>NW_022900948.1:38863791-38873195 GCF_012274545.1 Fukomys damarensis
AAAAAAAAAAAAAAAAAAAAAAAACTCTCATAGCAATACTGTGGATGGCTGTCAAAACTAAAGAACTAATATATCCTTCAAAAGTAGAATAAACTGTAATATATTTATAATGGATACTATAAAGTTATCAAAATGAACAAAGTAAGCTAGCCATGGTGATTCATGCCTGTAATCCCAGCACTTGTGGGAGGCTGAGGCAGAAAGATCACCGTGAGTTCAAGGCCAGCCCGGACTACATAATGAAACCCTGTCTGGAAGGAAAAAAAAAAGAACTAGTGTAGCACCATGAATTAGTCCCAAGAAAACTGGACAGAAAGAAGCCAATCACAAAACATTAAACTCATTACAGGTCTATTTCTAAAAAGTTATGGGCTAAATTATTTCCAGATATAAAAGCTATTAAATAAAATCTAGGACATGATTATCAAAAGGTCAGGAACGGTAGGTAGTTCATGTGGCAAGAGGAAATGGAGCAAGACAAATGGATGACTCCTAAAGAGCTGATATTTTTCTATCTCTTAATCATGGTGGCACTTATATACATTTTAAAAAATATTTTAACCTTATATTTATTTCTATATATGTGCTATACCTCATAATCAAGTAAATATGGAAGACAAGTATTTATCTTTGTCAAAAGTGGCTGAAGAGTAGGCTGAGATGAGGAATAAAAACAAATCACTGAGTGTGGTAACAGGAAGGTCAAAAGCAAGATTTCCGAATAGGACTGAGGAAGAAAGCTTGACTAGAACAAATTAAGAGAGAACAGAAAGTAAGGAAAATAAAAAAAAGAAGTAAGTCACTCTTCCTAAAAGTATGACTCTAAAGAGGGCCTGAGAAATGTGACTCTGTTGGGGAGCTACAGAATTAAGGAAAGTTTCCTTTGGTATACTGTACTACAGAAAGTTTTTCTGCTGATGAAAATGCCTCAGTGGAGAGGGAGAAAATGACCCTGGTGAAGAGATGACTGCTGGAACAATGTCCACTGGCAGGTAGAGAGGGATGTAGCCAAATGGACTAGTAGAAAAGTTGGTCACTAGAGGCCAGACAGTTGATCCTCAGGCAAGGGAAGGAAAGCAAAGGTGAGCTGATGAAGCTAGGCTGGCTGACAAGAGTACTGAGAGCATACAGAGTTCATCTACGTATTTCCATTTATCTGAGAAAACAAGCAAATAAGGCCAATGTATGAGAAACAAGGCAGAGATGGAGAGGTGAAGCAAAGGTGTGAAAGAGTTCGCTAGGAAAGCTGAAGAATACTCAAAATTACGGAACTGTCAGAAAACTCAAATAATCCCTGTGAGTTTGGTGTCAGACAGAAAGGGATTGCTTTTCCCCAAACATGTTCAGCAACCTGGTTTAAGTAGAGGGATGGATTTCAAGGAGAATATTGTCAGAAAGAAGGGATCGAGGAAGCAAAAGTATATGTTCTACTCATAAGGTGACAGACCAACAGTACCCAAATACCTAAGAACTTTAAAATTGAAAAAAAAGAGGCCAAGTGGTGGCCTAGCAATTGGAAAGCTGAGGCAGGAGGATCACTGTGAATTTGAGGCCAGTCTGGGCCATCCAGTGAGTTAAAGGCTGGCCTGAACTACATACTGAGATTGTCTCAAAAATACATACATGCATGCATACATACAAATATACATACAATTAAAATTAAAAATAAAATTGAATCAAAGAAAAGCTACTTAACAGATATACTGTGCTTTTACTATCTAGTGAAGAAAAAAAGTGCTAAATCCAATGTAATTGAAATAAAAATTTTGTTACTATTGATAAGAATTTTGGGGGGAAATTTTTAGTCAATCACCATTCAATTCACAATATTCAATGATATGAGGACATGTATATCCCTTTCATTAATTTCACTGCTACTGCCAGGCATAGTAGTGTGTGCCTATAATCCCAGCACTCAGGAGGGTGAGGCAGAACTGCCCCAAATTCAAGGCCAGCCTAAACTACTTAGGGAGAACCGTCTCAAAGGAAAAAAGAAAAGAAACAAAGAAACCAGATGTGGTGGCAAACACCTATAATCCCAGCACTCAGGAGGCTAAAGCAGGAAGACTGGTGAGAGTTCAAAGCCAGCCTGAGTTATAGTGAGTTCAGGGCCAGCCTGAAACAAACACAAACAAACAAAATTTCACTGCCAATGAGTGAAGATCCACTAAAAGAAAATGGCTTTCTTCCCACACATCTTACTGAGCACCACTTTATAACAATATGGAAGAATCTTAGAGAATCCCCTCCTCTGAAGAGTTTATAGTATAAGACAATGATCTTTTTAGCACTTTATACTCCTAAAAAATTGTTGCAAAAGCAGAGAGCTTTGCCTTGTTACAGCAACGTCATCACATATCCAATGTGTCATGACTCTCTAGATATCCCCTCAAAGCCTCATGCAGTCTTGAGTGGGGCTTTTCAGGGGTGGCTGGATCTAGAGTGCATAGTGTTTGGATTAAAGGTGTGTGATTACTAAATTAGTCCACTGATTGATTTGCCACAGTTCTGGGTGTGGATGATGGGAAGGCCCATCCTGGGTATGGTTGGTTCCGCCCAAAGGAAAAGTAGCCTGGAAGGAAAATAAGGGACAGAAAGAGGGCTTCTGACAACACTTACTGCTGCTACTGCTGCTTGTTGCTCCTTACTGCTTTGCTGCCTTCTGCCTGACCTGAATTCCCGTGAACTGCTTCCCTTCTACAATACTCTCTACCAGGCCACCCTGCCTTGGTGCCACCCAACTATGTACTGAAACCTCTACAAACTGTGAGGTACATAAACCTATTTCCTCCTTTAACTTTGGGTGTCAGGGGATCTACAATGAGAAAAGTAACTAAGACAACTAACTATGTTAGCCTCTGGTAAACTATATAATCATAAAGGAGTGGAAAAGGCATAAAAAGGCCTCAATACTATTATTATGTAACAGTTTTGGTCTTACGGACTCCCTAAGTACATCTTAACACCTACTGGAATTCTGTTGCTTACATAAACTGGGCAACTCCACTAGATTTAATTTTTATTTTTCTGGTACCATGAATCAAACTCAGGTCCCTGTGCTTGCAAAGCAGGCGGCAGAACCACTGCGCTAAATCCCCAGCCCTACTATTTTTGTCATATAGGAATTATGAGATTAAGATCAATTGTGGGAGGAGGTTACATCCTAAGTGAGGAATATCTGGTATTAAGCAAGAAGGAAAGAGAAAAAAATTTAATGTTTTTAGTGCACAGTGAGAAGAGTAAGATTTACATTAGAGTGTGTTCTATTCCAGGCACTGAATCAGGTATTTAAACCTGACAAGAGCCAACAGAGGAAGAAAAATGGTAACAGCCCTACCAAGAAAAAGGAATTGCTCAAGGCCTCAAAACCTGTAAGTAGTACAGCTATGCTTAAAATCCAGGTCATATTGACCCGCTTTCTAATGAAACTCTAAGCTGAGCTCACTGAGACAAGTTAGTACAAATGGAAGACAGTCCCAAATTTTCCAACATTATTCTCTGTCTCCTCTATTATTTTTGTTCTCTTTTTCATTTTTTAACACTTCCAAACATGAGAAAGATCATCAAACTGATCAGTGACAGTGACAGGGTCCCCTTTTAATTTCTGGTTTATTTAGCTCCTTAGACTAGAGGTTCTCAAAAATATAGTCCCTGAGTCTATATAGTAACAAATGAGTTAATCACTAACAAGAGCAAATGATGGCAAGTAGATGTCACCAATAGAGACAGAGCCAAGAAAAGCAGTTAACTTTTCTCATTGATTACTTGCATAAACAATGAATAAAATCCTTAAGCTCTAACAAGACCATCACTGCCAGACTTTAACCCTAAATTTAAAAAACAACAACAACAAAAAAACACACGCTCACCTTCTTTATCAGTAATTGTCCAGGAATACTTCTGAAAGGGCTTACTAGATGGAAGAGGGTCCATCTCCAACACTTTATAAATCTGGCCAAAGGCTGATAGTCTGAGTGCATGCTAAGGAATAAAACATTATATTCAATCAAATGTCAATAGCCATTCACAAATTCCTTAGAATATCTAGCTAAAATGACATTCATTAAATACAGCTATTATGACAGCCAAGGAATCTAACAGCATGCCAGAAAAAGGTATTCAAATAGAACAGTGCAGAAAACAGAGTTCTAATACCACACACAGAGGTGCCCGGTCTTCTACCTGTGCGCTGTGGGTGATATCTTCTTTTTGCTGGACAGTCATATAGCTCAGAGCATCTGTCGGGTCCCGCTCACAAGGATCATGAAGACCAGGACCCCCTTTGGCAAAGGCAAAACACAAATGTCATTTATAACTGAGTTTAGAACTCAGTAAACTAACACAAAAGAGAAAAAAATTGAAAAAAAAAATGAAAAACTAAAAGTCTGCTCAATTAAGTAGAGTATTTAGAGACATTCTCATTGTGAATACACTGGCACTTAACTGTCCTTATTTTATACTGAAAGTCACTTGTACAGCTAACACCAAAACTGGGTCTTACACTGAGAATTTAGAAACAGCAGATGAATCATTCCAAATTGTTAAAGGGATTATAGATGGAAAATAAGACAAAAATTAACTTTTTCCAAATTTAACAGACTGCAAAACAGAATGAACTTCATACATTTTAAATAAACATCTGCATTTGTAAAAATCACACTTCCAGGTAAAGCGAATTCTAACACAAAGTATCTTATTAGTACCCTTTATGTTAGTACATATAAAACACAAATTATTGAAAAAGTTTTATAGCACTTTTCCAATACACATTTTCTAGTTCCTAAAATTCCAAGCAAAATAACTCTTATACATTATTTTCTTGTGCAGAGGACAAATTTAGTATGTACTTAGACAAATTAACTAAAATGAAATTTTTCTGATTCTTCTGCCTCCAGAGTTTGAAACCCTTACCAGGAAGTAGTATTCCAGATGCCAAACACTCCATTACTCGTCTCAAGGCCTCCCCAGCGCCCAAAGGTCTATTACAAGTACCTATAGACTTTTCACATATAAGTTCTAGTGGCTAGAAGATATTAAATTACAAATTAGTACATGCACCGAGTGTTAAAAGGAGTCCAGTTAAATGTGAGCTGACATTTCTGTCTACAAGGGGAAGCCAAAAAAAAAAGTGAGTCAATTTAACATTTGGGGCCCACTAACTCTTCCCCATGATTATCAATTTTTTTTTACCCCAACCAGTTTTTTAAAACGAGCATTTCTGAGATATTTTCAGAAGATGCTTTTTAACAAAATCTTATTTTTAGTTTTCCTGAAAGAATCACTCAAAGAAACTTAACAAGCCTTCATATGAATTAGTAATAGCTAATTAACTAGTGAATATATAAACCCATATTCCACCCATATTCCACTTAACTTATTAAGGAAACACTCAAACTATAATTATCTCAATATAAGAATAAGACTTCATTTCAGATAGCTTGCCTCAAGTACTGTAATTAGAATAAACAAAGGACCAAGTCTCTATATTTAACAAACTCAAACTCATGGTACTCTATCAAACTAATAATTGTTAGTTTCTAATTTATATTTAATTTATATTTATATTCTAGTTTAATTTATTCTTCACAGTTTCATTTTAATTATTCTATAATGTTCTTAATGTATAGTCTTGCTTGGATTAGGAAAAATAATTTTTAAATTGTCAATGCTACAATATATACCATAAACTACGTCCATAAGTGGTTTAAATGTACTGTTTGCTTGACTTTAATTACTAACAGGAACTCATCTATAAATGTCTCCTGTTGAGGAAAAAGCTACAGAAGGTATAGGATCCTTGGCCATTCAGGTCATTTCCAATGTAACAGAAAAAGGCACTTAAAGAAAAATGGGCCAGGCATGATGGCGCACACCTTCTATCCCAGCACTGGGGAGGCTGAGGCAGGAGGATCACAGTGAGTCCAAGGCCAGCCTAAGATATATAGTAAGTCCAAGGCCAGCATAAACTAGACAGTGAGACCCTTTCTTTAAAAGTAAATAAATAGGTAAATAGATAGATAAATAAATAATAAAACAAAAGAGATGGAATTAATATGAGAAAATGAAAAAATGGAAACACAGTCTTTGAAAATAGGGAGGGGTAGAGGGGTTGAAAGTAGGACAGGGGAATGGGGAAAAGATAAGAATCAAGATATATGAATTTCCAATGATGAATGTCATTATACTGCATACCTAAAATGTACCAATGTAATTAATGTTTTTTTTAAAAGACCACACAAAAAGGCTTTTATGGGCAGCAGTTGACAAATAAGCAATCAATCATCAGTGTAAAGTTAAGAACAGGTAAACATTTACTTGTTTTGTTTCTCTGAGACTGGGTCTCCCTATATAGTTCAGGCTGGCCTTGAACTCACTTTATCGCGTGAACTGGCCTCAAACTCATAGCAATCCTTCTGCCTCAGCCTCCCAGGTCCTGGGATTTACAAGCATGCACCACCATACCCAACTGTTTTGTTTTTGAGACAGGGTCACAAAATGTAGTGCAAGCTGACCTCTAACTGAAGAACCTACTGCCTCAGCATTCTGGGTGCTGGGAGTACAGGTGTGTACCAACACACCCAGTTAGACAGTTACTACTAAGTGATACAAAACTTCTCATCAGAAAAACAAATAAGAATCTGTAACACGAATATGAGAAAGAAAAGGTAAGTTATATGCATAAAAAAGAAAAATTTTTTTTCCAGGGCAAAAACAGCTAAACACACAGCTAGCTCAGAGGGTAGTTATTTTATAATACTATGCCTTTCCTCTGCTATAGCTTCAAAACTTAGACCTTACTTTTAACTATATTTAAGTACTTACCCATCCTTTTAATGGTGCCCATGTCGGGACTCTGTTGCACAAATCACGTAGTATACGAAGAACAATTACACATGATTTTAATCCATTTGCCCGTGCCTAAAACAAACAAAATGATTCCAATATCCTTGTTGAAATCCATTCTTCATTTTAAGCACACTGATCATGAATCAATCAGCTCTCTAAAATGAATACTAATGAACAAGTCATTCATCACTTACAAGCAAACCAAAAAAACCAAATTATCAAAAGTAGTAAACTGTGGTTCAAAAAGCAGATGCTAAAGTAAAAGGAGCATAATATTAAAATTCCTTTTGCAGCATCATGACAACTCCATTCTACCTACTGCCTATAACTTTTAGCCTTTTTTGCCCGTTTGTACTTTATAAGCCATAATTTATAATGTTTAATATTAAGCTAAAAAGAATTACATAACAAAATATATTTAACTATGTAATAGAAGCTATTCTACGTACTTTACTTACTTAATTCATTTCCCAAAAAACCTATGAGCTACTACCTCACTTTATGTACTACACAGAAACCAGTTATAGCAGGTGTTCCAAATGAAGCCTACACAAGGACAAAATAACAGTAAGACAAAAACAAATAGCCAACCTGAAACCATTTGGCATGTCGGAGAGACGCCAAGGCGTTCAGGCATTTCTGCCTGTCCAGTAAGTCCGGAGGATCTTTCATCGCAACATTTTCTAATGGTAAAATGGGATAAAGAAAGACAGACACAGCTTAACCAGGGGGTTCCTGTCAAATTATCAAACAATGAAAAACAAAAAGAATAGTAGTATTTGAGTAAATGAATAAGACTCCCAGAAAATTTCATGATTTGGCACTGTTGCTTTTTAAAATTATGTGTGCTATTATTTAAATAAAGGGTCCCGAGAGTGGGATCTGTGGACAAGTGCAATGGAACACAAAAGAATTCATTCAGTAAACAAATCAGTAACCACAGTACCTTACAATCTGGGATCTTATTAATAAGCATGTATAAAAACATAGAGCACCGAATAAGTACATAGCGCCTTTTCCTTTGGCAAGCTACAAAGAAGGAAAATCTGGGAAAGTAACAACCTCTTTTAATACAAGAAATTCTGATCACTGATCAGTTTTTAAGGAAACCTAAGTGTTACACAGAAGTGCTTTCATTATTTCTTTCCTGAACTATTAAAACTATAAACATAATAAAAATTAAAATACATTTCAAGTTTTATCTTTTTTATAAAGGCAGTCCAAAGACTGCAATTACAACTGTTTAAATTGCCTCAACATTTTAAAGTTGGTTTAGATAGTCCAAAGCTGCAAAATTAAATATTTAAACATAAAAGGGATTAATGAAAACTACCTTTACCTGATGTCATGTGATCTAAATCCAAGTTTATATAGTTAAATTTATTTCCTCTGAACTACTAAAATATGGCTAATTTTTAAAAAATTCTGACAGTTTGATGCATTATTTAAAATAATACAAGAAAATTAAAATAATACAATATTTTAGGGGGAATAATACTTCATCCAATACAATTAAGTCAGATTTATTATTCTACCATAAGAATTCACTTAAAATGTAAAAGAATCCACCAAAACTTCTCAGTATTCTCAAAACAGTAGCAAGACTCAGTAGTACATCTGTGCAAGCCCAGTGACACAATATAAGTGCTTTTAAATGCAGCATAAATCATTTTGGTTTCCTTGGTTTTCAGGGACTCTTACTGCAATTCAACCATGTGTTCTCTTGATTAAATGCTATTAACTAAAACAAAGTAAAATGTCCAATAGAAAGTGAGTATTTTAAAGGAAGAATCGTAGGTTCTCTCTACTGATTTCAACACTCTAAAGGATGAAGTGCTATACACTTATTTTCTAACAAGGTGAGCTCTACAGCAGGTATATCCTGCATTGTGTCCTCTGCCAATATATCACAACACGGGGTCTCATTTCATTATCCACCCCCTTTACTCAAAAAATGGGAAGCCTCAAAAAGAATCGTTAATGTGTATTTACTTATACAGAAATATACTATGAATATTCACAGGCGATCTAACTTGCAGGACTCGCTCAACTGTCTTTTAGTTTTTATTTTGAGACAGGGTCTCACTATGTAGTTCAGGTTGGTCCTAAACTCACTACATAGCCCCAAATGTCCTCAAATTCTCAGGCAATCCCCCTGCCTCAGCCTCCCAAGTGCTGGGATTATGGACATGTGCCACCATGCCTGACAATTTTGTCTTTAAATGATACAAAATATACACCTAACTTATTTTAATGTTTTTGTGTCAAAATATTTAACTGTGGTCAACACAAGCATCGATGTAAAGCTCACATAGCAAATAAAACAACTAATGTAAATGAATGATTAGAAACTCTTATAAGTTAGACGTGACAAAGGTTGACTGGCTGCTAAATAAGAGAATCCAAATGAAAGGTATAAGACCTTGCCTTTACTTTTTTGTGACTCCAATTTTTAAATTAACAGTATGGCAAGTTGTGATTTAGTCTATCTTAACCAATAAATATGTTAGAGGACAGAAACAAAGGAAGGGGGATGTGAAGAAAAGGAAGTTTCAATA
>NW_022900948.1:38873237-38889068 GCF_012274545.1 Fukomys damarensis
TATAGATATATAGATATATAGATATATAGATATATATATATAAATTGAATTTTGGGAAACTTTAATGGAGCTGCCAACTTTGGAAAAAGTCATCCCAATTTACTGTGTTGAGTTGGCATTGTACAGAAATGGACAACCATATTGGTCTAGAAATGTTATTTATTTTTTATTTTTTATTTTTTTTCCACGTGTACAGGGGTAACACATCGTACTAAGTATGTAAGGTCATATTTACGTGGGTTTGATTACAGAAACTAATAAAGTATTCTCTAAATAATGAAAAAAAGAATAAGATAAGACTATAAGAGCAAGAAGCAATTTAAATATGTTCAGGGACCATTTTCATCTCCAGAATTAAGGATTATTTTCATGTTACATCATTGCCTTTTCTCTTTTACTTTCCTGTTTAGTTTTATTTTAGGATTCCCTATTTTTAATGTTCATACAGAGATTTCTTTAACTGAAATACCGAATAGTTTCTTTGGTGTGAAAAACTATAATAGTACACAGGATCCTAATGAAATAATAATGTGAAATAGGAAGTAAAGGGCTAAAGGTGTAGGGAAAGTGGGAAGGGTGGGGGAAAGGTAGTAAGGGAGAGGAAAAAAAAATGAGAAACTGAAAAAATGAAAATAAAGTGTTTGTAAATGGGGAGGGGGGAAGGGAGGGCAGGGACAAGGGGGAAAAAATGAGAATCAAGACCTATTATGTAAAGGTACAGAATCCCAATGATGAATGTAACTGTATTGTATACCTAGATTGTACCAATAAACTCAATAAAAAGGAAAAAAAAGATGTTAAAAATGAACATCAAAGAAGATAAATAGTCTGTATTAGATATTTCAGCCAGTGGTCAGAGCTTAAAAACATCTTATTCTGATGTGACATAGATATTTTTAAATGAGGAAAAAATGAAAAAATATTTTGACAAAACTCATCTCAGAGTCAAGATCATGACCACAAACTCTTGATTAAAAAAAAAAAAGTCATCAGCTTATTACAACAGTCAACATTTGGAGACAACAGATTCTACTAAAAAGGGATGAAAGGGACAGGCACTGGATTGAAGATTTGCAAGTTTCCCTTTACATCAGCATCAGAATGACCAGGATTCTTCATGCTCTGATAGTCAAAAAGTCAAAAGGTCCAAAATGTTTCAAACAGTAGAAGAGATTCAATTCATCTCACTTTTACCTTTATTTTTATATTAAACAATATTAAGTCATATGGTATTACAGTGCTACTTATAAGACCAGTCTGCCTATTTTCTTTATGTGATTAATAATACACTATTTTATATATTTCCATTGGCTAAAAAAAATAACTTCACACTGAATGTGGTGGCACACACCTGTAATCACAGCATTCAGCAGGCTGAGTGAGTCCACGGCCAATCAGTCAATCAATCAATCAATTCACTAAAGTGGCAATCACTGAACTGCTTCTGGGAAAACACTGCTACTAGTAACAGAACCTCAAGTTTAGTATTTCTGGACATTAATACAGGTGTTTCAATTATGTCAGGAAGAAGCTTTTCTGATAAAAAGACATCATGACGTCTAATTAAACAACAGGACTGAGAAATTTTTCCCTTTTTTCCTACAGTGATCAGTAATCAGCTATAAAAAAGAGCATGGGAGGTTAGGGGGAGGGGTGTTGACAAAAAATGCCAAAAACAAAAAAAAATACATTTTTAAAATGTATTATTCAGGGCATGAGTGGTGGCCCACACCTGTGATCTCAGCACTCAGGAGGCTGTGAGGCAAGAGGATTGCTCCAAGTTCAAGGCCAGCCTAAACTCCATAGTGAGCTCAAGACCAGCCTGAACTACATACACAAGGAAAACCTGCCTCAAAAAACTTAAAAAAAAAAAATTATTCAGTAACCTGACATCCAGGTTATGAATTCCAGGCATGAAGGTACACCCAACGTTCTGCACTATGAATGCATTGGGAAGAAGCCCATCATGCCTATCTGTATTTATTTGGTCAGAGATCAGATCAATGACCAGAATCACATCAAACTGCATGAAATGTTGGCCAGTTTCTCTCAGTACCTACATGCACACTATCTGACCCAATTAACAAGAGCACTAACCTGCAGATGGGGCAGGAAAAATCCAAATAGGATTATGTTAAGTAGGAGTTCCATGTCTAGAATCTGGACACTTCTAAAGTAAAATAACTGAGCTAGGGCATCATAACAGGCTCCTTCACAGACTGGATGAACCTTATCTACTGAGTTCACACTGACAGAATTTTCCAGTTACCCTGAGGATATCATCACAGCCCCTTCTCTCTCAATTCCTTGAGGATTTCTGGAAAGAGGACATTATGTCCCAAGTCACTGTCCTAGCAAAATGTCGGGACACAGTAATGTGGACAGGTAAATGTAGCAATAAGGTAAAACCAGAAAGAGACTGTTCTCATGATTTATGCTAGTAATGTCACTGAATGTGACTTTTCTTCAGTGACAGTCAAGCATTGGAAAGATAATAGCCAAGCCAGGTATGGTGGTGCACGCCTGTAATCCCAGCACTTGGGAGGCTGAGGCAGGAGGATCACTGTGAGTTCATAGTGAGTTCCAGGTCAGTGCAAGCACATAGTGAGACCCCGTCTCAAAGGGGGGGGGGCAGGAATTTAGCTCAGTGGTTTGGTGGCCTGCCTTGCAAGCGCAAGGACCCGAGTTCAATTCCCCGGTACGAAGGAAGGACGGACGTACGGATGGACGGAAGGAAGGAAGGAAAGAAAGGTAATAGCCAAAGTTCTGCTTTGGATACGAGGATAAGATTAGCTGCCAGAGAAGGCAGGAAAATAAAGACTGTAGCATCATAATCCCAGTCGTGATCTCTGGACACACACCAGGGAACTTCTGCTAAGAGTTATCAGACGCTCACACAGGCACCAGTACACAAAGAGAGACTCACAGGGACTTCTCTCTGCACTCCTGAAACCATCCCAGTACTAAGGACAGATTTTTGTTTAAGTCTAAACCAGAAGAGTCTCTATTTTTCCTTATCCACTTGGTTTCAAATTGCATTAGAAATATAATAAAAAGATGATTTATTACCCTCAACAGCAAATATACTACTGGTTTGAA
Organism: Fukomys damarensis; assembly: GCF_012274545.1. Lineage (NCBI taxonomy): Eukaryota > Metazoa > Chordata > Mammalia > Rodentia > Bathyergidae > Fukomys > Fukomys damarensis. Next base: position 38,876,337 of record NW_022900948.1, read on the forward strand.
ATCACAAGCACCAAAAGAAGCTGAGACTTTGTGATGCTCAGAATGACTATATTAGCTAAAGCATTCATGCAAGCGATAGCCTCAGACAAAAGGGGACACTGTGCACTGGATATCAGACTTCAAGTCAGAGGAGCTGAGCAAATGTGACATTTCCCTCATTTATGAGACAGGGCAACATGTACCTCACAGGACTCTCGTGAGGGTTTCGGGTTTTTTTTTGTTTTGGTACCAGGGATCAAACTCGGGACCTTGTGCTTGTGAGGCAGGCATGTTGCCAATGAGCAAAGTCCCCAGCCCTAGTGAGGGGTTTTTAAGATAAGTGATATATGAGAGAAATGCTTATCACACAGTAGGTCATGAAATACCCTAACACAGATGGCTCTCCAATGCATATTTGCTTGCGCTGTGAAACACCCACAGTTAATACTTTCTTGCCCACTGGACAGTCCCATTTATCAGACAGTGTGCTGACTGTGTAAATTTACTTCACAGATTTATGTGCAGGATTTTTAAAGTCACCTCCTACATATTAGGCATCATACACAGGCACTAAGGATAAGGATAGGAAAAAATAAACCTGCCCTCAGATAATCACTAGCTATAAAATAAGCCAGCTCATTATCAGAAATGCAGAAAATACTATATGCTAATTCCAGCACTACACTTGAGTGAGTGGTTGAGCTTAACATTTCAGTTCAGGCAGGTCTCTATTGTGCACTGATTACTCTCACTGTTAACTCAAGGCAGTTTGACAAGGTGAAGTTTGCACTATACCTCTTCAATAAACTGAGTGGCTACCACTATTCACTGAACAAGTATTTTGCGCCAGTAATTATACAGTATAGGTCATATTACATAAATTCTTTCCTTTAAACTCCAAACAACTTTTCAAGATACTTAATAACTACACTTCAAAATGAAGCTTCCCCAAGGTCACAAAGCAATACTAAGGGAGTATTGCCATGCACCAAGGTCTATGCTTTTTCTCCTATATCTTTTTTAAAAAGAAAAATGAAATACTAATGGGGAAATGGTTACTCCACAGGGCCTTCAAGTAAGGAGGCAGAATATGAAAGGTGTCTGACAGCACAGGAAGAGCTTTACCTGTGAAAGGTAAACAATATAAACAATACCAAGGATATTCAGAGTGTACTATGGCAATTTAAAATATAAGTGGTGATTTAAAATAAGTAGTTAGGGCCGGGGATTTAGCTCAGTGGTTCCAGCACCTGCCTTGCAAGCACAAGGGCTCAAGTTTGATCCCCAGTACCAAAAAAATGACATAAAATAAGCAGTTAGATCCACTTCTAGGAGGATCAAGGAGATAAATTTGATGCTCTACCTTGCCTCAGTTCCCTGGTTCTGCTGGCTCTCAACTATACTTTTTTCCATTGTTTAGATTTTGTTTTGTTTCATTTTGTTGTTGCTGTTGAGACATGGTCCCACTTTGTAGCTCAGGCTGGTCTGGAACTGACTATGCAGCCCAGGCTGGCCTCAAGCTTGCAGCAATCCTCCTGCCTCAGTTTTCCAAATGCTGGGATTACAGTCATAAGCCACCAAGCCCACCCAGCTCTCCACTGTTTAGATTTTACAAAAATACGTGGCAAATTAAAAGGGAATGAAATGCATGAGGTAGGTATTATTATAAATTGTTTGGGGATGGGTCAAGGAAGTCAAGATACAATGTCTCCAAGAAAAAAGTTACAATGGGTATTTTTAAAACTTTGAAAAAGAAAAGTGAGTAGAAATTAAAAAGAGGGGTCCAACTTTCAGTCCTAGAACTTCACAGAATCTGAGTGAATCTTGTAGTATTTTTATCCCAAGCATGTGCAAAGAACTGCACTGCTAGATGAGGAGTATCTAGTGTGAGCAAATTGAATTAGCCCATATTTGAAATGCTCAGTTATGTGGGATTTCCACAGTTGCCCAGGCATACATGAAACTAGTATGACAAAGGCCAGGTTGGACAAAATCAGTAAATTATAAAAAATCAAGTGAGTCAACAGGGCTGGGACATTCAGGATAATGCAAAGCAAATCTTTCTGCCATCAAAGAGGGTAGAAAGTAATACATGTAAAACATTAGTTTCAAACTGATTCCTTCATCTTATCTAACACATCAGCTCATAAATGTCTGGCTTCTTAGTAACTCAAATATCTTAAGCAGACACTACAACTTTCCTACTTTATTTCAAATCTCATGTTATGATAAACAGTGTGCCAGCAAAAGGATATAATACACTAAGAATCCATTTTCAGCTTCCATGAACAGAAGTTAAGGTTTTAAGGAAACAGGCTAAGCTCAAAGGTATTAGTAAAAGCTATGGCAAGATCTCACGTAAGTACACAAAACTATTGGGAAAAGGAAGCCTGATATGCTCTTGACTTCAAAGAAGTGATGGAAAGGAGGCCAACAGGTTCAAGCAAACACACAATTAACCTAAGCTTTGGCAACTTAAGTCTTTTTCTCATCTCCTTATACTCAAGTAATTTTTAATAATACCTATAATTACAACTCTACTTTTAAAATGGTTGGTTTTGTACTACAGGGTCAAACAGAATACAGCTTACCAGAATTAACATTTATCTTGATACATCAGAAATCAAAGTTCTGCTGTCAAAAAAAATTAAGCCGTTTAAGATTGATTCTTGAGAGGTGCCACAGATGCTCTATATAGGTGAAGTACTACAGGCATAAACTCAATTATAGGCTGGATGAACTTTGATTAAAATATGACACATAAATTTATTAGTGGGTATAGTATAACTGATTTTACATACCAAAAAATGCTGTTTAAAATATTTCTATAACTTTAGTTGAAGCGTCCTAAATAATGTCTACCAAAAATTTAACAATTTAACTTCCTTTATATACCTTTTTCCACCCTTATCACTTGAAATAAACTTGAAATAAATTATGAAACTGACCAGTATTTCTTACCATATTGGTGCAATGGGACTTTTGAAATTTAAGAGGTGAAAAACAACACAGAGAATCCCCAGTTGGTCAAAAGTATGACATAAGGAAAACATAACATGGCAAAATTTCCTCAGACAGGACTGAGGAGCAGAAACAAGCTAATTTGACAGGATAAAAACATTAGAAAAAGAAGCCCACCACACCTCTACCATTACTTCTCAAAACTACCAATAATAGACTTCCCATTCTATGTCGGTGAGGTTAACACTACCATGTAACGACCATTTTCAGAAAAAAGTTAATTTAAAACTCAATTCCCACATGCATCATACTCAAAATGTTAAGAAAGTCACAAACCCCAAAAAATTTACTAAAAACTTCACTGAAAAAAAATTAATCCAATTCACAATCCTTATATTATAAAGCAAATTACACACATGCAGCAAAGCAAAACATAAGTTTTAAAAGATTATATAGTTATTAAAAGTCAAAAGCAATATGCAAGCGAGTGATTTGAAAACAATTCTGCTTTGACCCACAAGTAATCCTGAGATCTAATTATTCAGCTAAAATATTTAGAATAAGTTGCTTGATAGATACCAAAGCAATACTAGACAAAGCAAAACCGAACAATAAGTTGGCACTTAAGCGGTCTTATATTGCACAACACAAACCAAATTTATATACATATATATTTATCTATGTAAGTGTACCTCCATCCTTCTTCTCCAATTCGTCCCTAATTAGAGGGGAAGTAAGTATCACCTTCAAAGTTAGTGTGGGCTCTTTTGTATTCCGAATTACAATAGATGCCTCATCTACACATTGTTCCACTTGGTATTTCTCTTCTGTGAGTTTCTGAAAGTCACCAAGATTTTAAAAATATGCAATTAGATTGAAAAAATCTCAAAAAGTAAATGCATTCACCAAATTTTCAAATGTTGTTAACTACTGGAATTACTATGCCAAAAAAGGAAACAAAATCCATAACTAGTTCTTTACAAATAACTTCTCTCCCCTCCCAGCTTACTAGCAAATCTTTATCTATCAAAAAACCATCACAATGTCAATCGTCCATACAATTATGAATATTCAAAAACATTCTAATATCTAAAAATAAAATGTTAACACCATCAACTGTCATCATGTGATTAAAGGGTAAATTATTACTCTTGAAATTATTTCAGAGAACTACTGTAAAATAATAAAGAAATAATTGGGAATTCCTAAAGAGGACCTCCTATTTGCCAAGGACTTGTGAATATAAGATTACGTAGCTTTCTACACCAAATTGAGCAAAAATGAAAAGGGATCTCTGCACAGTTACTAGCAAAAGAAATGGGTATAAACAAGTTATACACTTCTTTTATGACAAGTCTTGTGAAAACTTACATTGCTTCTTTTAACATACAATTATAAACACAAATATAGAGATCTTTTATCACACATTAAAGATATAATGTAATAGTCACACAAGGCCTTTAAGTATTGGAATTTAGTATTTATTACCTAATATAAAAGAGCCACATTGAATGGAAACACTAAGTCTTTACTCATTACTCTGTATTAAAAGAACTCATATTTACACAAAACCAGCATTTTACCATTAAACATTTCCCAAAAAGTGGGAAAAGAGAAAACTCATTATCCTAATTTTGAATAGAGGAAGCCAAAGGGAAAGGTCACACAGTGAATGGAAACACCAGAACCAAAATATAATGCAACAGCAGAAAATCACCCACACTCATTTTCACTGGAAAATAAGTCAAACAATTTTCCAGGTATGCATGTATCACAGTAAGATATAGTTAAAGTAATGAATACAGAGTAAGTTTTAGACTAAGTGTGAGTGATTTATGATTGAAGTCATCCTTTGCCTCCTTTGCTTCAAAGAAGTTCATCATCCTAGAGTCATGGAGGGAAAAGATGTGTTTCAGCTTCAATTAATTAAAACACTCAGAATGTTATGGAAAGAATCGGTAAGTGACACAGAGAAGAACAGAATGGAAGTAAAATAAAAAATTTATTTCACTGACCAGGGTCAATCACACCTAAAAGCAGTTCCAGGATCGACCATCCACTAGGTTACAACTCCTTTTTTTATAGGGTTTTACAGCTTTGATCTCATTCAGGTGGTTACATTTCTCATGATCCACATTGCTGATATACAAATCATGGTCACAAGACAGTTAAATTTCAACCTAGATGTAATGCTCCTTTGTTGTTAGGGGAGTTTACCTTTAAGATTCTGTAGCTATCAGCCCAGATGTTAGCACTTCTGTGTTGTTAGGGGAGTTTACCTTTAAGATTTGTCTAGCTATCTACTCTAGCCCAGGGGAAAGGGGCATTCCTGGTCAGGAAAGCAAAGTTAACAATGGTTCTTTTCATCTTGACCTTTACAATCACGTGGTTTACAAAACTTTGGAGGGGGGTGGGGGTGGGGGGTCTTGATTTGCCTATTATCTCAGGATGAGACCAGATTTCTCATTCAGTGGTTAATGCCTCCAGTGTCTGTTAATTCTAAACTAAACAAAGCAAACTGCTATTAGGGACAGCAGAAGTCATTCTACATTGTGACATTTTGTAGGTTCTTGCTATTACAAAAGCTTTCTCTATGAAGATAACTGGATATTTTGCTTATGAGAAATGTTCAGGAAAAAGATTTTTAAACCCTAAGAAAATAAGACCATTATCAGAAATTGTTGTTCCATACAAACACTAAGAAAACAGAGTGGAGGGGTGTTATGGCTTGTGTCTAGATGTTCCCCCAAGCCTCATGTGGTCAACTGGTGGAGCTTCTCAGAGGTGACTGGATCTACAGTGTGATGCTGGGATTAAAGAAGTGATGCTAAAATTGATTCTCTGGTGTGGTGTTAGGATTGAAGGTGCCTCACCCTGGGTGTGAGTGCTACCCACCGAGGGCAGGTACCCTGATGGAATATAAGGGACAGAAAGAGGGCTATTGTCACTGCTTGCCACTTGCTGCTTTCCCACTACTTTGTTGCTTTGCTGCCTTCTGCCCACCATGAACTGTTTTCCTCTGTGATGCCCCTCTGCCATGCCACCTTGCCTTGGAGCCAGCCAATTATGGACTGAAAACCTCTACAGTGAATTGAAACACATTTTTCCTTTAGCTTTGGGTGTCAGGTACTTTGTCTCAGCAATAAGAAAAGTAACTAAATCAAGGGAAATATGTGAAAGTCACACTTAAAATGATTTCCTAAAATATTAGTAATAATAATGGGTGCTTCTGTGTACATCTGAAGGTATTTGTGTTATATGTATACATGCACATAACTGAATCTAAGATGGGTGGGCAATTAACATCCCCATTTTTCAGGGAAATGTACAATGGTAACTCAGTTCACAAATGTTTCTTTCACAAAACTTTACTGCATCCCATGTCATTCACTCCTCAGAGGAGTCACAGGCTCTCAAAAATATAAATGAAAGAGAACAGGAAGGAGGGAAGTGGGAGGGTAGGAGAATAGAAGCAAGTGGCAAAATTTGTTTGCAAACTTGCATCAGGTAACAGCCATTTTTTTTTTTTTTAACACAAACACAAGTGTGGCCATCTTTTCCAGAATAATGGAATGAATTAAGTTCATGAACCTAGGTACCACTGTATCTTTACAAAAAATGTGGACTATATTACTGGAGAACTCTGGTTCTTTAGCCTGAAAGGCCTCTCCTCCCTCTAATTTGAAATAGCCTGCACAATCTACTCTCTCTTTAGGGATTATCCCTTGAACACTTGATAGGCAACACAAATATTTTAATACTTTTCTAGAAATAAAGACCCTCACTAAGGTAAGGAACAATGTAGAGTTCACACAGTTGTAATCTACACAAAAAAAGATCTACCAGTACAAACCAAAGGCTGGCCCAATCTGTAAAATCTTCAAAGCTGGAGAGGGCCAGGGATTAAACTCAGTGGTTCTGCCACCTGCCTTGCAAGCACAAGGACCAGAGTTCAATCCCCAGTACCAAAACAAAACAAAAGCTGGAGAAATGTGATACACATTCCGAATTAATAACTGATTTATTATAGCAGTGATTCTCAACACTTTTTTCCATTCAGACACAACTGAGGATGAGAAATATGATCCCTCCTAAGAAACAGGACTCACTAAAGGGAATACAAAAGGGTTACACAGTTGAAAAAGCCTCTACTATACTATTCTGACCTTTGGATTATTACTTTGTCATAATTATAATGTTCAGTAAAAAAATCTTTAAAAAAATTTTTTTAATGTTCACTATGGTAAAAACAAAAATACAAATTAAATTGTAAAACGATACAAAAAACAATGGAAGAGCTGAGCATGGTGGCCCACACCTGTAATCCCAGCACTCGGGAGGCTGAGGCAGGAGGATCGCTGTGAGTTCAAGATCAGCCTGGGCTACATAGTGAGTTCCAGGTCAGTCTCAACTACATAGTGAGACCCTGTCTCAAAAAAAAGGAAGAGAAATTTTACTAATATTATACCAAAAACATGTAGTCAGAAATCACTTTTGTTGAGCCTCTCATTTCATAAAACTTTATTGCATTCCATGTCATTCACTCCTCAGGGGAGTCACAGGCTCTCAAAAAGATGAATGAAAAAGGACAGGAAGGAGGGATGTGGGAGAGTAGGAGAATAGAAACACCATGAAAGATCAGAAAATATTACTCCATCAAAAAATGTCTCAAAAATTAATGCAGGAGAATGTGCCAACAATACAAATTTGAGTGTTGATACAAATTTGAATAGTATATATAAACTGGGTGTGATATAATTCCAACAGCTGGAGGATGAGGCAAGAGGACTGCAAATTTAAAACCAGCCACAGCAACTTAGCAAGACCCTGTCTCAAAATTTTAAAAAGGGCTAGTTACAGCTCAGTGTGAAAGTCCCAGATTCAATCCCCAGTACCACAGAGGAGGGAGGGGGATAGATTAAAAATAGCAGACAATTTTAAATTCCCATTGGCGAATATAAAAGAAAATGATCTAGTAACCAATATCACAAAAATAAATTTGCTGCTCATATTATTTGAAGGAAAAAAAAAGAGACCCCCTTTTAGAGGTAAAAGAAACAGGATATTGAACAACTCAAAGTTTGGGTATCTATTTCTGTGACACAGATATGAAAGACAAACCAAAATGAAATCATCTAACAGTTGTAATATAATTAGACTGCCTATAACACACATCTGAACCTGAATGATGATCACAGCTTTCTGATCAGCGTTGCAATACTGCCACTTAGGGAAAACTGGCAAGACAGATCTTCGGGTGACCAGAGCTCCATACTTCTTGCCTTCAGCCCTGGGGAGTACCAGGGAGCACACCAACATTAAAATATTCTAAATGCACCCAATGTGAAGAAGGTTTGGAAACAAGGACTAGTGACTTTCCATTAACCGAACAGATGGGTGAATATACATAGCTTTAACTTTAACTTAACATCAACTTTAAGTTACCAGCTATAAAAATCTCTTAGTTGTCTAGGCTCTTTTCAATCTTTCAATTCTCTGCATTTCACCAGCCCTTCCAAGAGTTTTATAATGGTGAGAGTCCTAGTCTGGAAAAAAATGTACACTCTCAGCGAGACATACCTGAGGTTTAAGACTGTGTCTTAACAGCCATCTTCATTTGGTAAATATATCCTATGTATTCACCACCAGAAATGTGCTTTAAATGTGACAGATTAGTCATTGACCCAAAGAAGTGACATTCCTTTTGTTTGTACCTACCTTATTACCAATTCTTGCTATTAAATTCATCAAGATCACTGCCTATTTTTATCTTGTTATAAATTCTCCTAGACGCCCAGTTAAACTGTACTTACCTGAATCTGAATAGGAAGATTATCTTTGACTGTATTTAACAAGGTCTCTGTGGGTTTATCTTTGCACATTAAAACCAGTTCCAAGTCCATATCATCCTTAATCAGCAAGCCTTTTGCGACCAGGCCAATCCTCATTACACCACACAATGTCCGACCACCTTGGTCCCTAAAAATAAAAGTCTGTATAATTACTTCCACAACCTACCACCCAATCTATAACTTGCAATCATCTCTTGACTTCTGGATATCCACATGAGCTGATAATGAAATAGGTAAACCTAGACATCAAAAAATCTATGGACTAAGTCTCAGGTATAACATTCATAAAGTTCCTATCTCCCTCAAAGTTCCTATCATAAAGGAGCTCATTTCAGACTAGGTTTTTCAATTCTTTACTGTACCTATACTGTTTAGGAAACTAAAAAATACTGTATGTATCCCCTTCAACATTTTTTCAAATCATTCTTTTTAAACTTTCTTCTGTTATATCTTGGTAATTAAAGAATTTATGAGAAGCATAGACACCATAGTATAATGAAAAAGAGTATGAGGATAGAAATTTAAGCCACATGAATTCTACCCCTTTATGTGCCTGCTGCTCACTATCCACAGTCATAACATGGCTATTGGCTGGACGAGCTAAGGTCCCTCCTAGCTTTATCGCTGTAGGAATCTATGAAACTTTATGGGGAAAACTGAAATGCGTAAAAAATGTGATAAAATCAAACAGCTGAAGAAATAAAAAATATACCAAAGATAACCAGTCAACATCTGCATTCCAAACCCAAGAGGAGCTAAAAGAGCAAACACGTAACCTCACAACATGAATGGTACAAAAGAAACACATTTACCTATCTTTGGTGTAACTCTAAAAGCTTCTTATTAATTTCTCTTAATCACAAGTGCAAATATTAATTAAGTTTAGTAGTCATTAGCAAGCATTTGAGTATTGAAAACATTTTAAAAGGAGATCTAGTTTCTTCTTCTGCTCCTGAGGTTTACATTGTGGTTAAATAACTACAGCACTAACAGATTAGGTATCCTGCTTAAAGGGGAAGAGAAAGTAACATCTAAGAACAAACTGCACACCACATAATCTCACACACAGGCTGCACTTGGAAGATAAAGAATGCAAAGCTCAGCAAAGTTAGCTGCTCAAGTTCACAGAGTAAAATGGCCAAGCCAGGATTTAAACCCATGTCGGTTTGACCATGACATCAGGTTTTCTACATGTTATGGTTCCTTCCAAGTTGGGAACGAGAGAGGTTAAAATTAGAGAGGTCAAGCAAGGCAACCTGAGAGTTTGACTTCAGTGGAGTCTTGATTTAGCTAGGTAGAAAAAAGATCTTTTCGGCAGGAAGCAAAGAATCAGCAGCTGGGCACATCAGTGGAGTTGAGAATCAAACAGAGAAAGAAAAGAAACAAACTGTGGCAGTGGAAACTAGACAGGAAATTATAAATGTCCTGGCCACTGATTCAGTGTCAGGCACACCTTAGAGATTCAATTAGCATTAAGTCAATGAAAAACTATAAAGGTGGTGTGAGTACAGAAAAAAAGAAGTGTTTTAACACAAGTGACCCAAGTGTAGCCAACTATTTGCTGTAGTCAGGCATCGTTGATTTTTCATTCCTCTGTTATCTCTGTCCTCTCATGTGTCTGAATCTAATAATACTTCCTAAATTTCTCCTCCATAATCACACTCAAATTATTGCCTTCAAACTAGTTTGTTCAAGTTCTTATCACCTCTCAAGAGGACTGTCTCAATAAGCCCCTCTTCACTGGCCTTTTAGACTAACCTCTGCTTTCTTCACCCTACTGTATAGAGTATACTACAACGGGAATCTTCCCAAGACCCTGTGTGGATGGCACTCTACCTATTATTTCCTTGGCATCCCACTGAACATTTGAACACTTAGCATTTTGGGAGATGAATCAGAAGGCAAAATGACTTCCTGGTTTAAATACTGGTGCTGTCACCTACTGTGTGATACTGACCAAATTAAGAATACTTGACTTCTTTGAGTCTGCTTCTTTATCTGTAAAAGAATGATCTTTTTCTTACAGAATGGTTCTGAGAATATAATGTAAGTAATGAACTTGCCAAGCCCAACATATATTAATAACTCAACAAATAATCTCTTTTTTTTAATTCCCTATACTTTTCTTACATCTAAATCTCTGCTGAACTTTTTTCCCTTCCACTGAGTCCCAAAACTCTACCCATTCTCTGACCCTATATCAAATACTCTCTCCTTCAATAAAGCTTTCTGATTCCTGGAACCAGCACAGCCTCTCTCACTGCTCTGTGCATTCACAATTTATTCAAAGGAAACTAAAGCATAGATGCTAAGACAAATGGATCCAGATTCAGACAGGATTGAACTTCATGAATCCTAGGTCCACCACACATACTCACTCAGTGATTTTCCGCAAGTTAAAATTTGTGAATGACTCTGACTTAGTTTTTTTCATAATCAAGTATGCAGATATAGAAATTTCGTTAAGTAAGACAGGGTAGAGAAAGAGAAATAATAATAGAGACCAGTAATTCCATTATAAGATATTGTGAAAAACAACTGGGTACAAATAATACCTGACAAATAATAGCTATCATTAGTTAGCCATTTTTGAGTTCTAAATCATAATTATGGCATGCATACTTGGTCTTATCATACCCATAGAAGACAGCATGATTGAGCAGAGAAATTAAGTCCTAACCTAATTCAAACAGTTCTGAACTTTAATAGTAAATATGAATATGGCAATTATAGTAAAGCAAGCAACTCAATAGGATGAACTACTTAAAATTAATAGAGTACTAATATTCCTAATAACAGAAACTGTAGGAAACTGTGTCACTGATTTGACTTCTCAGTCATTTTTTAAAAACGTAAAATAAGATAAAATAGGAGACATTAAATAAGATTAAAATAAGAGAACACAGACAACTGCTGTTAAACAGTGCTTGGCACTCACTAGGAGGTGCTTAATAAAGCTACGCTTATCCTCACCCATTGTGTGTTTAGCACATACCAGAAGCAGGATTTAAAAGTCTGTAGCAGAAATATAACTCTACTTTTTTTTTTTTTTTGATACAGGGTCTTGCTATATGGTTCAGATTGGCCTTGAACTCACTATATAACCTAGGCTAGCCTTGAACTCACAGAGATCCTCCTGCCTCACTTGTAATCCTCCCAAGTGCTGGGATCACAGACATACACCACCATGCCCAGCTGGTTCTTGGTTTCTATGCAGTCTTTCCATTTGTGGAATGGTCCCAAGTTGAGCACTTATCTGTAATTCTTCACACGTGGTGGAACTCAACAAGTACAGAATGATTATTCTCTCATTTTGTATAAAAAAGAGGCAGACATGTCTTTCAAGAACAGAACTATAGCCAAGTATGGTGGCACACACTTGTAATCCCAGCACTCTGGAGCCTGAGACAGGAAGATCACTGTGAATTTGTGGCCAGCCTGGGCTACATAGTTAAGACCCTGTCTCAAAAAAGAAGAAATAGTCACTTCAACCAATTAAGCAGAAGTCTACATGACACTGTCCAAATGTATGCCAGCCTGAAAAGGGAAAAATAAAATTGAAGCATTAGAAGGTATATTTAAAATTCCTGAACGTCACAAAAACATATACTTAAAAATGATATAAAGAAGCTACAGGCATGGTGGCACACACCTGTAATCCCAGAACTCTGAGAGAAATGAAGCATGATTACAAATTCCAGCCCAGCCTGGGCAATTTAGCAAGATCTTGTCTCAAAATACAAAATAACTGGGGATAGCCAGGCGTGGTGGTACACGCCTGTAGTTCCAGCACTCAGGAGGCTGAGGCAGGAGGATCACTGAGTTTGAGATCAGCCTGGGCTACCAAGTGAGTTCCAAGTCAGTCTCAACTGCACAGTGAGACCCTGTATCAAAAAAAAAAAAAAAAAAAAAAAAAAAAAAAAAAAAAAACAGCGAAAAA
>NW_022900948.1:38889139-38908060 GCF_012274545.1 Fukomys damarensis
AAAAAAAAAAAAAAAAAAAAAAAAAAAAAACAACCAAAATAACTGGGGATATACCTCACTGCAAAAGCACTGGGTTCACTCCCTAGTACCAAAAGAAAAAGAAAAGGTAAAAAGAACAAATTTTAAACATACACACAATTTATACACATGTACAATTACTACTTTAAAAGTTTAAAAAATGACAAACAAGGGCTGGGGATTTAGCTCAGTGGTGCCACACCTGCCTCGCAAGCGCAAGGTCCTGAGTTTGACCCCCAGGTACCACCCCCACAAAAGACAAACATACCAAAGTATAATCAAAATCTAGAGTACTTCACTAACTTGCACAGGAAATAGACTATAGAGAGCTAGACACTGAAGAATACCACAGCTTCAATTGATGGATAATATGACTAGTTAACATGAACTCAAAGTTGGGTAAAACCATTTTTTTGGTTTTTTTTTTGAGACAGGGTCTTGCTATGTAGTTCAGGCTGGCCCTCAAACTCAGAGCAATCCTCCTGCCTCATCCTCCCAAGTGCTGGAATTACGAGTATGAGCCATCCATCAGGCCTAACCAAAATTATTTTTTAAGCCATTCTATATGAGAAAAATTGAGTCACTTCCATGAATCTTCAAACTGATGCCAGACACAATGTATAAAGTACCTGTGAACAATTACAGTGAAAAGTAAAAAAAAAAAAGAAAATCACCTTCTAAAGCAAAAATCTGTCACTGTCTTTCAACTGAAGATAAAAAGGTTTTGGTGAAGAGAACCAATTTGTCAATACTTTCACACTACTCTCATCTACTTATTACACTGATTTAGAATTGAAAGCTGGAGAAAGAAATTCTGTTAACTTCTATCTTCCATTTACAAAAGTTGTACCCAAGTGATCTTTAAGCCTATTAATATGGTATAATCAATAAATGATCATCTTTCAAAGTCAGTCATATGCATATTCCTGTCAATATATGCCACAGCTCCAAACAGTAACACTTACCACTGCAGTTTCATCTCACTGACCACAACTATCCTGACAATGCCTAGAACATTCTATTGCAACTCTTGAAGGTTCTGGCTATTAGCCCTTCCTTCATTCCACAAATACACAATGAATATTTGCAATATACAAGATGCTGTGCTATATTTTTTCATTCAAAATATATTTAAAATACATTTTTCCAGTCTTCTGCTCCAGGAATCACCCCCTCCCTGAAAAATCATGACTTTCAGAATTTAGGGAGTTAAACCAACACAGTAAAAAAGATGATATATGAAAACTTTCACACATTAAAGAAAAGACTTTGCATACTCTCTTTTTTTCCATTTTCTTTTTGAAGCTATAATCATTGTTCTTTTCATTCCCTTCAAATTTAACTAGAAAAACTCCATATAACATTTACTTCCTTGGTTACAGTCACATATTTGAGAAAACACAAAGAACAACATATCACAAACTCAATTCAAGGATCTTTGAGCTTTTCTGAGCTCTATAAGGACCAGTCCACACTCACTTGGAATAGTTTTCTGCAGCCTCATCTTTCTTCATGTCTGTCTCACCCTCTGTTTTTGTGCCTTTATTTGTTTCATCGAGCCAATCTGAGACATGTTTAAGGGCACACTCAACAGTAGACACCATATTTTGAACAGCTTCAAGTTCCTCTGGAGATGGATAGATTGTTGAATGTTTCACCATGACATGGCGATCATCATTAGCAAAAGATCGAATAGATCTCTGTCAGAAGGAAAAAGAAGCAATTACTTCAGTAAAGGAAATATCACCTGACAAGGATGGCATACAAATATATTTTAAGTCAACCCACAGCACTGGCAAACCATTATGAAGCAGCTGATATCAAAACAAAATTGCTCAGGAATGGGAACTAAAACCCATCTTAATATTGCCAAAACAGAATATCAATGGTCATTCACTCGTTTCATTTAAGGTTCACTTAAGTCATATTCAGCACTGTGCATATACTCTCTGTCTTGCAGCTGAACCTATGGTTCTGAATACTTTTTCAAAAGAGGTCTTCCAGGCTGGGAGTACAGTTAAGTGGTATAGCACACCCAGTACGTATGAGGTCCTGGGTTTGATCCCAAAAATGGAGTAAAAAGGAAAGAGGGAGTGAGGGAGGAAAAGGTCATCCATATCACACGATATCTGTAAGAAACAGTTCTTTCTAGGTTGAAGGAACTCTCCAGAAATGCATGATGGTGACTCATGAAACCCAGCCACTCCCTTTCAAACTAGTGAAGACTTTCACACATCTTAAAAGTTTGAGATTGCAAATCCGTTCAAAATATACAATACAAAGTTATGTGTAAACTATGGGAAACACAGAAATACTATTTGATACTTGACATTTACACCCTTGGTGCAAAGCTTTAGTTTTTTTCAAATAGAATAAACATGAGACATTGCAAATTTCAGAATGAGAAAAACATATACTGTAAAACAAGTTCCCAAACTAGCTTACACAAGTACATATTTTATTCTAAATCAAAATCTCCTCAGCACGGTCGGACACCTATAATCCCAGCACTTGGGAGGCTGAGGCAGGAGGATCACCTACAAGTGCAAGACCAGCCTGGGCCCCATAGTGAGTTCAAAGCCAGGCTGAACTACACAGCATGACCTAAAAAAAAAAACAAAACAAAACAAAAAAAACTCCTGAGATATGATTTACTTAAACTTCAACAATAATTATTTTGAAGTTCATTTGGAAAAACAAAAATTAATGACAGAATCAAGAAATAGTCTACAAAGATGGAAGAACTGTACCATTACAATGAAATATCAAAAACTTTTCAAAAGCAACAATTATCATGACATGCTGGCCCAGAAATCGTTGGAATAGACAAATGTCCAGAAATAGAATGAATTTCAGAAAATTTAACAGAGTAGATCCTTCACACTTATAGCCACACCTGTTAAGCTTTTTACTATTTCCAAGTTTACAAATATCATGAAGATACCTGTTATCAGTATACCAAGCTGCAAAAGGGTAATTCAGTATGTTTTCCATAAAATCCAAAGTATTCCATTAAAGGGCCATGATAGTGTCTGTACTTACCTGCAATTATGTACTAATAGATGATAAATATTTTGTTTCGAAGTCTTCACCACAAAATAAAACATTCACAATTATTAGTCCTGCCTCTTTATCATTGTTTTTTTAAAAACTCATAGTAATTTGGAGACTAAACAATTGATAGTGTCATGACCCACTAAAAAGTAAAGCTAAAAAGTAAAACTGAAAAGGTAGTAAACCTTTAAAAATTTCAATCATCAGGGCTGGGGATATAGCTTAGTGGTGCCTTGTCTACCTTGCAAGTCCAAGGACCAGAGTTCAATCCCAGGAATAATAATAAAAAAAAATAATAAATCTCAATCTTATAAACTCAGGACTAATATTGATCATAAAGCTTTCTTTTTTCTCAATAAAAACCAACTGTTTAGATTTCTTGCTTGCTTGACATCCAGACCAGTCTTCTAACTGGAACCTTTTTCAACAAAGAACCTTTTTAATTGCTTCACTAGATATACTTACATACCCCAGAACAAATAACAAGAAAACAAAACATATCATGAGTTCCATTTAAACAAAACTATGTATTACTGAATTATAATAATATTTGAGAGGAAAGGGGAAGGGAATGGAAGAGGATGAAAAAATAATTAAGATATATTATGTACAGGTAGCAATGCCTCACAAGGAATATAATCATCATGCACTACAATCATGTACTAATAAAAAATTAAAATTGAAAAAAAATCAAACATTTGATGTCTCACAATTAATTTAGACTTTCAATGAGTTTTAAGAGAAAAATAAAAGAGGCAAGGTGTGGTGTCATGCACACCTGTAATCCCAGCACTTGGCAGGCAGGAGGATCACCACAAGTGTGAAGGCAGTCTGGGCCACATAGAGATAGACTTTAAGGCTAGCCTGAACTATGTAGTGAAACCCTTTTTCAGAAAAACAAAAAAAAAGGTTAAGAAAAAGAAAAAACTCCAAGGTTAAAACCAAAAGTCTACTGAGCCATGACAGAATGAGTATAATGAAATAATGGTTATAGGAAGCAGTGACACAATGGTCTATTCCAGAAATGGGGGGGGGCTTGCTTACACAAATAAGCTCCAAACAGATTTTTTTCAAGTATTAAAAAATCAAATCAGAAGAACTCTCACTCAAATCTAAGAGCTATCCAACAAGCAATAGGAGAAATGGAAAATGTGACCAATTAAATAACTTAAAAATTTAAGAGGGCCAGGGATTTAGCTCAGTGGTTTGGCCACCTGCTTTGCAAGCGCAAGGTCCCAAATTCAATCCTTGGCACAAAAATAAATAAATAAATAAATAAATAAAACGACTTAGAATCACCAGAGAATCTAGGCTAAATTTTAAAAGAATAAATGAGAAAAGAAATTCTATAAATTATGACATATACATATAGCAATATATCTATCAAGACTATAAAGAACAAGCCTGAAGCTGAGTCAGGAGGGTTGCCATGAATGAGTTCAAGGTCAGCCTGGGCTACACAGTGGGTTCATGTCCAGCCTGAACTACATAGTAAGACCCTGTCTCCAAATATAAAAAACAAAAAAAGCCAAAAGGGCAGATACTTCACATGGGAGACAACACAAGTCATAACGTATTTTTTTTCACATTTCACCATGAAACTAAAATGACAGAAAAAACCACCAAGTTAACACTCTTTTACCCACCACTCAGATCTAAGATATTAGTATTCCCTCTCTATAAAGAGCAAGTTAACATTGTGATTTTAGGCACAAATATTTTTAAAAGCAAGTAGTACTTAAAAGATACACCATCAGATTTACTAAAGAACATATTCCAAACACATCAACAATTAATATTTTGTGCTTTTTTCCCCACTCATGATGTCTTTCTTAAATCCTTTCTCATTATACTTAGGAAAAACATAAACAATGTCTTCCAGATGCAAAATACTAAGGAGAAAAAAGCAGCACATTTTACCAATTCAAAACTTAAGTGATGACCTCATCTAATAGCAGAAATCCAAGTCTGAACAGTCATCAAATCGCAAGCTTGCCTTGATATTTTAGCTCAGTAGCCCGTGTCTACACAACCTTTACCCTGTTATTTCAAAAACACGTAAACGGGTAACTTTTTGAGTTAAATATATATTTTATAAACTCCTGCACCATTCATATAACCAATTAAAAGACTGGTTCAAGATTTTTAATTTCCATGGGGAAAAATCTGAACTTCAGGTAGAATACTAATAAAAGTTAATTTCAAGTTCAAGGCCACCTAGCTGTCTGTATTGGTTTGCTAATACAAGTTTTATTATAAAACATTATTTATGAGTATTCCGTCCTTGTATTCAATAATTTATGGCCTGCAAGCTCATGGGGCTCCATCTTGTGGCTTAAAGGGCTCAGTCATAAATCTCAACTCATTTGCTTTGCTTAAATAGTAGTGTGCCACCTTTATCTGATACACCACAGCCAAAAATTAACGCCACTGGCTTTCCCACACCCTGTCACTGCTTCTAATTTTCAATCACTAGAATCATTTTTATGTAAGAAATTAAGAAGATGTAAGTAGTAACATACCATGGTTTTCTATAGTATTTTAGCTTCTTTTTCCGATCTTTTCCTCTCTTTCTTGTCGTCTTCACTAGACACTGTTCTATGTGACAGTACCTCCTCATAAGCCTGAGTCCCCTGACAGTCACTCAGCATCAAATACAGCAAAGATGTTTGAAGACTTTTCTCTGGAATACACCTGTAAGAGAAGAGGAAAACTAACTTTTCAAAATGATTAAAAGTTACAAGTTTCATATCTGAGTGCAGAGCCTATAAACCTGTCACTGATTTAAAAGAAACAAATTATATGGAGGAAAATTACTTCATTTCAAACAAAAAATTAACATTCTTCGAAGGCCTGGGCCCAAGAACCTAAGTGAGATGGCCCCAAAATCAACCCTTTCTGTGGCCACAACATGACAGCTAGCTAGCTGATTTACACTCAACGACCACCACCTAAAAGAGCAATACTGCTCCTGGTGGCAGTAATGATGAAACTAACCATCAGATTTTTTTTTTTTTTTTTTTTTTGAGACAGGGTCTCACTATGTAGTTGAGACTGACCTGGAATTCACTGTGTAGTCCAGGCTGGTCTCAAACTCACAGCGATCCTCCTGCCTCAACCTCCCAGAGTGCAGGGATTACAGGTGTGTGCCACCACGCCCAGCTGTATCAGATTTTCAATAAGAAATTGGTATGAAGCCAGACCTATGTGAAAATTCCAAAGATAAGGCACCTCAAACTACAATACCATTAGCTCTCTCATGTTGCTTTTCTGTTAGACAGTATAGGGTGGCATAATGTTTGCCCTTCAATTATTTTCAGGCCTAAAATTCAAAATGCTTTACTGGTTCCACCCCCACGCCACCAACTCCCAAAAGACCCAACACACCCCTAGGCCAGAATTATAGAATCACACTAGACTCTGATTTCATTACCTCTGCATGCCCCTCACCAAAATCCCACAGCTTATTTCTGCTCAGAAGCCACAATCACCATTCTGCTGCCATCTGTAGCCACACCTTTATGAGACTGTATTACATTCCAGACAAGGTAGAGGTAACTTCTAAGTATTAATGAAATCCTCATGTTTTAAGCCAACCTGTATAAACAAACAAGAACTAATACCAAAACAACACTCTTTTATTTTTTTATTTTGGTACCCGGATCGAACTCAGGACCTTGTGCTTGTGAGCAAGTGCGGTACCACTGAGCTAAATCCCTGGCTCACAACGCTCTTTACTAACACAGATATCAAAGGAAATAACTTACATGCTACATACCACATAAATTCACAAAGAAAACAGCCTTCTCTTTGTCTAAATTTTTTTCTTGAAATAAAGCAATTCCCTTGAAAGACTATTAACAGTAACAATTTCTTTCCTTTTTTTTTTTTTTTTGGTACTGGGGATTGAACTCGGGTCCTTGCGTTTGCCAAGGCAGGCCACCAAACCGCTGAGCTAAATCCCTAGCAACAATTTCTTAATATTAGTTGTTCTCTTAAGAAATTTTTTGGGGGATTTTAGGACTATAAAAGTTATGCATGTTATATTTAGCTCTCCTTGATATTTCAAATGAGAAAACAGACCCATAACTATAGTCAAATGGCACTCAACTATGACCAATATGCAAACTGTTTGCATCCTATAACCAACTTTCCTAACTGGCTTGGAAAATTCTCTTGAATTATGCTAGTGAAGTTTGATTTAAGTACATAGGGCCAAGGATTTAGTTCAGTGGTGCTGTGCCGCACACCTGCATATGTTTTGTTTTGTTTTTTTTTTTCACCTGCATATGTTTTAACTGTACAGGTTCTTTTTAAAATGGATCACAGGGCCAGGGATTTAGCTCAGCAGCACCATGCCTGCCTGACAAGTGCAAAGTCCTGAGTTCGATCCCCAGTACCCACCCCAAAATGGATTGTGTTACAAGCAAAAGTGCTATAATTTCTTTATAGGATGTATAATTTATTAGATTAAAAACTAAACTGTGAGTCCCCATGGTAAGAGATAACTAAAAAATGCTTTCGTCACGAAAAATTATACTTCCATGTAAGTTTACACTACACAGCCAGGTGCTATGGCATGTAACTATAATCCTAGCTACTCAGGAGGCTAAGGCAGGAGGATCACAAGTTCATCCCAACCTGAGCAACTTAATGAAAATTTGTCTCAAAATACAATAAAAAAAGGCTGAAGGCTGGGTCATAGCTCAGTAACACAGAGCACTTGTCAACCATGCAAAAAGCCCTGGGCTCTATCCCTAATCCTGTGCAAACACAAACACACACACACACCATGGCTATACTACACAACTTTAGAGAGTCTTTGGCATCTCCCATTCCCAGGGCTATTTGATTTTTAGGGATTCATTTAGTAATTAGCTGTGAAATCTAGTTGCCAAACAAAATGAAAACATTGTTTGTGGCCAGTTGAAACTGAAAGTCTACAAACTTTACAAAAGGGGGAAGCCAATACAATAACTCAGCCACACTGAGAAAGCAGACTGAAACCAGAAAAGGTGAAAACAATGCTAAGACAGTCTGGTGTGGTGGAGAAATCATGATCAACATAGTCATTCAACATAGAGAGTGGCCACCCTGTGCATATATCAAGAACCTCTGTGTCATAGTATGTCAGTATAGTGCAATACACAACAGCAGCAGGCACAGTAGCTCAGAATCACATTCTATCAGGCTATAAAATGAACTCAGAAATCATCTAACTCAAACCCACCCCCACTTTATAAATGAAACAGAGTCAGATATTAAGGTTACACAGCCAACCAGAGACAAGACATGGTCTAGAATCTACATCCTAGGCCAGTGATAGCAAACCTTTTTTAGAAACCAAGTACCCAAACTACAACCCCAAACCCATTTATTTATCGTAAAGTGCCAACACTGCAATTAAACCTGAATCCTGAGGTTTTAGTTTAGAAAAAACAACTCATACACTGGGTTTGCATGCCAACAGAGGATTACATGTGCCTACTGCAGCACACGTGCCACAGGTTCACCACCACCGTCCCAAGCCAGTGCTTTTTCCCCACTATATTAAGTTGATGGGGTTGGGGACGGGATTACATACAATACCTGAAATGCTCTAAGCAGATGGGAAACTGCAAATACTTTTTATTGGTTTTTTTAAAAATATTTTTAGGGCCAGGGATTTAGCTCAGTGGTTCCACCGCCTGCCTCGCAAGCTCAAGGACCCAAGTTCAATCCTGGTACCAAAAAGTATTTTTAAAAAGAGCTTTTTTGTTTCTTTCCTTTTTTAAAAAATGCTTAAGTGCTGGATGTGGTGGCATGTGCCTGTAATTCCAGCACTCAAGAGGCTGAGGCAGGAGGATCACCACAAGCTGAAGGCCAGCCTGAACTACATGGCAAGACCTGCTCTTAAAGAAAAAAGAAAAAAAAAATTGGTGAATTCTTTTTTTTTTTTTTTTTGGGGGGCGAACTTGGGTTCTTGCTGGTGAATAAGATTCTAACCTTGAATTTTTTAAATTGACTTTTCCAATTAATAGCTATATGACTCAGAAAGTTACTTCATTTCCTTGGTTCATGTCCTTTATCTAAATGATGTGAAAATATTCCATTACTAATTAATAAATAACTTATGGAACTCATTCAGTTTTGTACTAGGCACTGTTCTAAAAGTTTTTCATACATTTAACTAATTTAATGCTCACAACAATCTCAATTATTATCTCTATTTAATGCCTAAAGAAACTAAAGCATAAAGATAATACAACCTAAGTCACAAAGAAAGTAAACAGTAGTCAAATCTAGATAATCTCTTTTAATATTGTCTAGAAAAGCATTTACATTAAGGAACAAACTTTAGCTATTTTTACTTCAAAAAATAAATCTATGGGAATTACCAGGAGTGTAAAACACACAGACTTTGGAATTAGGAGTTGATTCAAGTGCCAACTTTGCTGCTTCTCTGAGTCTGCGTTTCCTCATCACTGCAATGGGATGATTAGGCTTTATTTCAAAATAAGTGAGATGAGCTGTAAAAAAGAAAAATCTAATAATATCTAACAATAGTGTACACTTAATGCTTTCAAAACAACAAAAACTAACTCTGATCTCCTAATGTCATATAAAAAACTTTTCAAGTAACAGCTGTATGTACATATTTGAAAAAAACTGACCTTCAAAATATACTAATTGGCTCTACTTAGTAAAATTAGCTTTATGCAACAGGTGGAATATATTTAAGTAAAGCTATGTGTATGCATAGTATCTTGTTTTCTATTGAGCATTTTTTTCTATAAATTTATATTTTTAGCGGTTTTGTTTACAGATAAACAGTGGAAAGTAGAGAGATTCCCACATACTCCTCACCATAGTTCCCCTATTATTAATTAACATTCATAGTTTACATAAAGTTTATTATTCATATATATTCTGTGGGTTCTGAAAAATGGTATGCATCTACCACTAAAGTCTGTGGTGTGGTGTGGTTTGTTCTGGTTTGGTTTGATGAAAGGGTCTTGCTATGTAGTTCAGGCTGACCTTGAATTCACAGCAATCCTCTGCCTCAATCTCCCTGGTGCTAGGATTACAGGTACACACCACCACGTCTGGGAGTTTTTTGGGTGGACATAAATTCTCAGCTCTTGGGGAGTGTGACGGTTAGGTCATACATAAGAGTATGTATACTTTGTAAGAAACAGCTAAAATGTCTTAATTGGCTATACCATTCTGCTTTCCCACAGTAAGGAATGAGAGAGCTCTGTGCTATCATTTGGTGTTGCCAGTATTCAGGATTCTGGCCATTCTAATAGAGGTGTAGTGCTGCTGTCTTAATGTGAAATACTCTTAATGGCATGCATGTTGAGCATCTTGCCATATGCTTGCCATTTATGTCTCGTAATAAAGTGTCTGCTCATGTCTTTGCTTCTTTTTAAAGGGGCTGTTTTCGTATTGTTTAGTATGAAGAATTCTTCATCTATTACAGATACCAATCCTTTATCAGATATATGCTATGTATATATATATATGCATATGGTTTTTGCCAGCATCTGCCACTATCTTTTTATCCTTTTAAATTTTTTGTTTTTGGTACTGGGGATCGAACTTAAGACCTTCGCTTGTGAGGCAGGCAGTGGCACCACTGAGCTGAATCCCCAACCCACCTTTTAAGTTTTTAATGAATTCCAACTTACCAATTTTTTTGTCATGAATTCTGCTTTTGGTGATAGTGGTTATGCTGGACTTTTTTAACTGACTCCGTAAGGCCAAAAAGCTTTATATAGCAGGCTATCAAGCTACAAAGTAAGATTTTTTTAATGTATGAATTCATTCTATATTCAAATTATAAAACAGTCTGGCAAAATTAAGGTATTTTCCTGAAATGTAGTATGGAGAAGATATTAAAAAATACTTTCTTTAGGCCGGGGATTTAGCTCAGTGGTGCCACCTGCCTCAAAAGCAGAAGCTCCTGAGTTCGATCCCCAGTACCCCAAAAAAATACTTTCTTTAAAAATTCCAAAGAATAAATTTTTTTTTAAATTCCAAAGAATGCCTTGTAAACACTTTAACATGGAATTTGGCAAATTTACTGTCAAAACAGTAACTGAAAAGAAAACTTTAAATTTTGTTAATACTGCTATAGACCCTCTCTTAAAATAATCTATGTAAAAATAAAATGAACAGGCTCTACTTTTCCATTGTAACAGAATAACCACACGTCTACTACATTAAAGATGGAGAAGATACTAGTATTCAGTTTAAGGTAAATTCTGGGAGATATATTAGTAAATACATATTTACTCGATTATTCTGTACTTCATAGTACAGAAGACACAAAATCAATCATCAGTTTAGAGCACTAGTGAAAGTAAATTAGAGCAAATGCATACAGATTCAGTAACTCAAATCTCTTCCAATAAAACTTTATCTACACAGTGGCATTAAGTTCCTAGGAAATACTAATATGAAGAGAATACTGATTTCACTATTTTCCTCTGGAAGTTTCCCTCATTTTTACACAAAAGAGCCACAAGAAGTTAAAACCCAAAACCCTATAAATTACATAACAATAGCCAATATAAAAATCCTTACCAAAATTTAAACTTCCATCCTTATCACGACACCCATCCTACAATGATACAAAAGCTTGATCCCCTCTTATAGTTGGAAGCTTTGCAATACTAGGCAGAGCCCAAAAGATCCCTTCTGAATTAACAATATGAACAGGACGACACATGGACTGGCTATTATCCTAACCTAATATACACTGTACAAGCCAGCTAAGTTGAACTAGAATGCTTTCTATTTACTTCTAGTGAACAAAGTGAAAAAGACCTTACCAAGTAACCCTTCTTTCTGAACTAAACAGTCACTAGTCCTTCCCAATCCCTAGTTCATGTTACCTAATGTAAACTTTACAGACCAACATTCAGCAGTAAGATGACTCACCTGGTGAGATAATCAACAATTAAGTGTATTTCAACAACTATTTACTGAACACCTGTAATATCCCATGCACTATCCTGAGTACTAAGGATACATCAGAGGGCAAAAGAGCCAAAAATCCCTGATCCTATTATGGTAAGGGAGGAGAGCCAGAGGAAGGGGGAAGAGAAAAGGAAACATGACAGCGTGAAAGGGAGGGTGAGTATACTTTCCAAGCATGATGATATATGCCTGTATGGAAATGTCACAGTGAAACTCACTGATTTGTGCAAATTAGTAATATGCTAATAATTCTATTTTTAAAAGGGTAAAAAAATCCTGCCATTGTGGTTGAAGTCAAGAAGGACGAAAACAACTTTACAAAAAAAAAGAGTAATATAAAAATAAGTAAATTATACAGTATGTGAGAAGGTGTGAGTGCTTGGAAAAGAGAGTAAGTAGGCGACTGCTTAAGCACACAAAAGAAAAACCTGAAATCCAATGGTCATGGTGGCACCTGAGGGCAGACTTCACAGGATGATCTGGCAGGAGAATGAGCAAACACATCAGCCCAAAGAGCAGGTCTGATTAAGAAGCCCAACTTGGCTAGAATGGAGTGAGCTGTGGACAAGGCCATATCATACAGGGCAGAGTATGGCAAACATTTTCTTTAAAGGACCAGAAAGTTGGGCCAGGAATGTAATTCAGCAGCGTCAGACTGTCTGGCAAGAGCAAAGTCCTAAGTTCGATTCTCAGTACCTGGGGAAAAAAATCTAAAGGACCAGATAGTAAACAATGCAGCCTGCTAAACCATACAGCCTCTATTACTCAACTCAGCACCTCGGCAGAACAAATATAGCCATAGTGTCTGGGTATCCATAAATGTGGCTGTATTCCTATAAAATTTTACTTATGGACCCTAAAATTTAAATTTCATATAACTTTTCCATAACAAAAACCTCAATGCTTTATTTTTTTCAACTATTTAAAAATTTTAACGCCATTTTTAGTCCATGAGTCATACAAAAACATGCAGTGCAGCCCAGAGACCAGCACTTGCCTATAATCCCCACCACTTGGAGGCAGGAGAATCATTAAACTCAAGGCCAGACTAGCAACTCAGGGAAATCATGTCTCAAAATAAGGAGTTCCTAAGAGGGCAGTGTATGAAGCTGTGAGAACAAAACCAGTGATACAACAAAGACCCCAGATGCCATGTTCCCCAAATATCTGCCCAGGAAAGCTGCAGGCCATGAGTTGGAGTGAGCACAGAGAGAGGCTATGTATGGCAAGGCCATAGAGGTAGGGCCACCCCAAGCCCTTTGGAATTCACATTTTACTACTATATGTCCCAGATGCCAGATAAAGAAGTATAGTTACTTAAAGTTTTCCCTGCTGGATTTCCATCTTGCTTTGGTTAAATTCTTTTCTACCCCCACAGTCTTCTCTTTGGGAATAGGCATGCTTAAGCCTGCGCCATGGTACCCTAGGATTAGGTAACTTTAAAAAAAATGAGGTTCACAGCTAAATGCTTGCCCTGCTGGGTTTCCATCTTGCTTTGGTCCAATTCTTTTCTACCAATTGGTCCAATTCTTTTCTTTTCTTGTCTTTGGGAATGGACACGTTTAACCTGTGCCACTCCATTCTGGAATTATTTAACTTTAAAAAAAATTTTTTTACAAAGGTTTACAGCTAAGAGTTTGTCTCGAGTCTCAGAAAAGACCATGGACTTGTGAAAAATGCTAGAACTGTTGAGATTTGGGAGAAAGGATTATTGAGCTTTAGGTTGAATGCAAGATAGAACTATCATGCTGCATGGAATTCTTATCTGTTTTTATTTTGGGGATTAATGAGATATAGTTGGGTATGAAGTTGACAGGGAATAGAATGTGATGGTTAAACTTGATTATATCAACCTGAATGGCTTAAGAGTCATACAGGGGACTGGTGCAGCACACTTAAGGGTATAGTGCATGGGTCATGAAGGTGTAACCACCCTCTCTGGGACTGTCAACCTGGCTCTGCTTTCAAGCTGCCATGAACTAAGCAAGCTGCTCTGCCATCGCTTTCAGCCACAGTGTTCCCTCCTTGGAACCAGTTGATCATGCACTAAAACTTCCAAGACTCTCAGCCTTTAAACTGAGGGTGTTGGGTATTTTGTCCAGCAATAGGAAAACTGACTAATCTAGGGAGTAAAACCAGAAATTCAGTTTTGGACATATTTAGTTTTCAGTCTGAAATAGGACATATACGTGGCAATTTTCAACATACAAGTAATATGTAACACCAGAAAACTGCCAAGCAAACAGGTGCACCAATGAATGGGAAAACACAGAAGAGGTACAACTAAGTCAGAGAAAGGGACTGGCCTAAGAAACAGGAAGGAAAACAAAGTGTGGAAGTCTGAGTTACAGTCCTCACTTCACAACTATGAATGTTTAAGGATTTGAGGAATCTTATTTGAAAGTCTTGTACACTACTGTATAGTTCTACCATTTACAGGAATTCCTTGTATCCTACACTATTTTATCCCCATTTTAGCCCACTGCTGAGGAAAACTTTATCTTGAGAACATCAGGCTCCTCTTCAAAACCTTATGGCTATTAACTAAACAACTGGTATTCCACTCGTTATTCAGGGTAGCAATCCAACCGAGGTCCTTTACAATAGGATGGTGGTGTAATTCCCAGTCACTGCTCTCATTGCTATAGTTCCAGTCAACACAGTACTAAAGACTCTTTCCCCAGAACACCTTGTACAGTATGCTACCAGTAAGTTCTAAATTAATTTATTCTTTTGCCTGGATTGCAACCTTTTTCTGCCACCATCTGTCACTGTTCTGTCAAATGACCATCTCTCCTTCAGTTAAGTGGTATTTAATACATGAGTTTATTTCTTCCTCCTCCAAGCTACCCAGCACCTTTTCAGCTTCCTTAATAAAATTTCTATCACTCATTTTTAGTTATTTTTATTGTTTCTTATAACTTAAACCTTTATCTCCATAGCTCTTAAATGTAGCACTAGTACAATGCCCTGCACTCAGGAGAGTCTCAATAAAATCTGAATTCAATCCTAGGTTTACCTTTCCTTAGAGAGTTCCATAACTGCAGAATTTAAAGAGATCCCATCTGAAAGGCTACTATCTCTTCCCACGCAATTTCATGGCAGCCATAACCACAGTGACTTAAGGGAATTTCTGTCCCTTCTTCCACAAATACAAATTCCATTATTTATTTGACTTATTTCATCTATCTTGAAATAACTCGCTCCTGCTGGCTTGAACCACTGGTGGTACATATGGCTCTAATCACTTTTATCAGTCTTTTTACTAATAAAAAATCAACAAAAAGCCACCCCATGGGATAGTCATGCATGTACCACTGGTGGTTCAAGCTTCCTGGCAGTGAGAGATGCAAATTATATCCCATCATGAATATGCTAATCCTCCAAGCCTTCTCCCAATCCTTTAGGATATTAGCATTAAGCTTACTGACATACAGCCTATCCTCAGCATAAATATTAGAATTTTAATGACCATATAGATACCCCCTCTAAACTTTTGGCCTCTCCATTCCTTATATTCCTTTCTTCCAATGTTCTCATCTGCTGATTTTAGATAACCGGGGCCTATAATCCACTCAGGCTACCATTTTCCACAGTCCCTCACTTTTTTTCAAGTCTTTACTTCTGTTCTTACCCAACTGAAGCTACATGATCCATCATTTAGCATCCATACCAGCAATTTCTCTTGCCATCCTCTCCTGGCAAAACCTTAGCCATGGTTAAATCTAATGCTTTTGGCTATATCACATTATTAATCTTGGATCGTTTAATGTGGCTAATAAGGAAAATATATACACACAATTATACTAATCGGTCTTTTTCATAATTGTTATTGCCAGTGATCTATCTCAATCAGCCTCTCACCCCAACACTCCACTGAAACAGCTCTTATTAAGGTTCCCTAGGATCTTCATATTTAATCCTATGAATGATTTTCAATCTCCCCCTTAGCTGACCTCTCAGCAACAGGTAACATTTTACTTCTCTTGGCTCCCATCCAAAACACCACTCTCTTTATTCTCTTCCAACTCCATCAATTTTCCCATTGTCTCTTTTTCTTTTCCTTTTGGAAACAGTTTTCTTTTGTAGCCCATGCTGGCCTTGAATTTGCAATCCTCCTGCCTCAGCCTCACAAGTGCTGGGGTCACAAGCACACACAATCACAGTGGGCTTGTTTTCCTTCTTATCTCTACATTGTCTCAGGACTCAGTACTCAAACTGACAGTTCTTTACAACCACACACTATCCCCTGGCAAGCTGATCCAAAGTCGAGGCTGGAACCTGAGTTCCAGACTCAAGTCATCACACATATACACCAGGATACCTAACAAGCATCTTAAATGTAACGTCTCCTTCTCAACTACACACACACACACACACACACACACACACACACACACTTTGTTCCCACCAATCTTCCTCTCCCAAGGCAACTAATTTTATCCTTCCAAATGTTTGTGCCAAAAACATGAGTCATTCATGATTCCTCTTCTTCCACTGATACCCCATATCTGATCCATTATCAAATTCTGTCATCTTTACCTAACTCTATTTAGAATCTGCGCACTGCTACCACTCTGGTCACAGCCATCTCTCAATGGGATTAGACTAGTAATTGCCAACTAGCTCTCATGCTCCCCCATCTAGTTTATTCTCAGAAACAGCATCCAGAGTGTTTCCTTCTAAAATCTCAATTAGGTCATATCATTCCTCCACTCAGAAACCTACCAACAGCTTCCTGGCTCTGAGTAAACATATTATAACAAAGTTATAAAGCCCTAATGATCAGATTCCCACAAACTTCCTTGCCTCATTGTCTATAGCTCACTGTGCTCTCTGTGCTCTGGTCACACTTGCTTCCCTGCTAGGATTCCCACTTGGAGGCCTCTATATTTTCTAGTTTGCCCCCAATCTCCACATAACTCCTTCCCTCACTTTTTCAGTTGTCTGCTAAGATGTCATTTTCTTGTGAACCCATCTCTGATCAGCCTACACAAAAAGCAACTCCTCCTGCAGCAGCCCCGTATAAAGTACACCTTTGTTACTCTGTTTTGTCCACCTAGAACAGTGACTGGAACAAGCAAGAAACTCAAATCTCTCAAAATATTTTCCCATACGGCACTGTATTCAAGACTCACAATAGTCCAGAAAAGTGGTCAAAACAGAACAGATGGAATAAATTTCATTTATAATATGAAAGCGCTGATACACACTGTTCAATGACTTGTCTACAATCACAAACAGTGAGGTACAGGCACAGCCATCCCTGGAACTAGGTCTCCAGCATCTTTTCCAATTCACAAAGCTGTCTCCACAAGCAAATCAAAGAGTAGGTATATATTTAATTTTGCACAATGATCTTTAGAAGCACAACTTTCCATCTATCCCTTTAAACCAGGATCAAACAGAATAGCACCAAAACTGTACACACTGCAATAGCTATTTATTTTCTTCTCAATAAAAGGCTGTGATAGAGGTCATCAGACTATCTTTAGAATTCATAGATCTTGTGACAATTCTGACCAAAGGAAAAAAAGAGGCAATGTACCAAGAAATAGTTAAGATTTCAAGTATTCTGTCATCCTGTACCCAGTGCAGCGCCCTTAAGCCTGAAGAGTAAACCAGTACCTTGGTAAATAAGCTTCAAACAGTGTCAATGATTCTCAAAAGACCTTCTGTTATCATTCTGCAGGACACAGCATGGCAAAGAAACCCTATCTGGAGACAGACTGAACGAGAATATTTCTTGTATCAAAGTACTAAAAAAATTTTTTTAATATATTAGAGCACTTGGTAATATAATTTCCAGACTCCTGCCAACACTCATTCTCCTCTTTTTGGCACCGTCTGCCAGTTGGAAACTGTGTATCTAGGTCAGAAAGGACAAATAGCTTTTGAGAACAGTTCAATATCTTTGGCTCAAGTGTTGATATTATAATTCAACCCTTTCACAAACTCCTTTTAAAATAAACCCTGACGTAAATCACAAGATTAGTACCAATGATATTTAAGAAAAGCCACTGAAAAAAATATTTAAATGCTAGACTAAGAAAACTGATAAACAAGAAAAATTTCATGTATTAACACAGTGCTTGGTGAATCTGTCCTTTTTTTGAGGGGTATACGCAGACTTATTTTGCCAGCATGAAAACAATGACTTCAGTTTTTAAAAAATTTGTAATTTTTAACAGTACTGGTCATTTACAACTAGGTTACACATTCTAAGGTCATTTTGTAAACCTGCCTAACTAAGAGAAATATTCAATACAAACAAAACAAACAAAAGTGATTTGTATCACTAGTACACAGCACCTGATAGGACAGCCATGCCTGTACCACAGTGGTTCAAGGTGGTAGGACGTGTTAAAACTATAGACAAAATAAAATATGGTAAATAACTTGTATACTCAGCACATATACCTTTTCTACAGCCTCACATTTTGCCAAGTCTGCTTCCAATTTATCCTCTTAAGGTGTAGGAGCTCATATATTTACCAGGTATGTATCCTTCCTGATCTTGTTCTTTCCGAGAGATAACTACTCTCCTGACTTTTCAACTTGAATGTTTTCATGCTATTAAGTACATTTCTTTTCATAAATTATATGAGGCGTTTTATGCATTTTCAAACTTAGATAAGAGTCTTTTGTATATTGTGTAACTAGATTTTTTCCTTAGCATTGATTTTTAGTTTAAACGTGAAATGGGTCATTGTCATTTATAAACTTCTCTGCTTATATTTTCTCATTGATGGACATTAGGGTTTCCAGTATTTTGTGATTATAAACAGTGCTACAGTGAACATTGGTGTTGTCCGACTCACTGAGTTTATGTGTCACAGTTTTTCTAGATGTATCAGAAGCAGTATTATTGCAAAGATCCATATA
>NW_022900948.1:38908468-38915992 GCF_012274545.1 Fukomys damarensis
TATCCCCCTCTTTTCTTTTCTTTTAGAAGGGTTACTGGGAGTTAAACCCAGGGCCTTTGGACTGAGCCACATCTCCAGCTCTACAGTAAAATTTTAAATTTTGAGACAAGATCTTGCTGAGTTGCCTATACTGGGCCTGAAGTTGGGATCCTCTTCTCAGCCTCCCAGAGTGCTGATATTATTACAGATGTGCATCACCCATCTTTTTTTTTTTTTTTTTGGTACTGGGGATTGAACTCAGGACCTTGTGCTTAAAAGCTCCAGGCAGGTGTGACACCACTGAGCTACATCCCTGGCCTGACCACATCTTGATTACAGATCCACATACATATTTGCCTTTATTGTTTATTCCAAAATTGCTCCTCAAGGTGTTTTAAAATCTTTTTTACATTTTACTTCCTTTGCTTTTATGCACTGAGACATAATGTGCTCTCTAAAGCAGGTATATTGTGCCTAGGGAAATATGAGATGAAAAATCTTACTTTCCTAGAGATCCAACTATTGGTTTAGATTCTTGATAAATTTGTTCCTGTGTATACCCCAGACAAACCCAGGGCCTTGTGCATGCAAAGTACATGCTCTACAACTTCTACACTTTCCACTCCAAAGCCTTGTGCTAATTCTCAGACATATACAAGTAGAACAAGAGAGAACCCCAGTGAACAATAAAGATCTTCTCCTTATCATCCATTTTTAGTACTTACGACATACGGCCAATAGGTTGTATGTATACCCCTCCAACTAGATTATTTTAAAATCTGAGATTTTTCCAATAAATTTATCTGTAAATGCTTTGGCGTGTGTATCTAAAAGGTATGAACATCACCCATAAACCCACACAATACCATTATTATATTCTAGAAGTAATTTCAAAATGTAAACCAAGTAGTTCACATTCATATTTCTTCAGTTGCCTGCTTGTTGTTTTTTGTAGTATATTTACAATATTTTACTATATTTATTATATATTATATTTACAATATTGTATATTTACAATATTTTTAAAATGATTACATTGTAAGAACAAGTATTTTTTTGGGGGGGGGTATGGATCAAACTCGGGATCTTAGGCTTGCAAGGCAGGCAGCGGTACCACTGAGCTAAATCCCTGGCCCTAGAACATGTACTTTTAAGGAGTACATTTAATCTAATATGAAATGCTTTTGTGGATTTTTTACATCATAAACTCATACTTAACCAAGAAGTCTCTAAAAAGGTTAATTTAGGTATAGTCCAAACCTTGTATTTTATAAATGAAGAAATTGAGGCTCGAAGGTGTTGAGGTTTGTTTAGAATTGACCAGGTTATTAGTAGCAGAGCTGGAACTAGAATGCAAATCTTCTGATCCTAAATCCATTGCTACCCTGGTTACATCATACAGTATGGTCAACCTCATATTCTTTTATCCATTATCTCTATCAGTTTTCCCCATTGAAAAAGACTTTTTTAAGGGCCAGGGATTTAGCTCAGTGTTTCCGCCACCCACCTCGCAAGTGCAGGGTCCCAAATTCAATCCCCAGTACCAAAAAAAAGACTTTTTTAGGGGGGATTTCGCTTAGTGGCACCATGCCTGCCTTGTAAGTACAAAGTCCTGAGTTCGATCCTCAGTGCTAGGAGGAAAATAAATAAATAAATAAATAGATAGATAGATAGATAGATAAAAAAAAAGACATAAAGTGAGATGAGACATATCCCAACATTATCTAGAAGACTTACTAAACACATCCGAAGTACTAGAAGATGCAAGGTAAGTCATCATGACTGTTGTGAAGATTTCAAAGCACAACAGGAGATATACTAATTTTAAGCGTAAAGTCCAAAGATGCTTTTCTAAGCAAAGATCTACTGAAAGCCCAAGAGATTTCCCAAGTTCTTCTAACCTAACAGAATTCACCTCCAAGTTCTAGCTTCCCTCACATTTGTTAGGAATTGGTTACAGAAAAGTAAATATAAACTAACTTTCTTGCATATAGAATAGGCCATACTAGAGGGCAAAAATCCACAAAACTGTTTCTTCTGGTGGCGGTGATACTGGGAATTGAACCCAGCAGGACCTTTGCAATGAGCTATATCCCAATGCTTTTCTTTTCCTTTCTTTTCTTTGAAGCATAATCTTGCTAAGTGCCCAGGATGGGCAAAAACTTGCCATCTTCCTGCCTCAGCCTCTCAGAATGCAAGAATGGTGAGGTAAGTGTATTCATAGTGAGGGGGATTAATGGCAACGTATCATTTACTACAATAAATAGGTTTAACATGTACTTTTTTTTTTTTTTTTTTTAAATTTTGAGACAGGGTCTCACTGTGTAGGTGAGACTGACCTGGAACTCACTATGTAGCCCAGGCTGGTCTCGAACTCACAGTGATCCTCCTGCCTCAGCCTCCCGAGTGCTGGGATTACAGGCATGTGCCACCACGCCCGGCTAACATGTACTATTTTGATCACCCCTTGCAATTCAGTGGTAGGACAAAAGCAAAATTTCTTAGTACACATTTTCTGTTCGTATTAGAAAATTTTAAATTAAGATTTGTTTTAAAACTCAGCCAATCAACAGTTATGTAACACTTCAAGAGAATTGTATAAATTTTATATGAAAAGAACTTATTCTAATAAGTTTCAATTGCTGTATCTTATAATTTCCAATTAAAATGGCATTTATAATACTTTATATTCACCTATCTCTTACAGAAGTTTATTGGTAAAACACTATATGTAACTTGTCACACTCATAAAAAATAATTTTCATATGTAAAAAGGGTCTCCTTGTCTGAATTTCTAGTGTGAAACAAACCTCAAACCTCTAAAGGTTTACTAGCCACGCTAATGTGTTTACTAGCCACATGGCTTTAAACTATCCAACGATCTGCATAATTCTGAGACAAAAGAGAGACAGAAAGACAGACTCACAGGGAAAGAACAATGTTAGCAGTAATATGAAAAATGCATCCGTTAAGTTATCATTCACTGCCAAACTCTATATGATCGTCTTAGCTTTCCTAAAATAGATCCGTCACATCACTATCAAGGATATTATTCCCACCTGAGCCCTGTCACCCCAGCACTCAGGTGGCTCAGGCAGGAGGAACGCAGTGAGTATGAGGCCAGTTTGGGCTACACAATGAGTTCAAGGCTAACCTAAATTACAAAGTGTGACCCTGTGTCAAAAAAAAGAAAGAAAAGCCTATTATCCCTAAATAAGCAGTATAATATTAAAGATAATCTAAAATAGAAACATTCCCTACCTACATTATCACCAGATAAGCAAAAATGTAATTAGTAAATAAATTTGAGTCTTAAACATTCCCATACGTCAGTAAACAAACTAGTTCTTATAAAGCATTACACAAAATAAAATTCATCATCAAAAACAATCCTGTGTGGTTCACAGTCTCAGCATTCAACAGGTAGAAAGACAGACTTATAAATTCAGTAACACTCATAAACTCATGCAACTAGTAAATGGCAGAGGTTAAATACAAATTCAAGTCTCCTGACCAAACTTCCACCCCCAAAATAACTAAAAGGTAAAAACAGAATGTAAGACAGGAGACCAGGCTAGAGTGCAGGAATGCCCACTCACAGCCATCAAGGCCTTTCCCCTGGCCTTGTGAATTACTGTTTCCTGAAAAATTAATACCTCCTGCCTATCATGCTCCTCAAGGCTACTGTATGATCAAGGGATTAACATTCATGGAAGTAGTTTGAAAAGAACAGTCTTACATAAACAGGGAAGATTACTCTTCTGACCTCACCAATGTCTGAACTCAAGGGACAGCAATACAATACCATGAGCTTGTGACTGGTGTTTTCACAAACTGCAAGAAATTCTGCAATTCAAGAAGAATCCTGACTAAATCTCAATTATTCAGAGGATATAACTGGTAAATGGAAAAGTACAATCACTAGGTTCATTTATCAGAACTTGAGAGTTTTATTAAGACAGGAGAACAGAGCAGACTAAATTCTCTTGGCCTCAAAAGGCCTACCTACCAATCCCTTATAATAATAACGGCAAGGTACTCAGTTAAATATTTTGCATGTGTTACTTCATTTAATACTCAAAAATCCTCTGTAGAAGTGACAATTGTGTCATGTACAGAAGAACAATAGTTTAGAGGAAAAAAAAAGTAGTTTAGAGGGATAAAGCAATTATCTGAGATCAAGCAGCTAGCCAATAGCAGAAGCAGGATTAGAACCAGAACTCTTCATGATTATTATGCCATAATTCTCTGTCCAAAAAGTCTAGCCATCTCCAGGAAACCTTCCGTGATTCCCACCTCAAGCGTAAAGCCAATTCTCCTGTTCTTCATTCTCAAGGAAAAACTCTACTGACACTTGTACCTATTTATATCACATACACAGAAGCATGAATGAATGAACAAGTATGAACATCTAACTTTACGAATTTGGACATATATCCACACAGATATGTACATACAAATACCCATATATAAATAAAGTATATATTGTACAGTATATATAAAATCCTGGCTAGTTTTGTTTTTTTTGTTTGTTTTGTTTTGGGTTTTTTTTGGAGACAGGGTCTCACTATATAGTCCAGGCTGGCCTCAAACTCACAATGATGCTCCTGCCTCCGCCTCCTGAGTTTGATTGCTGGGATTACAGGCATGCAGCACCACGCCTGGCCCTTCTAGCTAGTTTCAAAAAACAAAACATTACTTGAGTCGCTAGGTATACAGATTGCTTTGTATTACAATTTATAGTGTCCACATTTCAGCTGTTGTTCTTTATCTTCCCTCATTAATAATCAGAGACTTTGTTCCTAGATTAGTGGTCTTGAGCAAACGCTTAATTTCTCTAAATCTCAGGTTCTTCATCCCTGAGAAAGAACACACTATCAGAGTTGTTTTAAAGCTAGGCAAGAACATCTTTGAAGTACTTAACAGAAAGATTAAGTAGTTTGCTAGTGAATGACATAGTGAAGAAATGAGTTCATGTTTAAAAACCTATGTTATTAATTAAATCTGCTCCCTGATTCTAAGAGCTAATTTTAAGCACTATCTACACAGCTCATGCAATCATTATAGCCTCCAGCGTCTTAGTTTTTAATGATTATAGGAAAGGTAAGGACCTGAACCATGCCAGTCTCATTTACTATTTATTCAATCAAAAAATATTTACTGCTCAAGTTACAAAATTTCAGTAAGCACAGTAGACCCTTGACTTACAAATTCATTTTGTTCTTAAGGGCTGGCTATAACTCAAGTTGGTCAACTGAAGGCTCGGGCTCCTCTACACAGCCTTCAAAGTCTCTCTCCTGTATCAGGCAGATCTCAGTGTCCTTAGAGATACACTGGCCCAGGATTTTTCAATTAACCCCACACAGGAAAAGATGTTACAATGTTCCTTCTAGAATTCCTTAAGGGTAAAATCTATATTTGAGGCTATCTGGAAGCACAAGCAGTTGGCATTTGGGTCGTAACTTAAGACTTTGGTCCTAAGTCAAAACTACAATGCCAGTAGTTAACCCATGTTGTTCAGATGTCAGGCCAGTCAAAACTTGAGAGTTCATTGTACAACAATTGGTAATGTTCGCAAAAGAGCTCTAAGATTCCAGACTCTTGCCTTTCAAAAGTACAAAGTCAGTTCTACTTCCAATCCCCAATCAAGATTCATAAATCTCACTTCTCATTTTTCTGCTGAAAAATGGATTCACCCATACTTACTCAGTAAAATACCTGCTTGCAGAAAGAAAATGTAATGAAATTTTTCAAAGTACTATCCTGAACTTAAACTATCCTCCCTTACCATGCACTCAGGAAACATCTCCTAAACTTGACCTCCACCTTTACCCTCTTCCTTTCTTTGCCTAAACTGCAATGGATTAAGTAACCCTTTCACATGTTCCCACTGAATTAGTTTGGTCTGTCTTATACCACTTACCAGCTTTGTAACTACATGTTCATTGAGGAGAACACTATGTTTTGTTTTCTACTATATTGCTAGTAAATTATCACAGAGTCTGGACAGTAGGCTCTCAAATATTTATCAAATGAATAAATGAATGATGACTCAAAATAACTTGCAATTCTTCTGGTGGGTAACATACACAAGAACACATCTCCACATCATTATAGCAGTATACAGCTAGATTTGTAACTTACAACAGTCTTGTCACAGGGCTCTCTTGGTAGGCCTGTGTGATGTCCCATGAATTGTGCTCACCACCTTCTTCTAGTCTCCAGAAAGCACTGAGATGCTGAGCACATTCTAAAGGTTCACTATTTCCAGATAATTCATCTAAGGGAAGTGTTCGTGTAAACAACAAACACTGCTACAATGTCATGAACAAATGATCAATATGACAAGTAGCTTTTGGGTTTTTGTCGTTGCTTTGGTTTTGGTACTGGGGATCAAACTCAGGACTTTGCACTTGCAAGGCAGGTGGCAGAACCACTAAGCTAAATCCTTGGTGATTACTTTTTTTTTTAATCACCCATTTCACAGAATGTATAAGACACTTTACATTAATCATGTAATTTAGTATTTACATCAACACTATGAGGTATATATCACATGATCTGTGTCCACTGTAAGGATTTAGGAACAAAAGATTCCTGTTTAGGAACAGATGATTAAATAACCCGCCCAAAGGTACACAGAGGCAAATTTACAATTTGACCCTGTGTCTGTTATGTGTTAACAAACTGCTTGATACAGTCCTCTATACTAAAGTGATCCCAAGATACCTTTATCTGTCTCAGTTTTACTTATGAATCAACTAAAAATTGATCTAATAAGTTGTCAAGAAGAGAGTCAACAAGTAATTTAAACATCATAAGATGAGGCTTTCTATTTACTAACAAATTCAACCCAAAAGATAAAAGTAGTTTCAAGAATAAATGTCATTAATATGAGAAAATGATAAAATGGAAATAAAGTGTTTGTAAATGGGGAGGGGAGGAGGGGGTGAAGGGAGAGCAGGGACAAGGGGAAAAAATGAGAACCAAGACCTGTCATGTAAAGGTACAAGATCCCAACAATGAATGTAACTGTACTGTATACCTAACATGTACCAATAAACTCAATAAAAAAAGAATAAATGTCATATGAGTGTTACACAACCTTAACTGAATATTTAAGTCACTGTTAGAAGTTGGACTTTTTCAAAAGAATGGGATAGACAGACCCATCTGTTAACAGGATGGTTAAAGATTAGCAATGCAGAATAACAGGCCATATTCAAAGATACTCCCTTGTCAATTTATAAAACAAATAGGAAAATAGAGATAGCATTTAAAGAAATCCTTTTGTTAAATTGCCCATTAAAACACCAAGGATCAATCAAATCATTAGTAATTAGACCACACAA
The DNA here is from genome assembly GCF_012274545.1 of Fukomys damarensis. Classification (NCBI taxonomy): domain Eukaryota; kingdom Metazoa; phylum Chordata; class Mammalia; order Rodentia; family Bathyergidae; genus Fukomys; species Fukomys damarensis. The sequence goes on from NW_022900948.1 coordinate 38,915,800, forward strand.
AATCTAAAACAATGTCAGCCAGGCATGATGCCACACATCTGTGTCCCAACACTCAGGCGGCTGAGGCAGGAGGACTGCTGTGAGTTTGAGGCCAGCCTGGGCTACACAGTGAGTTCAAGACCAGCCTGGATGACATAGCAAGACCCTTGCTCAGAAAAGCCTAATAATAATAATAATAATAATAATAATAATA
>NW_022900948.1:38916071-38941848 GCF_012274545.1 Fukomys damarensis
GAGGAGGAAATCTGAAAAACATCATGTGTTTAGTTCCTCTGGACTTACTTATAGCATGTCCACTGAAAAGTTCTCTAATGAAATCATTCTACTCTAAATAATTCAAAATAAAGTCATCAAATAAAGTTAAAATTACAATTAGCTGCTAGTTAAGTTATTTTTCTCTGAAGGCATTTGACTTCAAAAAAAAAATTTTTTAAGTCATGCATGGGGGCACACACCTGTTTGAAAATTTTAAAATTTTTCATAATAAAAATGTTTGAAGAGAAAGTCTGTACTGAATTGTATGGACATGACATATAAATACATATAGTAAATTTTATTCACTTTATTGCCCTCTGGCTTAAAATAGAAATTTTTAAAAAATACTTTAATATAAAAACAGCAAGGTAAGCCAGGCATGCTGGCACACGCCTGTAATCCCATCACTTGGGAGGCTGAGGCAGGAAGGAGGGTCGCTGTGAGTTTGAGATCAGCCTGGGCTACACAGTGAGTTCCAGGTCAGTCTCAACTACATAGTGAGACCCTGTCTCAAAAAAGCAAAAAAAACAAAAAACAAAAAACAAAAAACAGCAAGGAAATGGCAAAAGAGCATACCTGAGGATCACATACAAAGCAAGAACCTATCTCAAAACAACAACAACAACAAAAACCCAGCTGAACATGGTGGCTTGTAATCCCCACACTCAGGAAGCTGAAGGAGGAGGATCAGTAAATTTGAGGCCAGCCTGAACTGAACTACATAGTGAGGCCCTGTCTCAAAAAAAGGGGGTGCAAAGGTGATTTAGCTCAGTGGTGCCACTGCCTGCCTCCCAGGCACAAACAAGGGCCTGAGTTCAATCCCCCAGACAAAAAAGTCACAAAACAAAATTAAAGCTTTTGACTTAATGACTAACTCTTCCAACATCATCAAAAGAAATATATAAGCAGCATCTACTCATAAATAATTTCCCATTGCCCTTCACTGACAATATTTGAAGACAATGCCAGCTCTCTGCCCCTTGGCCCCCCTCCCTCCAGTACTGGGGGACTGAAGCCAGGACCTTCACTGAGCTACATACATTTCCCCAGGCCTTCTTCTATTTTGAGACAAACTCTCACTAGGCTACCTGGGTTGGGCTTGAACTTGGTGATTCTCCTGCCTCAGCTTCCCAATGCTGACATGTTCATGTTGCAAATTCACACTGGCTTTTCTGCCATGTTTGCTTTTCAAATCCTTAAAGATTAATTATTTTTTGTTTGTTTGTTGTTTGGTTTTTTGAGACAGGGTCTCACACTATGTAGTTGACACTGACCTGGTGGTCTCGAACTCACAGCGATCCTCCTGCCTCAGCCTCCCGAGCGCTGGGATTACAGGCATGCACCACCATGCCCGGCATGATGAGTTTTAAATGAAATGCATTTCTTTCCTGTCATTCCTGATTCCCCTGGAAAAAAATTTTGACATAGAAAATAGTTTCTTATCTTTATACTTACAGAGGAAGTTTACTTAGCATCTTCAGGTTGTACATAATTTCCTAAAGAAACCAAATTAAACACTGTCCTTAGATAACATTTCTAAATTCAGCAACTACCTTTCCTGTACCTTTCTTATGGTATCTTTAGAGCTTCCTTCTGTGATACTCTACTACATCACAGAATCAACTAATTAGAATTTTTCACTTTTATGAAAAAAATTAGTGCAAAGTATATGAATGTTAAGTTATAAAATTATAAAATGTCAGTATCAAATACCTAAGCTTACTGTATATATTAAGTAATTGATAAACTGATAAAATAACTGACAAAATAAAGAGTGGAAAGAATACATTAGAGGAAGCGAAGGAATTAAAGAAGAAAAAAGGGGTGGTGTTTTGGGAGGACTACCTATATTTCAGGTCAGAAACTCCTCCCACCTGGACCTCCCTTTCCAGCAGGGACCCCACAGAGTCTCTCACTCCCCCTTGACTGGCTCCTCCACATACTGCCACCATGAAGGAACAGTTACCAGTTTATTGTGCCCTCTCAGTAACCATCTATGTGTGTGACGAGTTTTCATCTCTATGGGCCTCTGTCCCCAGATGTAAAATCAGAGAATTAGATGCTCTTCCAATCTTCATATTACCAATGAATTGTTGAAAATTCACCTTTTATTTTCAAACTTTAATCCCTCCAAAAAATTTAAAGAATACTGCAGTTAGTAGTATATCCTTCGCTTAGCTTCACCAATAATTACGATTTTGCCACATCGGCTATTTTTTGAGGAACTACTTGAAAGTTTCAGATACCCTGGCTTCACCCCTAAATACTAAGAATACCACTCCTCTAACCATAATACCATTATCGCATGTAGGAAAATTAACAATTCAGCAATATCCAAAACACAGGTCATATTCAACTTTCTCTAAAAACTTTTAAAAGTTTTGTTAAAATACAAGATCCAATCGAGGTTCACACAAATAGCTTTTTTTTCTTTGCCACGTTAGTCTCTTTGAAGCTAGAACAATTTCTTCATCTTTGCTTTTGTTTTTCATGTCAGTGACTTTTTGAAAGAATCCAGGCCAACTGTTCTATCAAGCACCCACATTCTGATCCCGCTGGTTGTTTCCTTATTTCTGGCAATGATGTAACCAGAGGTGATGTACTGTAGTTCTTGGTGCATAGATTGACAGTAAATATAATTGGTTAAGGCTGTAAATGTCAATGTCAGAATTCTATACTGTAAAATTATTTTCCATTTTGCAAGTAAACTGTAACATAATTCTTTAAAACTCTGGGACTGTCCTGTTTTCCAATAACCAAACATTTTTACCATCCACTGGCGATCCTGTTTAAACTAAATTATTATGCTAGGCATGGTGGCACATGCCCATAATCCCAGCACTCGGGAGGCTGAGGCAGGAGGATCACTGTGAGCTTGAGACCAGCCTGGGCTACCTAGTGAGGTCCAGGTCAGTTTCAACTATGTAGTAGTGAGACCCTGTCTCAAAAAAACAAAAACAAAACAAAACAAAAAAACTAAATTATTGAACTAAATTTACATGAGTGTGTGCAAAAATGTTATTTCCTAATTACATCACTCCTTTTATATGTATTAAATGTCCATGTTCAACAAAGATGAGATCTGCTTTTCTTCCTTATTCCTTTCTTCCCTTCGTCTCTGTGGTTTGTTGTTCAATGCTTACTACTATCATCTCTACGATGCTTAAATTGTCTCAAATTTGGCCAGTAGTAGCCTTTACAAGTGACTTAACATTGTTCACGTTAATTTTTTACTTTTTTTTGTGTTTGAGACAGGGTCTCACTATGTAGTTGAGACTGACCTGGAACTCAGTATGTAGCTCAGGCTGGTCTTGAACTCACAGCACCCTCCTGCCTCAGCATCCTCCTGCCTCAGCCTCCCGAGTGCTGGGATTACAGGCGTGTACCACCACGCCCAGCCTAATTTTTTCTTTAAAAGAAGGCTTCATTAGGTTGCCCAGACTGGCCTAAACCTTGAGATCCTCCTGCTTTAGCATTCTGAGTAGCTGGGATTACAGGAGCTGCCACTGCACACAGCATGCCACTGCTTTTCAAAACCAGATGCTCCAGGCTGTTGCTGAGTATAATCTGGAAAGACACAATCTTGACAAGTCATAATCCCAAATGCCATAATCCTCAATGTTGAAATCTTGAAAAGCAAAATCTCTAAAATTTTAAAAGTCTAAGAATCACAATCCCCAGATACTAAAATCTCAAATGTTGAAATCCTAAAAGCTCAAATCCCAAAAGCTGAAATTCTCACTGCTTAAAAAGGCTCAATCACAGGGAGATAAAGCCAAATTTTGAGAATGGGGTTGGCCATGCAATATAGCAATGAGGAAAACTTTAATTAAAAATGCATCATTTGTCTACACTGACATTTCTTCTAGCTGATTAAATCCCAGAGGCTTGTAATGAACTAAAGCTTCATTTGCCTGCAGAAGCCTGCAAAGCTACTGACTAGTACAAAAATAGTTATGTACACTGGAGAATAAGACACTTCAGTAACAGTGCTGCTGTTCAGACACCAATATTGCTTCTATCAAATGTATGGCCAATATATATGCACAATATAGGATGGATTTCCACATAACCAAAACAACACAGACTCGTAGCAGAGATGGGAGATTCTTAACAGAGGATGCATAAGCATAAATTGATGTATAACGAACCATAGAATTTCAAAGAGAGAACATCACAAAAAAAAAGTAGCATCACAAAAAATGTGAATATATTCCAAGGAATTTGGTGCCCTAAAGAAAAAAAAAACTATTCATCATAGTGCAAGGCCTCAAAACATAGCTAATGATGGTGACAATCAGCCAGTTCTCAGTGCAATTGCCCTCAATGCAACTGCCGAAATTTGTTCCTGTAATACTTTTCTTACAATTTAGTTTTTCCTTTTTTTTTCTCACTATTTTAAACTGTCAACATTATATTTTTCTAAAAATTCACTATTTCATTGTGGCATCATTTCCAATTTATACCAGTGGTATAAACTGTGTAAAAACTTCTAGAAAATTCTAATTCATTTTATGTATTTTGCAAATCTGACCCCTCCAAAGTGCATTAACATGAGGATGACTATGTGTAAGCATTAACATGTTGAAACTTCTTTAATAGATCACATCTCCACTTACTAAAAAAAAAAAAAAAAAAAAAAGTTCTTAAAATCTGGGCTCTTTGGACAACTACAGGGTCTTCCACATCCCAGGAACCTCTCTACCACTGAGCTCCCTACTAAAGTTTTCTCACAGCATTTCAGATGACCACATTATAAAGTTACATGTACACAATTATCAACCATAGTGATAATGTCCTTATATATTTTGCTGTTTGACCCATTTCTTTATGAAAACAGTTTAACTCATCTCATAACTGTTAAACCTATGTAAATGTCATTAGTATGCAACATAGCAATAGTATTTATGCTTGCAAAAATATATTATTTCCTATTTTATTTTAAAGTGGTCTATGCAGAGTTCTGTCATGTTTTTGTTTCTCAAGCAACCCTCTTTTAAAAATGTAAATAAATTGAGCCAGGTGTGGTGGCGCACACCTGTAATCCCAGCACTGGGGAGGCTGAGGCCGAGGAGGATCGCTGTGAGTTTGAGACCAGCCTGGGGCTACATAGTGAGTTCCAGGTCAGTCTGAACTATATAGTGAGACCCTGTCTCAAAAAACCAATAAACAAATAAATAAATAAATAAATAAATTTTAAACTGGGCACGGTGGTGCACACACATAGGGAGACCCTGTCTCAAAAAACCAATAAATAAATAAACAAGCAAATAAATTAATATATTTTAAACTGGGCATGGTGGTGCACACCTATAATCCCAGAACTTGTGAGGCTGAGACAGGATTGCCTTGAGTTCGAGGACAACCTGAGCTACAAGTGAGTTTAAAGCCAATCTGAATTACAGAGAGAGACACTGCCTCAAAAAAAAACTAATAATAATAATAATATAATTTTTAAAATAATTGATTTTAATTATTTTTTCCAGAATTATATTTTCAAGGTTGTGATCTTTGAGGACTGTAGACTGTAGGTATTTTTACCATTAACAATTTTGACATTTGGCATTATGGCATTTGGGAATGGCTCTTTTAGGACAATGGACCTTTCCCAGACTCATTACTTTTCTGGCACCACACCTAGAATCAGCTATTTCTCATAAGGCTCCTTTTAGTAGCCATACCCAACATATGGGCACTGGGTGTGCCCACCTCTGCTGCTGTCACTGCTTGCCCTTTCACTGGACAAAGCAAGTAAGTGCATTTATTTCTAAGAAATAATCTGAATTCCAACTTAAGGTTTGTTTCTTCTTGGTTTTATTTCTCTTTCATTATCTTGACTCTCAGTATAAATTTGCATGTATATGTACTTTATTAATAAAAATTATCAAAAGCAATTCAGCATTTGTGAAATAAGGCTAGCGAGGCAAAAGCTTCATGCCATTCTATAAATGTTTTACTTTTTATTTCTGACAGAGACTGACGCAAAAGTGCCGGTATAGAACAAGAACAATGCAGAAGAGTCAGCGGCCACTTTAAAGATGCAATAGTTAGTACAAAAATCCTATATGGATTTAAACTGAATTCCCTCTTTCATAAATTATATTTTGAAATTCCAAATCTTGTAATGCCACAGTATAAAATAGAGGATTTAAAAATCTACCCATTTTTATATATCAGCTACAAATAATAAAAAATAGAGCTCAATTTCATGAAGAAACTAAAACTGAGAGATGAAGAAGCTGACAAACCCAGGCCTTGTTTGTCTCCAATCTTCCATCATGAGCCGAACTTTTTTCGGTAACATTTCCTAAGGGCTGAGCACAAAAATATAACTCCTCATTTACAGAAAGTTTTCCATGACTCCCAATTCAGGAACGAAAAAGGACTATCTATTGTCTTCAGAATCAAATCCAATTCCACCTGATTTATTTCGACCCTATCATCCATCGTTTTCTTAACTTCTAATTCTAGTCAGACCACAGAGTTCTCTTCTAAAAGATTATTCCAGCTTACAGATATGCTCGTTATTCATTTTTCATGCAACTTCACTGAACATTTACATGTCCTATTTCTATGAGTACTAAGATGGCAGAGACAAAGCATTAAATCTTACCTCAAAGAGATAATTATATGATAATACTCATAACTGATTAGGTAGATGCAAGTAATATCTTGAAGTACAAAGTCCTAATGAAAACACACAGAAAGATGTAAAAAGATAGATACAATCAACTGGAAGTCCTACATACTGCTAGTACGAGTAAGAAATACAAAGGCTGCTTCAGAAAACTGTTTTGGCAGGCTCTCTTAAAGTTGTACATACACAGAACTCATGAACTAGTAATTCCATGTTATATACCCATGGAATATTATATAAATAAAAAGCAAAAATGTTCATAGCAGTACTTATATTAGTCAAAAACTGGAATCAATTTGTATATCCATCAAAGAATGGCTAGTGTTCCACTCATACAACGGAACAATGTATTAACAAACTTGAGATACACACAAATGGATGAAATTCACAACGTTAAAAGAAAAATTATATGCAAACATACAGCTTTGATTATACAAAGCTTGAAAACTACTGAAAATCAGGAAAGTGGTTACCTGGTGGAGGAGAGTGTGTGCAAGGACTAGGAGGAAAGCACAAGGGAGTTTTGTGGGACACTGGTGACCTGCTATTCTTCTGACTATTCATCAAAAGGATGAATTCATGTCATGAAAATGCACTGCAATTTGTGCTTTGTTTTATTATACTCCAAAAAATGTACGTAATAGAAGAAAGGAAGATAGGGAAGTAAACTAGAAATATATTTGCAAGCTAGGAAGCGTCTCATACATTCTAGATAATGTACAGAAATTATTTTACCTAGTTATTACCTAGAGGTTGTGACATCCACATGTCATTTCTTTAGGCATCCCACACCTGAACCGCCTTTCCTATGAGTAGGCAATCTCCAACCTTATGAGGCAGTACCTACCTCCGCGTAGTGACTCAAAAGCTAATGATACAAAGGAACTGGGTCCTCAGAGAATCCATTCTGCTAAGTGACAACAACGCAGCACCTTCCTCCAGTCTGAGACTGTAGTTCTGTTTACAGGGCCTAGCATGACCGTACAGAGTAAGCAGCTCGAACTCCAGTGACTAGGCCTCAAATACATTCCCTGGACATGTAACTTCAGAGTCTGTCTCCCAACTCTCCAAGAGATTCTGTGGGCCATCTAATATCCCATTCATAAATTCCTTTGTCAGAGCCAATTTCCATTGCTTGCAACTAAGATTCCTAATTCTCCACTTGACAAATGTGAAAAAAGACTCACTTCTCTGAAAACCAGATTGGCAAGTTTTTATAAAGTTAAATTCAACAGTTAGCTCAGCGATCTCACACTTAGGTATCTACATAAGAGAAATGAAAATGTTTATGGCAGCTTTACTTAAAATGTTCAACTACTTTTAAAAACAAGAAAAAAATCCATCAACTAGTAAGTGAATAAATTATAGCAAATCCACAACTGAAACACCACTGGGCAATAAAAAGAACTCCTCATACATCCGAGAACATGGGTGAACTGTAAAACCATTCAGCTAAATGAAAACTCAACTCAAAATGTCACAATCATTCCACATATGTGACCCTCTGGGAAAAGCAAAAATTGAGATCAGTTAAGAAAGAGGACATGAGGAATAGGAAGGCATGAGAGGTAGCTGGCTACAAAGGATCCAAAAGGACATTTTGCACTGACGGAAATACTGTATAACTTGATTCTGGTGGAGGTTAGATGAATAAGTCAAAAGTCACATAAGTACTGCCTAGGTAACTTAGTCCATATCTGAAAAAAAAAAAATTTAAAGGGTTTGGATGTAGCTCAGTAATACAGCGCTTGCATAGCATGCCCAATGCCCTGGGTTCAATCCCCAGTAATGGAAAACAAAAAATTCCACAGAAATGTATACTGTATATATAAAAAGTATACTTCAATATCTAAAAAAAGACTCCTGAATGCTCAAAAATTTTGCTTAAAGTCATTACATAGTAAGCAGCAGATTCAAATTCAGGCTCTAATTCAATTTCTCATCATTTGAAGGATAAGGAGATTTTGCTAAAGGCACAGACAAGACAGGAATGAGAAAGATAACAGATTCCAGGGCTGGGGATTTAGCTCTGAGTTTCATTTCCCCCCCCGGGGGGGGGGAAGAGAGGGGGAAAGGGGTAGAGGGGAAGGAGAGGGAGGGGGAAAGAGGGAGAGGAGGGAGGAGGGGAGGAAGGGAGGGAGAGAGAGAGAGGGAGGGACAGAGAGAGAGAGAGAGAGAGTGAGTGAGTTTCCAGGCTGACCTTTCTCCCCAAAACTTTGCTGAGCAAAATTTTTCAAGGTCTGTCTCATAGCCTCCTTCCCATATAGCCATCTTTTATCTCCCACAAATATTTCATGGCCACTATCTGCCAACCATTGTGATTCTTAGGATACATATGTGAGCAGACACCTCTTGCCTCACGAGCTTCAAGCCTAGCAGGGAGTAAGGAGAGCAAAATATGCTAACCTAAGTCAGTCAATATGTGCCTGGTCAATGTCAAGCGCTATGCAAAAATTTTAAAGAAGCTGGGCCTAGTGGTTCATGCCTGTAATTGCAACAATGGTGGACATCTTCAACTACACAGTGAGCTCAAGTCAAAGCCAGACTGAACTGCATAGCAAGACCCCATGAAAAAAGAAAAAAAAAAGTAAAAGTAAAACAAAGTAAGAAGAATCCAAAGTGTGGGAAGAGCAAATTGCAGAATTAAAGATAACTAAACTAAGCCTTATGGATAACTTTTGAGCAGATCTGATAAGAGCTAAAGAACACTAGAAGCAGAAGGAACATCAAGAGTGAAGCCCTGAAACTAAGGCATGCTGGCATGCATAAAGTATACCAAGTATTTTCTCTTGCACTGGGGTCCACCTTTATGCTGTGGGGTATACTTCTTTTTCTGCTTTTACTTGGCCCAAACTTACTCTGCAGAGCGTGTTTCTTTTCCTGCCCTTATAATAAAGCTTTGCTACTGTTAAAAAAAAAAAAAAGAAAGAAAAAAAAAAGACAGCAAGAAGATGAATGAAGTGAGTTAGATGAGACTAACAGTAACTGAAGTCAGAGAGGTAACAAGAGGATAGATACAGTGGCCTGCCTCACCTTGCAAGCCCAAGGAACCGAGTTCAATCCCCGGTACCAAAAAAGAAAAAGAGAGAGGTTAGACAAAGTAGGGCCTTTCAGGCTATTGCTGAGTAAAAAAGAGAGCCAATAGAGAATTTTAGGCAGAAAATGAGAATGATCAGACATATTTCTAAAGAATTATTCTGGCTATTGTGTTAAGACTCTCAGATAAAAGTATAGCAGAACAAAGATAAAGCTAAATCCATTACCATGTTCCAGGCAAGGGGTGATCAGACCAAGCCAATGACGAGAAAGGAGAGAAGTGGTGAGAAGAATTATGACTGCATATATTTTAAAGGTATATTTCTTCTTAGCAGACTAGATGTGGGATATGAGAAAAGGGAAGTGAAGGTTAACCACATGGTTACTGGTCTGAACAATTGGTGTGGCACACTGCCTTTATCAGAGATGGTGAGACCTATGAGTGGAACATAATTTTAAATGCAGAACAGGAGTTTAACTTCAGACATGTGCCATTTAAAACTGTCTACTAGGACATACTGGTGATTAGGCAGTTGGATACACAGAGATATGGTAAAACAAAAATACCTTAGATATTAACTTGGTGGCCTATGTAAGGATAGTAAAGATGTATAAATCTAGATAAAGAAACTTACTGGTTTTGATTTTTAAAAGGAGGGGATGTGCCGAGTGAGAATTTAGCTTAGTGGCACCACACCTGCCTCAAAAGCAAGGTCCCAAGTTCAATCTCCCAGTACTGGAGGACAGGGAGGGGAACAGAGGACTCAGCCATAAAAACACTTGGAAAAAGCAGGGGAGAGCCACGCATGGTGGCGCACACCTGTAATCCCAGCACTCAGGAGGCTGAGGCAGGAGGATCGCTGTGAGTTCAAGACCAGCCTGAGCTACATACTGAGTTCCAGGTCAGTCTCAACTACATAGTGAGGCCCTGTCTCAAAAAAACAAAACAAAAAAAAAAGAGCAGGGGAGAGGAACCAATAATGAAAATTGATAAGGACTGACCAATGAAATTGGGGTGAGGGATGCATTACCCTAGAAGCCAAAAATGAAAAAAGTGTATCAAGAAGAACTGAATAAATCACTACATCAAATGCTATTTACAGATCAAACAATATGAAGACTGAGGGACTGGCCATACAAGTCATATAAGTAAAGCACTTCCCTAGTATATATAAGCCCCTGAGTTAGACAGAAGAGCAGCACACAATGAAAGAAGAAAGCAGAGGAGGAAATGGAGGAAGGGGAGGAGGAGAAGGACATGATAACAAAGAATGATGATTGAATATGGGCACTTTGGCATTACTGATGACCTTGTGAAGGGCACTTTCAGTTGAGAAGCAGAAAATCCAATTCAAACTAGCTTAAGAGAGGATAACATAGAGAAACAAAACCTCATATATTACTGGTATGAATGTAAAATGGTACAGCCTTTCTTAGAAAACTGTTGGACAGTTCATTAAAATGCTACACACAAGCTATCACATGACCAAGCAACTCAAAAACTTAAATAGAAATGGTCATAGCAGCATCTTTCACAATAGCCAAAATACAGAAACCTAAATGCCCCATCAACCAATAAATAGATCAACAAAATGTGCTATACACATACAATAGAATATTATTAGGCCTTAAAGGGAAATGAAGTTCTAATATATGTCACAATGCAGATAAGATCTACAAACATTACACTCATGGAAAGAAAACAAGAACCAAAGACCACATGCTATATGGTTCCATTTATATGAAATATTCCTAATAGGCAAATCCTTCAGAGACAGAAAGTACGTAAGTGATTCCAAGGACTGGGGGAAAGGGAGGGAATGACTTCTAAGGGATAATGAAAATATTCTAGAATAGATAGATGCACAACTTTGTAAATATACTAAAAACCACTGAACACTTATAATGGTGGATTTTATGATATGTGAATTACATCTCAATTTTTTAAATAGAGAAAAAATAAGAAACAAACTAGAAACAGTTACACAGAGTCAATTCTTCCTAGAGGCTGCTACAAAGGAGGCCAAAGAAATGAGAAAGTGAAGGAGCTGGGTTAAGTATTAAAGCAAGGCCAAGTTTTGTGATTTTTTTGTTTTTTGTTTTTTGGGTTTTTTTTGGGGGGGTATGGGGGATCGAACTCAGGACCTTGCGCTTGAAAGGCAGGGGAGATAGCACTGAGCGAAATCCTTGGTACAAGGCCAAGTATTTTTAAGGTAGGAAAAATAACATTTATTGTTAGAAAGCAAAATTTTGGAGATGCAGGAAAACTAAGGGGAATCAGAATTCCTGGAGCAACATTCTTGAGCAGTTGAGAGGGAAGGATAGCTAAGCACACACAAGCAATAGCTTATCTTTTTTTTTTTTTCCAGGACCTTAAGCTTTTGGGGCTAAATCCCAGGCCCTTGCTTACCTTCTGATTAAAGCACAAATAGTTTTTGTTTGTTTGTTTTGTGGTGCCACGGATTGAATTCGGGGCCCTGCACTTGCGAGGCAGGCAGCAGAACCACCGAACCAAATCCCCAACCCCACACAGACAGTTCCTCTATGGTAAGACAAATAGGGGCAAAATGCACAATTATCCTGGTGAAGTAGGAAGCAAGGTCATCAGCTGAATGGGAGACAAGGGTTTGCAAAGGGGTAGTGTAACTACAGGGGTCAATGAACTGGGCACCTTCATCATCAAGGATACACTTGAAATTCAAGGTCATAAATTTGAATACATAATCAAGCAGCATGATTGTTGTGTGTGAGTGAGGAGGTGAGTGTTTTCACCTATGTTGCTATACAGGTGCTGAGGAGAAAAACCCAAATTTTTGCCTCATGAACATGCTAAAAGCATAGCAGCTGAAGGTTTATGGAGAGGTTAGTATGGCTATGGTATTAAAGCTGAGTAAAGAAGAGAATGAGAACATCAAAAAGAGAAAAGACAATGAAAAAAGTAGAATCAATGGTCTTACAGAGGTCAGTGGAAAACAAGATCACTATTAGGAAAGTCCAAAGAACTGAGAGGCTAACTTATTAAAAAAATCATCAAAGTCATCCCTAAATGCTCAAGTCAAAAAAACTCACTCTGAATGGCAACTGCACTCACAATTACCATGTAATTTGGCATTCAACTGCCGTAAGCCATCTTCAACTCAAATATTGGCAAACCTAGTGCAAGTCCCACTCATTTTTATCTAATTATTTCTTTAGTAATTTACATAAATTTCCTAATATACTTCTGGGCAGAGAGCAGGTGCTAATAAATACAGTGATACCTTGGTTGTCGAATGGCTCCAAGCTCGAACTTTCCAGTACTCAAACAGCAAAGTTCAAAAAAATTTGCTTCATGTTCATAGCTTTGCTTGAGTTGAATGGAAAATCCAACTTGGAAAACCTACACAGGCTGAGAGAGTCATGTGCCGTGTTTCACTGAGAACACAAAGGGGTAATTCTTAAGTCTACATGCCACCCTTGCCCAGACAGCACATAGTGCTTGTGCTAGTGTTAAAACATTCATCCTTGTGCTTGTGTGTGTGTGTGTGTGTGTGTGCACGTGAGGACACGCTTTATTTGGTGAGTTACAAAACCACACAGGAAATGAAGACAGCTTCTCACTTTTTGAGGGGAGGATACTTAAAGACAGGATCTTATTATGTAGTTAAGCTGGTCTTGAACTCACTATGCAGTTCAGGCTGGCCTCAAACTCATGACAATCATAGTGCCTCGGCCTCTCTTTGTTCAAGATTTTAGATTTTTAGAACTTATAAACTGAAAAGTATAAAATATATGAGATGGCAGAGATCCAAAGAACTCTCCAGGCACCATACAAGAAGATTCACTGCAGAGTCCTGAAGAAGAATCCTCTGAAGAACCTGAGGATTATGCTGAAGCTGAATCCATATGCAAAGACAATGTGCCGGAACACCATTCTTCACCAGGCCAGGAATCACAAAATCCATCTGGATAAAGCAGCAGCATGGGAAGTAAAACCGGAAGAGAAGGTTGAAGGCAAGAAACCCATGGAAGAGAAGAAAGGAAAAAAGGCTGCAGATACCAAAAAGCCCTTGATGAAGTCTTTAGGGGAAAAAACCTGCAGCTGCCCAGAAACCAGCAGCTGAAAAGAAACCTGCTAAAGAAAAGAAGCCTGCTGCATAAACTCTTAATATCTCTATCCCATACAGGTAACACAAAATTGGAAAACTTATTTTGAATAAATACCTGGTCAAAAAGGCAGTGAGAAAAAAAAATAAAATATATGAGATGGGATGGGGGTGTAGTTTGGTGGTACTGTGCCTGCCTGACAGGTACAAGATCCTGAGTTTGATTCCCGGTACCGAAGAGAGATGGAGGGTGTGTGTATGTCATTTTCTTGGTACAAGCTCTTTAAAGATTTTCTGTCTCCCCCACTTGCCTCCAATTCATTCAACGAAATGACCTGTGCCGGGTATAGCAGCGTGGGCCTGTAATCACAGCACTTGGGAGGCTGAGGCAGGAGGATCGCTGAGTTCAAGACCAGCCTGGGCTACATAGTGAGTTCCAGGGCAGTCTCAACTACATAGTGAGACCCTGTCTCTAAAAAAAAAAAAAAAAAAGAAAAGAAATGACCTCTTAAGTGCACAACTCTGTCACCTGCCTTCCCTGGCTTCCCATGTCTTAGCAAGGTAGGTTAGGTTCTGTGGCTGACTAGTCCAATCTCCCTCTCTCTGGCCACTCCCAAAGCCATACCACTTATCTCACAAATGTACTAACCAAATTATCTAAACATACTATGCTATTTCCTATCTTTCTCTTGCTGTTCTTCCATAAAGTATAACCTTTCTTCCCACTGTTGTACTGAAATTTATCTTTCAAAACCCAATTCAGTCACCAAATTCTTTTTGGTGTCATCCTATCTTACAACAGCCCTATACTTGCTCTGGGAACTGTCTCTTCGTCCTCCCCTACCTTCACTCTATCCACAAAAGCAGACTTCAAAAGGAAATATGTACTTATTATAAAAACGCTACCCTTAAGCATAGCTGAACCAGGGCTGGGCCAATGAGATTCTACCTCCCAGGATATAGGCTTAAAATTAAGACAGAAAATTGCTATTTCTATGTGGCTGAGAATTATTAGATGTTAAATACAGGGTGTGGAAGAAACAATGGGAGGGATGAATGAATGAGATTGCCAGCGGCCTGATATGGCAAAGCACCTCTGTAATCCCAGCACTCTGAGTGCCAAAGGCAGAAGGAGCACAGTTCGAGTTCAGCCTGGGAAAGACAGCGATTAGGGGAGAAAGAAGGAGGGAGAAGAAGGGAGAAGGGAGAAGGGAGAAGGGAGAAGGGAGAAGGGAGAAGGGAGAAGGGAGAAGGGAGAAGGGAGAAGGGAGAAGGGAGAAGGGAGAAGGGAGGCCCCCAGCACAGGCTCTCCCTCCCAGCCCCAGCCTCCTTTGCATGTCTGAGGACAGGAGCACCTGAGGCGGAAGAACTCTGGGGGTGGCTACAGCATCCACCAGCACCAAGGCAACAAGCAGTTTGGGAGGAGGAGGAGGAGAAGGGAAGAAAGAGGAGAAAAGGAAGGAGGAGGAAGAGGAGGAGGAGGAGGCCACCACCATAAGTGTGTAGTAAAAAAAAAGGAGAAACCACATCTACAAAAAGAGAAAAATAAAATGGATGGGCAGAGTTAAACAGTTAAGAAAGAATAGTCCTTAGGTCTTCCAGTCCTTGGTTCAAGTCCTATCCAAAGCCCCTTCGATTTCCTCCCTCTGGGTTCTCTAAGCAAGACTTATATCTTTAGAATTCTGCTGCTTCCAATTATTTGCAACTAAAATGTCCAAATAAAATACTGTTGTGCTAAATTTCCTTTCTGACACGTCTCTCCTGTTTATCCTACTGGCATCATAAAGGCAGATATTGTGTCTTACTGATTTCTCTGCCTGTGGGACGGACTTGCACAAACCCTGAAAAAATGTCAGATGCTCAATTAATGACTGACATCCATAGCACAACCAAAGAGATACACAATTTTACATATGTCCATTTTAACCAAAGAAATGTAAACAACTATTAAGTGTCATACCTGACCTAAGTGAACAAACAGGATAAAGCAAACAGGCAGTTGTCAGTAAACAACAGCAACTTCTCAGTATATAGGACAAATGGGCACAAAGTATATAATGCCTCCTCTAGTGCAGAAAAGTCCAGTGATTGTCTACACACCTGCAAAGCCTGTCCTTGACTCAATCATAAACATTTCACTCCAGATTCCTTAGCCCCTTCAACATCTACATAAGCCTAATCCCTTTCCCCGTTAGTTGCTACACTGTCTCTCTCCTGGTGTTGGCCCATCCACTCAGAGGAAATCTCTCCCAGCTCGCTGCTGCTATTTCTCCCTCCCCATGTCAGCCCAGACAAACACGGTTTTTCCGAGCTAGGTGCTAGACTCTATCCCTGTTTTTAGTCTCTGTTCACTGAGATAAACTTTTCTTTTCCTCACAATAAAAAAGGCCTGTCTCCAACGAGTGGTTTCATGTATGCCATTTGTAACATCAAGTTGTAGCTAATTATAAGACTGTCGAAATTTTAGGGTAAATAGTAAGGATGTCTGCAACTTATTTTGAAATGTACCCAAAGAATAAGATAGATAGGGCCGGGGATTTAGCTCAGTGGCTCCACCACCTGCCTCACAAGCGCAAGGACCCAAGTTCGAGCCCCAGAATCAAAAAAAAAAAGAAAGAAAGAAAGAAAGAATAAGATAGATGGATAGTGGGATGCATATGTGCAATAACTTTTTAATGTTAATTGTACCACCTAGTTTGCACTGCAGAATATTTGGGTGTTCACTGTACAATTCTTTCAACTTTTTTACATGTTTAAAAATTTTTCATGATAATGTTTGAAGAGCAAGTCTGTACTGAATTATATGGACATGATTTATATAAATACATATACTAATCTTTATTGACTTTATTGCCCTCTGGCTTAGAATAGAAATTTTTTAAAAATACTTTAATATAAAACAGCAAGGTAATGGCAAAAGAACAGACCTGAGGATCAATGGAACAGACTAGAAGATGCAGAAACAACTCCAGACATACTCAGTTTCCTTATCTTTGACAAAGAAGACAAACATCTTCACTGGAAAAAAGCCACCTCAATAAATGGTGCAAGAAAAACTGGCTTTCCACATGCCGAAGATTGAAATTAGAACCCTATCTTTCACCACGCAATAACCTAAAATCAAAATGGATCAAAGATCTAAATATTAAAACAGAAACAGTAAATCTGCTGGGAGACAGAATAATGGAATGCTTGAGGACATAGGAGTAAGGCAAAGACTTCAAAACCCAGACCACAGGAAATACTACAAAGAATCAACAACCGGGACCCTTATCTTATTAAAAAACTTTTGCACAGCAAAAGAAACCACTGAGTGAGGAGACAACCCCAAAGAGTGGGGAAAAAATTTTTACCAGCTATTCAAATAGGACTATATAATATATAAAGAAGTTAATATATAAAGAATATATATATATGGGGGTGGAGAGAGCTCAAAAAAATGATTCCCCAAATTTAAAGACCCAAAACAAAAATGGGCATCTGAAATAAAAACACACTTCTCAGGTGAAGAATTAGAAATGGCCAATAAATAAGGCCGGGGATTTAGCTTAGCGGTTCAGTGGCCTGCCTTGCAAGCGCAAGGACCCGAGTTCAATCCCCGGTACCAAAAAAAAAAAAAAAAAGAAATGGCAAATAAATATATGAAAAGTGTTCAACGCATCACTGGTCATTCAAGAGACGCAAATGAAAACAACACTGAGATTCTACTTCACCTCAGAAAGAATGGCTGCTATCACAAAATCAACCAGTGACAAATGCCAGAAGGGCTATCAGAGAAAAGGAACCCTTCTTCGCCGCTAGTGGGAGTGCAGACTGGTGCAACCACTGTGCAAATGAGTATGAAGATACCTCAGAAAACTAAATCTAGAAGTTCCATTTGATGCAACTATACCGCTTCTTGGTTATCTTCCCAAAATAATTAAAAGCATCATACCACAGTAATAAATGCACACCTGTTTACAGCAACACAATTTGTAACAGCCGAATCTTGGAAACAGGCCAAATGCCCACCAACTGATAAATGGATAAAGATGTGGGGTTTTTTTTTAATACAATAGAGCACTACTCTGCCCCAAAGAAGGATGAGCTTCAGACATTAAAGCTAAATGGATGAACCCTGGCTGGGCATGGTGGAGCACACCCGTAATCTGAGCACTTGGGAGGCTGAGGCAGGAGGATCACTGTGAGTTTGAAACCAGCTTGGGCTACATAGTGAGTTCCAGGTCAGTCTCAACTACATAGTGAGACCCTGTCTCATAAAACAAAAAAACAAACAAAACAAACAAAAAAGGATGAACCTTGAATGGGACACTCATTTAAATACTGCATTGTTTCTCTGGTGTGACAAACTGAACATAGAAATAAGGATTGAGATGTGCAACAGATGTTGGGAAATAGGAAGAAAATGTTCAAATGGGAAGGGGAACAAGGAAGAAAGGAGGGAGAAAGGAAGGAAGGGACAAGGAAAACACTGAAAATAGGGAAAAATGGAAACAAAGCTTCTGTGCAAGGGAGGGGAGAGGGCTTGAGGGGAAGAATGGGATAAAATAAAATTATTTATAAAAAGAGAAAGGTTGCACGGGGGAAGGACAAGTTCCTTATCAGTCTGGAGATCTTCATCAACCTAAGAACTTCATCAACACACGATTGGCACCACCCTCTAAGTCACCTGATATTTCCCCTCCAATTATTGTGTGCACCCAATAAATAGTGGCTAGTTCAGATTGTCTGTTTTTGCCCACTCTGAGGGAGTGACCTCCCAGCCCCCTATGTGTCATGAAAAAAAAAAATAATAAGTGAAATAAGTGATTTCCTTTCATTGGGCAGCCGGTTTTCAAAACATTCTACTTATCTTTCTAGTTTATATGCTTTCTTTATCCCCACCACCACCATCAGGGATCAAACCCAGGACCTTGGGCTACCAGGCAGGTGCAGCACCACTGAGCTAAATCCCCAACCCTATGTGCTTCCTTTAATGTGAAAACAGTGATGTACAATTAAAATGCAATACAAAATACTTGCAATGTACCTCCTTTAAAACTAGTTTTAGAAAATACAAAGCCAGATAGGATAATTCAAATCAGTTTTCTATTATCATAACCATTCACCAGAACAAAACAAAAAAGCAGCAGCTTTATGCTATTAACTTTTCCTTCATAAAACAAAAACAAATCAGAGAAAATCACAAATGGCTGTAACTGGTCAAAACAATACAAGAACCTTATTTATCAAAGAAAAAAACTAAGGCCCCAGAGAGGAGAAATATCTTACCTAAGATATCAACTTTTTAGCAAGGTTCTAAAACAAACTATGGATTTGGAGCTCAAAGTCCAGGGCTCTTTCCATCCTAGGTTGCAGTCTTAAGATCCCCCACCTTTTTTTTTTTAATCCTATTAGGGTCTTGGTAAGTAAGTACTTCAAGGCTGGCCTCAAACTCAGAGTGATCCCCTCCTGCCTTAGCTTCTTGAATACTAGGTCTTTCTTTTGAGGGGACAGGGAAGCAAGTCACAAAGTACACCTCATCTCAGCATAAATATTTTGTTTGTTCAACTGTTTCCTTTTTTTAAAAAAAGTAATCTTTCAAAGTATAAATACAAGTGACTACAGGAATGATATTATGACCAGAATTCAAATGGCACTCCTTATACATCACTGTAACCCAATTTCATTAAAGTGACAGAAAAGTCCTATATCATCATTTAAGGCAAATAAAGAGACAGTGACAACTATAAAAAACACACTTGCCTGCATTCCTTCCTGTGATAGAAGGCCAAATTTTACATGTAACTTTTCCCAAAAGTGGCTAACTCAAAGCTACAGAAGTTGAAAGATAAATCTTTTTCTTAATATATTTTTCAGGGTTTTTAAAATTCAATCTGCATGTTAAAATAAGAGAGTACAGAAGATCTGGATAACTATATTCCCAGGAAAGAATTTAAAGAATGCCAGCCTGGATTGTATACAGATTCCAATTAGACATCAGTGAATTTATGATAGAGCCACTGCATATCTACTGTTATACTGCCAGGTAACTAACACTAAGCAAAAACTACACAACTTCAGCTCTCCCAGAAAGTACCAGTTCATTAAACAAATGTTAAAAGGAATGGTATTTGTCCGATCTCTTCTAATTCACAGCAAAACTAAACCTATAAGGAATATCTAGTATACTATACAGAAAGTAAATTCAAATCATGTAATTTCTATCAAAATTCAGCTACACTAAAGTCAACATTCCTGAATTACTTTTAAGAAAAACAGTCCTCAGCAATATAGGGTTCCAAGAAAAATAAGTAAAAGTAAAACCAGACTGAGTTTGCTGCCTGTTATATTAAAATGGGAATAAGCAGAAGTCTCCATCTCACTTTCCAATTAATAATCCATCTGTACATACTTAACATTCTGTCATAGTCCACGGCTTCCAATCCCTAAATCAGATTACCACAAACCCTGCAGCTGAAAATGCACTATCAAGAACATTTCAATATTGATGAGAATGGCACCTTACTTTTCATTTTAACTGTCAGCCAAGAGACTGGACTTCTTCAGCAGTTATTAAGTCAAAAAATGTTCCCAACTTCTTGGGCAGCATGTACTAAAGTGGTATTGCCATACAGTACTGCAAAATAATCTGTGAAATTACACAGACATGCACAATTTTTCACACTAAATATCTTACATACAAAGAGAAAACAACTGTCCCAACATTTTACTTCTATCCTTATTTCCTGTTTTATCTCTATTTTTATTTCCTTTCCTCACTTTGCATGTCATTTTTCTCTCCTCAAAGGTTACAAAGTACAAGTTCTAGAGAGAGTAAAATCTCTGTTGCTTGGTATTCCATTAGCTGAGATATCTCAAGTATGACATCATTTACAAATGCTACAATTCTAGTCACAAACACAACTGTATGAGAACTGAATTAAATTTTCCCGTAAGGTCAACACTGATCTAACCACTGAATCTGATTCAGTTCTTGTCCAATTCAGTTTGTCACCAGAATTGTGGAAAGCATTAAGTTCGTGAACTGAGGTACTACTGCACTGTACTTCTTCAATCTTCAAAATAAGATCAGTATACTATTGAACATCAATAATATTAGTCATATTATTATGAACGGTTACAAGAGTAGTGAGCGCAGTGCGCATGAAAATTGTAGGATAAAATTTCTGGCCTCAAAAATGGTGTTTTATACAAACTACTGATTTTGAAAGAATGACACCTGGATTTCAGTCCCAGATTTGCAATTTCCTACCTAGTTTACATTAACACTGAGCCTCTCAAGTCTCAGTTTTCTCATTTACAACAGGATCACCACCACTTGCTTTATACTTAATTACCTCACAGAACTGTTACGTGAATCAAGAGTTGAACGTATGTGATAATACTTTGCAAACCTTACTAGTGGACTTCTACTAAAATCTAAATGGAACAGCTGCAGAAGAGACTGCTACCTTTCCACCAAATTCCATCCCCAATTTCTTTCCAAGAAAACCGTAGCTGAGATGAGGCTCTCATTTGCAAATTCTCTGGCTGAAAATGCATGTCCAAGAACACCTGAAAGCTAATGAAATGCTCAAAATACTACAGAACAAGATTTTTCAGCAGGGAGAAAGGACACTCCAATTCTCAATCCCTTTGTTGCTACATAGGTCAATGAGACTTTAGCATTCAGCAATGGAAGTTGTACGTTTGTTGTACAACCTTCCCTCACTGGCTTAAGAGAAAAATGCCTCAACCTGTACTGCCAACAAGAACAATCTTGGAAGGAATACCACTAACAATAATAGAATCCTCATTCACCTTGGTCCCTGATATACTTACATAAAGAAGAATCACATGCTGATGTGGAACTCATGTCCTGAGCTAGTATGCACTGAATTCTGGGGTTTTAGCCATTGTACTTCAGAGTTCTAATTCAGTAACTAGGGTTACTTAACTAATACAATAGCCAACCCATTACGTAAGGAGAAAGGTACAGCTATAACATTCTAAATAGGAATAAACTTCTAATACTCTCACACCGGGCAACACATAAGAGAAAAAAATACAATTTCCAACATGACATCTCCCAGAACGCACTATGTGATAGTACAATCATAGTAAGTTCAGACAAATTGAGTCCAAAGCCCTGGGATGCTACTTGCCATATAATCTTAAGACACAAACTTAACCTGTCTTGCCTGTGAGAGGTAGAAAAGCAGTACTCATCTCACATTGTGATATTTAAATGAAAAAGATGTCACATTTTAAAGATGCTCAGTGAATGTTAAGTTTTTACTACAACTGTAAAACCCCCATGACACTGCAAAATTTCACTGAGTTGAGCATGTTATCAATAAGACAATGAGTAAGACAATGAAATGTTATCAGATTCTCTCTGACCTAGTTCATGGTACAGTGTCCTAGCAGGTATGTGATTAAATGGGAGAGTCTCTCAAAGACAAACTAAGTCATCTAACAGCCAGTAACTGAAGAAGTCAGATGCATGGTGGCACACACCCGTAAACCCAGCACTTGGGAGGCTGAGGCAGGAGGACTGACGTGAGTTTGAGACCATCCTGAAATACATAGTGAGTTCAAGGCCAGCCTGAACTACATAGCCAGACTCTGTCTCAAAGAAATAAAATAAAACAAAACAATAGCAACAACAAGAAAGTATATCCTAAGGTCTGGCTACTTACAAAACATTACAGGGAGAATAGTGCATCGTATTAGGACAACCCAATTTTAGCATGGGTTATAGAGGTCACTTTTTAGTAGCAGAAAGTCATCCTACTATCCCACATAGATACATGAATTTATAAACACCTGAGACCCAAATAATCAATCAAAAAATGTGAATAAAGCCTTTTTAACAGTACATTGTACAGTATAAAATGAAGAGAACTTTATTATTTATACACATACAATAATAGAAAGGCCACAATAGTTAGTCTATTACAAAACAGTATTTTTAAAAACACTCCAAAATAAATCCTACATTACAATGCTATTGGGGGTTTTTTGGTTTGAATATGTGTGTGTGTTGCTGTTGTTGTTGTTCTTGTTGCTATTGCTGCTGCTACTGTTTTAAGACAAATATCAGGCCAGGCTTGAATTCATTTAGTTCACACTGGCCTTAAACTAGAGACGATCCTTCTGCCTCAGCCTCCCAAATGCTGGAATTGCAGACATGCACCACTATGTCCAGCTACTATAATACTATTTGGAGAACAGGCACATGTTCCATAAAATGTACAAGCAGAAAAATAAATTCAAATTTAATATTATAGAAGTTTCAGTAGCTCAGTGGTTCCACAGGCTGCCTCCCAAACACGAGGACCTGAGTTCAACCCCTGGTACCAAAAAAAATAAATTACCAAAGTTTCAAAATGAGAATCTTTAATTGATACAAAAGATTTCCTTATGTTTTTCTGCCTCTAAAAATAAAGTTTTCTTATTATGGAACACCTATCCTTGCTTTTTTCCTGGATTACATTTAGTCTCACTGACACAATGAGACATGTATGTCCCAGTGACAAGGCCTATCATTTCATTTGTATGTGTACCACAAACTTAGACCCCCCCATTTCTTATGGGCAAAAACTGATAGGCAAGGACTACCTTCTCTTTGCTACACTATTCTTTTTTTTTTTTTTTGGTGGGGGGATACCAGGGTTCGAACTCAGGACTTTGTGCTTGAAAGACAGACAGCAGAACCACTGAGCTAAATCCCCAGCCCTGTTACACATTCTTTAACAGAAGCAAAGTAATAATAATACCTCCAGTTCACTGAATGCCTAACAATGAAGTAGGAACAGTCTACATAAACAACTTTTTAAAACAAGTTATGCTCTTTTTCATGGCACTTCATAGGCAATCAGCTGCCTTAAAATGAAGTTGAAATCTCCTTCCCAACCACTGACTGCCAGAAACTCACTGAAGTGTAACAATGAATACAAACTTCATACTTTCTACGAAATGCATATGGCCACAGAAGCTGCTGCTGATGTTCTGGGTAGAGAATGGAAGGGCTGTCGTCCAAATCAGTGGTGGGAATGACAAGGTTTCCCCATGAAGGACATCCTAAACCACAACAATGTGTGCTCACTACTACTGAAGAAGGGTTGTTCCTGTTACAGACTGAGAACTGGAGAAAGAATGCATTGTGGTGCCAATCTGAGCATTGTCAACTTAATTATCACATACAAAACAGGAGAGGACAGACATTCCTGGATATCACTGCGCCTTGTCATTTGGGGCTCTTTAAAAGATCTGGCAGAAGCTGCAAACTTTTCAATGTCTCTAAAGATGTGCACCAATATGTCACAGAAACCCATTACAAAAGAAAGGCAAGAAACCCAGGAACTAAGCACCTAAGATTCAGCACCCTGTTACTCCATATGTCCTATAACACAACACCAATATACTGCTCTGAAGAAACAGTCCACTAAGAAAAGTAAAGGGGAGCTACAGAATATGCTACACTTTTGGCCAGGAGATAGAGGAAGCCAAAGAAAAATGTCAAGTAGCCAAGAGAAGCAAGCAGCCTTGAGAGCTTCTACTTCTGAGTCCAGTCAAAAGTAAGGTATAAGAGTAAAAAGATCAGACCTCAAAAAAAAGTTATGAAATATTTGATAAATATAAATTACTAAATGAGGGGCTGGGGATTTACCTCAGTGGTTCTGCCGCCTGCCTCACAAGCGTAAGGTCCCAAGTTTGATCCCCAGTACCAAAAAGGAAAAAAAAAATTACTAAATGAAATGTGTATATTTATAAAATGTTAATAAAATCAGTATCTGCAAACCAGTCACCTAACCTAAGAACAAATCCAATACTATTTCTGTTGAAACTACAAAAAAGAAACTACCTACAAGATAGTTTATCTTCACAAGCAGCCATACCTTCACAAGCAGGTAACCGGTTTGTCCCTAGGGAAGAAAAGGCTCCAGGAAGTCACGGAACTCAGCCAAGGTTACAAAGCTATTAAAGGAGAGTCCTCATTCAAATCAAGTCTTCTGGTACCAGGGATTTAGCTCAGTGGTTCCACTGCCTGCCTCTCAAGCCCAAGGTCCTGAGTTCGATCCCCCAACCCCCGCCCCGCAAAAAAAAAAAAACAGTCTTCTAGAAGCCAGGTGTGGTGGCACATGCTTGTAATCCCAGCACTCAGGAAGCTAAGACAGAAGGATCATCTCATATCTGAGGTCAGTCTGAGCAACCACTTAGTGAGATCCTGTCTCATGAGGTGCGGGGGCTGGACCCCTGACTGAGGATGTAACTTGGTAAGAAAGCCCAGCCTGGGGGCTGGGGATTTAGCTTAGTGGTTCTGGCACCTGCCTTGCAAGTGCAAAGACCTGAGTTCAACCCCCGGTACCAAAAAAAAAAAAAAACAACAAGAAAGAAAGAAAGCCCAGCCTGGGTTCAATACCTAAGTACCATCCAAAATCTCTCCACAAAATTTAGAGTACTATCTCTTTAGAACTATTTCTCTCTAATCTTGTTCCAATCTACTAAAATCCAATTTGGTAAGGCACTCTATAATAAAGATGGCAACTCTTCCCAAATTCATCTATGGTTTTAATGAAATTCAGTTTTTTACCATCAAATTTATTCTTTTTTTTTCCTTTTCTTTTCTTTTTCCATTATTGTGAATAGAGCTAAGGACCATGCAGGTGCACACCTTGCCAGGCAGTTGTGGTGCCACCAAACTACATCCCGAGCCCAAACTTATTCTTAATCTTGTATAAAATGACATAAAACCTAGAACACTTAAAAATATTTTTAAAGATAAAAATGAGAGGAATCACTCCACCCAAATTTAACACGTATAAGGCTAGTAATCAAGATTACATGGTAACACCAAGTGCAGTGGCACACACCTGTAATCCCAGTACCTGAGAGGCTGAGGCAGGAGGATGGCCATGAGTTTGAGGCCAGCCTGGACTACACAATGAGTTCCAGACCAGCTGAACTACACAGAGACCTTGTCTCAAAAAAAAAAAAAAAAAAAAAAAAG
>NW_022900948.1:38941931-38961219 GCF_012274545.1 Fukomys damarensis
CACATAGTGAGACTCTGTCTAAAAAAACAAACGAGTAAACAAAAAACAGAAAAGAAAAGAAAATCCTAGTAAACTGGACATCATCAAACTTAACTTTTGTTCTACAAAAACCCAACTAGAAAGATAAAGACAGTACAGCTAGAGGGGGAGAAAATCATTCCAAATCACATATCCAATAAATGATTCTGTTCTCTTTCCAGATGATGATTAAGATGCTAATAAAAAAAATGGTGCCAGGTATCACAACAGCAACAGAACTTTGCTGTTTTCTGGATATTATTCTTTTCTTTGCTTTTGTTTTGTTTTGTTTTGTTTTTAATGGAATGTGCTGAATGTCTATAATTTTGTTCAGATGACTGCAGAACCTGGAAAAGCCGTTGCTGTTATTGATGCATAATATACTGCTATTATTAGTCTTTTTATATAAATATAAATATATATATACACATATATATATATAAATTGAATTTTGAGAAACTTTAACGGTGCTACCAACTTTGGAAAAAGTCATCCCAATTTACTGTGTTGAGTTGGCATTGTACAGAAATGGACAGCCACACTGGTCTAAAAATGTTAATTTTTTTATTTTTATTTTTTATTTTTTTCCATGTGTACAGGGGTAACACATCATACTAAATATGTAAGGTCACATCTACGTGGATTTGATTACAGAAACTAATAAAGTATTCTCTACATAATGAAAAAAAGAATAAGACAATAAGAGCAAGAAGCAATTTAAATATGTTCAGGGACCATTTTCACCTCCAGAATTAAGGATTATTTTAATGTTACATCATTGCCTTTTCTTTTACTTTCCTTTTTAGTTTTATTTTAGGATTCCCTAATTTTAATGTTCATACAGAGATTTCTTTAACTGAAATACTGAATAGTTTCTTTGGTGTGAAAAACTATAATAGAACACAGGATCCTAATGAGATAATTGATAATGTGAAATAGGAAGTAAAGGGCTAAAGGTGTAGGGAAAGTGGGAAGGGTGGGGGAAAGGTAATAAGGGAGAGGAAAAAAATATGAGAAACTGAAAAAATGGAAATAAAGTGCGTATAAATGGGGAGGGGAGGAGGGGGTGAAGGGAGGGCAGGGCCAAGGCGGAAAAAATGAGACTCAAGACCTATTATGTAAAGGTACAGAATCCCAATGATGAATGCAAATGTATTGTATACCTAGATTGTACCAATAAACTCAATAAAAAGAAAAAAAAGAATATATCAATAAATGATTCCAAACTAGAATATATAGAATATATAAAGAAACCTCATGGCACACATCTGTAATCCCAGCACTCAGGAGGCTGAGGCAGGACAATTCTTGTGAGTTCAAGGCCAGTCTGAGTTACACAGAGCGTTCAAGGCCAGCAAGAACTGCATATGCACAGCACGACCCCGGCTCAAAAGAAAGGAACACTCAAAATACAATAGCAAAAGAAGCAAACACAGGGCATGGCAGCACATATGCCTTTAATCCCAGAATTTGGAAGGCTGAAGTACAAGGATCACCACGACCATGAGCTGAAGGTCAGCCTAAACTACACAGCAAGACCTAGACTCAAAGAAAAACAAAAAAGAAAATCAAGAAACAATCAAAGTCAAAAATGTCAACAACAGGTATTTCATAGAAAAAGACATGAGTAATGCATGAATTAAGCCACAATGACATATATTTATGTGAAAGGCAAAAGTAAAAAACAATGCCTTGCTGATGGAGACAGAAAATAGTACAGGCACTTTGGAAAAGTGTGCACTTTCTTACAAACTTAAACAGTCTCACCATCGAATGAAAATAGGAACTGTACCCCTAGGAATTAACCCACGAGATTGATTAGGTCACCTCAAACTTCACACACAAATGTATACAGCAGCTTTATTCATAATTTTCAAAAGTGGAAACAACCAAGATGCCCTTCAATAAGTGAATGGATAAACAGATCATAGTATATCCACAATTGAATTCTGTGGTACATCCATTATGGGATATTATCCAACAATAAAAACAGAGGGTGAGAGTTATCAAGCCACATGAAGACATGAAGAAACCTTGAGTGCATATCGATTAGTGAAAGAAGCCAGTTTGAAAGGGCTGCATACTATATGATTTCAACTAAATGACATTCTGGAAAAGGCAAACTAGTAAAAAGATCAGTGACTGAGAGCTGTGTGGTAGTGCATGTCTGTATTCGCAGCACTTGGAAGTTTGAGGCAGGCAGATCACCATTCTTTCAGTTCAGGACCAGCATGGGCTACATATAGAGTGAGACCCTGTCTCAAAAAAAAAAAAAATTTTTTTTTTTAATTTTTTAAGTCAGTAACTGAGCTGGGGATGCAGCTCATAGCAGAGTTTTGTCTAACAGGTGTCCTGGGTTCGATCCTCAATACCCCAAAAAAGGGGGAGATAGGATGAATAGGCAGAGCACAGGAGAGTTCTAGGCAGTAAAAGTGTCTGATATTGAATGGCAAATACCTAACATTCTGCATTTGTTATCACAACCCATAGAACTATACAACACAAAGACTTGGGGCCAGGGATTTAGCTCAGTGGTGTCATGCCTGCCTACCAAGCACAAGGTCCTGAGTTCAATTCACAGTCCTGAAAAAAGAAGAAAAAAAAGAGTGAACCTATGCAAACTATAGACTTTAATAATAATGCATGATACTGGCTCATCAATTTTAACAATTCACCACTGTAATACAAGATGTTAGTAAAAGGAAAGATTCCTGGGAGACAAAGATACATAAGGGAACTATCATCTACTGAATTTTCTATAAACCTAAAACTTATCTTAAAAATAAAGTATAATTTTTCTTTAAAAAATAATCATAAAAACAAATGTTGAAGATGGAGAAACAGCATGACTCATATATTGCTGGTGGGGCTGCAATATGTTACAGCCACTTGAAGTAATGTCTTACAAAACTAAAAACATGTACCATGCAACTCAATAACTGTACTCTTAGGCATGTATTCCAGAGAAATGAAAAAGTATTACCATAAAGAACCTATCCAAGCTGGGCATGGTGGTGCATGCCTGTAATCCCAGCACTCGGGAGGCTGAGGCAGGAGGATCACTGTAAATTGAGGCCAGCCAGGGCTACAAAGTGAGTTCCAGGTCAGTCTCAACTACATAGTGAGACCCTGTCTCAAAAAAAAACAAAAAACAAAAACAAAACAAAGAACCTATCCAATGTCCAGCAGCTTTACTAGTAATAGCCAAAACAGAAACAATCCAAATATCCTTCCAGAGGTGAATAAATTGTATATGTAACCTACCTACCACGGAATACTACTTAGCTATATAAAAACGAACAAACTACTGAAACATGAAACAACTTGGACAGATATCAAGAGAATTATGCTGAGTGAAAAAAAGCCAATCTTAAAAGCCTACATACTGAATGATTCCATTTATATAACATTTTTGAAATGACATTATTATAGAGATGGACTATTATTGAATACATGTTTCTTTTTTGTTTGCTTTGTTCTGTTTTGCAGTACCAGGGATTTAACTCAGGACTTGCACTTGCAAGGCAGGAACAGTACCACTGAACTAAATCCCCAGCCCTCAAATATATATGTTTTTTACAGCAGCATGTGAATCTACCATGATGTCAAAATTAAGAATTTTTTTAACTTCAAAAGTAAAGACAATATTCATGAAATCAAATATGTCCTCTTGCATGGGCTGATAAGTGATTCTGTTTCCGATGCACAGTGGAATTCCTGTAAAAATCAAGATGCTTACACTGCATATCGGAAATTACATTCTCAAGGTGAAACTCAACCATGTACATTTTTAAAACTTCCTGTTAATTTCGATGTCCAATCGAGATGAGAATCGATATCCTGCAGAGCTGGAGAGTCTTTTTTAAAAATGACCCTGAGCCAGGCACAGTGATATTCCCTGATCCCAGCTACAATCCTTGGGAGACTGAAAAAGGAGGATCCCAAAAAAAAAAAAGGAGGATCCCTTCAGCCCAGGAGTTCAAGTTTAAGCAACAAAAGATCCCCATCTCAAAAAAAAGAGAGAGAAAAAATTCCTATTAACATGCCAAAACTATTAACAATATTAGGCATATGGTTATTAACCATTTGCTAAAATCCTAGGCACAAAAAATCTATTTCACTGATAAACAGAACCTTCGACCCAAACCTCAAACTTTCTTCCACAAACAAGCCTCAGAAGAGTACTCCATGGAAGACAACAGCTCACTGTTGTACAGTTTTAAATTATGCTCCCACCTGGCAATGAAGTTTAAGTCAAGAGCTGAATGGTGGGTTCGTTTTTTATCCATAACACTTCTATAAATACAAAAACAGAACTATTATCCTGGCTTTCAAAACTATTTCAAAAAAAAAAAAAGGCTCCATATCCCCTGTAGGGAATTTAACCTAAAGTCAAAGGAAGGATTTAAAATAATTGCATGACTTTTGCAAATCACCTACACACAAACAGTAAAGACAAGATAAAGAGCACAAACCATTTCAAGTAAAGTGTTCTCTTCCACCTGCACATGAACGAGCAACAGCATCACCACAAAAAGAAAAAAAAAGAAAAAAACTACTGATTTGAAACTAACCGTCATACAAGAACACTGAAGACATCCAAACAAACCGACACACCACATATTCAACACATCCAGGAAGCAATGGTGAGTAATGGAATAGCATAGCTACTGTAAGGATGCTGGCAAACTAACACAGAGATACACTCCCTGAATTCTCTTAACTTGAACTGTACCTATGATGTTACCAAAGAAGTTTTTGGTTTTTAAGTGGTTGTAGTTCTTTTGGGGGGAGCAGTCTACTTATGCTGTATAAATTGACTTTAAAACATATTCTCAGCCCAGGAAAATTAAGTAAAACAACAATACTATAACATAACAAAATTTGAGTTTTATGTTACTTAAAACATTAAAGTGATAAGGTCATTTTTAAATATGTTTAATCTTTTTACAAGTTCAGAAGAACCACAAATTATGGAGCTACAAGCCACCAGCTATTCAAAGAAAATTGTAGCTTATAAAATACTGGCTGACTGCCTGTACAAATGAATTTTTTTCTCCTGAAACAAGCTTTGTAAGCCACAATACTCTTTCAAAAGTGATATAACTATATTATTCAACCAAAAAGTAATGTTATTAGCCAGGAAAGGTTAAGTTAATTCTAGGCTTAAACAATCAGTAAAAGCCTACAAACTGCTCTTCAATAATACAGTAACATGTGATATGGAAAAAAAGAATTGGTTTTAACATAATTTCATCAAGCAATTAAGTGCCTCAACAATTTCTGAACGGTGAGTTTCAGAATCCAAATACCAATCAATACCTCTTTAACAGGGAAAACAGCTACTACCCAACATCTTTCCAAAAAAGGTTGTCCTTAGAAAAACAGCAAAAGTCGCACTTCAATCCTAAAATATTTCCTTCAACTTACTGAACAAACGGAAAAGTAAAAGATGACACTTGGGAGGAAAAAAAAGATAGGTGTTCAAATTCCAGATGTACTTCTAGCTATTAAGTACCTTGGGCAATTAAACACTCCACAACTCAGTTTTCTCATTTATTAACCACAAACACCACAGGGTGTAGTAATGGCCCACACCTGTGATCCCAGCACTCTGGGATCTAACGTAGGAGGCTCATAAGCTCTAGCACAGCCTGGACAATATAGTGAATTAATGAGATCCTGTCTCAAAATAAAAACCTTTTTTAAAGGCTGGGGATTTACTGGTAGCTCTGTGTGCAAGCCCTGGGTTCAATCCCCAGTACCAAAATGTAAAAAGAAACATCAGTGCTCACCACATGGTAAAACTATTCACATGGCTCTAAAGATGCAATGCATGTAGACTGCACAGCACCGTGCCTGACCATAGTAGTAAGGTCTCCAGTATAGTTGGATGACTACATTCAACAAACAAACACCAGGATATCCAAAATAATGAAGTAAACATCATGTGTAACTAGTACATCCAAGACAACTAGAGTTGAAAATACTGTAACAATATCAGCTGCACTGATTGCCTTCTTTTTTTGTTGTGTTTTTTGGACTGGGGATTGAATTTGGGTCCTTGTGCTTCCAAGGCAGGCAGTGAAACCACTGAGCTAAATCTCCCGCCCCTTCTTGATTGCCTTCTAATGGTAGGTACTCTGTAACTTTTTAAAATCTTTGTAACAGTTCAATAAAGAAACAAAGAAGCACAAGGTGTACACAAAGTACCTTATAAAGCATCAAAACAATGCAATGCTAAAAAGACATGGAAAGTGTACTGTTTTTCCCCAAAGAGAACAGAATATTTTAATTTATTCTAGTGGATATATGTTTACATTCCAACATATTTGAAAACACACTGCTTATCTATGTGACCCTGCTATAAGTTAATTGTTTTCCCATATTATCAACTAGTAATAACATACTGACTGGTCTTACATCATAATGAATTAATATTTTTAAAAGGTAAATAACTTGTAAAAATACTAGAAACTACAAATCTATACAAATAAGGTAATGTGAGAATAAAATTACAAACTGTAACCTAATTCTGCAAGCCTAGAATATAATTATTCTACATGAATTCTCCAACCTAACCTGATGGCATGATTATCTAAACGAGCACTGTACTTTCCCATAAAAAAGAGAATGACCTTCTCTTTCCTCACTGTGACAGCAAACACTGCACTAGTCATCCTTTCACAAAATTATACATCTTCCCTTCCAGCTAGACTATAAAATAAAGAACAGAAATCTTTTTTCATTAATTCATCACATTAACAGTACCTAATGCAATGCTTTGTCTATAAAAAGCATTCAAACACTCAATAACCAATTCACATTTTATGATGAGGCTATTCTTTTGGGGGGCGGGGTGAGACAGGGTCTCACTATGTAGTTGAGACCGACCTGGAACTCAATATATAGCCCAGGCCGGTCTCGAAATCACAGCGATCCTCCTGCCTCAGCCTCCCGAGTGCTGGGATTACAGGTGTGCACCACCACAGACAATTTCTAAGACTAAGGCTTGTACAGTAACCCATTCCATAATAATTTCCAGAGTGTCTATTTATTAAAACTGTAGTCTGGAGACATGCCTGCTCCCAACCCAGCCGCCATCGCTCAAGCCATCACTCAAGCACCGGGAAGGCAGCCGCATGGGCGCCCCTGAACCTCCTCCATAAGTCGCCCCACCCCCCCGCACTCTAAGACCTCCTGACTGTGCCAGTCTTTGGACCCACTCTGCAGAGGCAGAGGTGGTCATCAAGGGTGTTTTTCTGAGTTCCCAACTTTGAACACCTTTAAAGAAAGGGTGTGGGAAACCTGTAATAGAACGTTGTGGATGGAGTTCAACCATTCAGAAGGTTGGGGAACTCAATCTGGGCCTTGCAGCCCAAGGTCAGTCAGCATCATGGGGTTCAGCCATCAGCTAACTGAAACCAGGGGACTTGCATCCTCGCTCTGTCTGAGCCATTAAATGGTAAATACACTATACTGAAATTTTGCTCACTGCAGACATGTTCTGGACTGCTTCTTGATTTCAATTTAATTCAAATGATTTAAGGGTGATAGACTAGTGACTACCACCAGTGGTCAGTGTCAAACTTGTGCTTGATCTTAATGTGTTGCTGATTATATCAGTTGGGATAAAGCATTGCGGTTGATATGATGAGCTGTTTCTCTGATGTTATGAAGATGAGAATGTCTGTGGGTTGTTAGAGACACAGAAGCTAGAACACAAATATATCAGGAAGATTTGGGTGATAACCCAGAGATTAAACCAAGGACAGCCCAACAACAAAAATAAAAATGAGAAAACACTTAAGCAAGACACAAGGACAGACTTTCAGTTCACCAATGGCAAAAGGTAGGGCAAATGAGGATGAAAAGGCCAATAGTGAACCACCAGGACACCCTGAACTCAAAGCACAGGAAGTAACAAAACAGATCAATCAGGCTCTAGAAAAATTCAAAACAGAAATAATTTCCCAGATAACCATAGAGATAGTGAGCAAAATGGAAGTCGTGATTCGAGACTCTAGAGCAGAAACTGACAAAAAAATAGATGAGCTCAGGACCATGATAGAAGCCATGAAGGCCCAGCCTAAGAAAGAAATGGAAAAAATAAATGTCCAACATAGGAAAGAAATGGAATCCATAAAACAGATTCAAACAGATATCCAGGAGATTAAACACTCCATAGAAAGTGTAGGCAACAGAATAAAAGAATGCGAAGATAGACTCTCAGATATAGAAGATAAGATTGCAGTCAGTGAAAATGAAAAGAGAGGTCTCTTAAAAACAGTAAGGGATCATGAGAAATCGATCCAACAACTCCTAGATGATGCAAAGAAGAATAACATAAGACTGAGAGGAATACATGAAGTAGCAGGAGAAAATACAAATGACTTTAAAAAGCTGTTCGAAGATTTAATGACAAAAAACTTTCCAAACAGAGGGGAAGAATTTGACATTCAGATAACTGAGGCATATAGGACCCCAACTAGCTACAATCAAAAAAAAATCTACACCTAGACATATAATAATCAAGATCCCAGAAACCCAACAGAAGAACAAAATACTACAAGCAGCAAAAGAAAAGAAACAAATCACATATAAAGGAAAGCCCATCAGAATCAAAGCAGACTTTTCAACACAAACCCTTGGGGCAAGCAAGGAGAGCCTGGAATGAGATATTTCAAGTACTAAAAGAGAACAACCTCCAACCTAGACTAATGTATCCAGCAAAACTCTCTTGCAAAATGGATGGGGAAATAAGACACTTCCACGACAAAGAACACCTGAGAAACCACATGAATACCAAACCAGCGCTACAAACAAGTCTAAACAAGATCCTAGAAAAAGACAATGAAGGCAACAACACCATGAGGCCCAACAGAGCAAATCCAATAGGCAAGGCAAGAAACTAAGAGGAGAAGGTGAAAAAGTAAAAAGAGTCAACAAAAGGCCAATGCAATGTCAATAATAAGTCAGTACATATCAGTTATAACCAGCAATGTCAATGGCCTCAACTCACCACTCAAGAGAAATAGACCGGCAAAATGGAATAAGAAGCAAAATCCAACAATATGTTGTATACAAGAAACACACCTAGTGCAAAAAGAAGCCCAAAGACTGAAAGTGAAAAGACAGAAAACAATTCTTCATGTGACAGGAGCCCAGAAAAAAACAGGGGTAGCAATCTTATTTGCAGACAAAGTAAATTTCAAACAAAAATTGATTCTAGTATTATTGATGTAGGACGGTACTGTATCATACCTCTATGAATGTAAAATATCTTATACCTGCTTTATGACACATAGTAGGGACCATGCTTTATCAGAGCTACATTTAATGATATTACTCTAGAATGTTCTCTTTCCAGATGATGATTAAGATGCTAATAAAAAAAATGGTGCCAGGTACCACAACAGCAACAGAACTTTGCTGTTTTCTGGATATTATTCTTTTCTTTGTTTTTTTCTTTTGTTTTGTTTTGTTTAATGGATGCGCTGAATGTCTATAATTTTGTTCAGATGACTGCAGAACCTTGAAAAGCCGTTGCTGTTATTGATGCATAATATACTGCTATTATTAGTCTTTTTATATAAATATATATATACATATATGTATAAATTGAATTTTGGGAAACTTTAACGGTGCTGCCAATTTTGGAAAAAGTCATCTCAATTTACTGTGTTGAGTTGGCATTGTACAGAAATGGACAGCCACACTGGTCTAGAAATGTTAATTTTTTTAATTTTTTTTTTCCATGTATACAGGGGTAACACATCGTACTAAATATGTAAGGTCATATTTACGTGGGTTTGATTACAGAAACTAATAAAGTATTCTCTAAATAATGAAAAAAAGAATAAGACTATAAGAGCAAGAAGCAATTTAAATATGTTCAGGGACCATTTTCATCTCCAGAATTAAGGATTATTTTAATGTTACATCACTGCCTTTTCTCTTTTACTTTCCTTTTTAGTTTTATTTTAGGATTCCCTAATTTTAATGTTCATACAGAGATTTCTTTAACTGAAATACCGAATAGTTTCTTTGGTGTGAAAAGTTATAATAGTACACAGGATCCTAATGAGATAATTAATAATGTGAAATAGTAAGTAAAGGGCTAAAGGTGTAGGGAAAGTGGGAAGGATGGGGTAAAGGTAATAAGGGAGAGGAAAAAAATATATGAGAAACTGAAAAATGGAAATAAAGTGTTTGTAAATGGGGAGGGAAGGAGGGGGTGAAGGGAGGGCAAAGACAAGGGGAAAAATGAGAATCAAGACCTGTCATGTAAAGGTAGAGAATCCGAATGATGAATGTAACTGTATTGTATACCTAGATTGTACCAATAAACTCAATAAAAAGAAACAAAACAAAACAAAAAAAACTGTAGTCTACAAATCTCCCTTTAGTTTACCAATGTGCTAATTCAGTGCTTCTCCAAGTGTGGTCCAGGACCCCTACAGGTCCTCAAAACTCTTTAAGGGGTCTACTAGGACAATACTAATGTTCATAGTAATACAAAAGTGATGTGCCTTTTTTTACTCTCATTCTCTCATGAATATAGTTTTCCAGAGATTATATAAAGACGTGTGAACATGGTGAAATGTGTCACGTTTGCAATAGCAACATAATTCAGAAAAACCAACATTTTCCAAATGACCAATGCATGTTACAAAATCACATATATGGATAAAAGATCCAATCAAAGTATAAGGTAAACCAATGAACTGTGATGTAAAAGTCACTGATCTGATTCCATTAAGAAACTAACATTTTTCCAGCTTTAGTGTAGCACCACAGAAAAATATCTACAATTATATGACAGGAATTTTAAAACATTCCATCCTTATCCACCTACATACTGTGTGAAGTCAAATTTTCTTCTACAACAGACTGAATACATAAGTGGCTATCAGAAGTCAACTGTCTCTTATTATGCTAGACATTAATGGGATTTGCAAAAATGTAGAGCAATGCTACTTTCCACACTAAATTTTTCATCTTAGAAAATAATTATTTTTCACCGGGCATGGTGGCACATGCCTTTAATCCCAGCACTCGGGAGGCTGAGAAAGGAGGAATCCTGTCAGTTTGAGACCAGCCTGGGCTACATAGTGAGTTCCAGGTCAGTCTCAACTACATAGTGAGACCCTGTCTCAAAAAACAAAACAAAACAAAAAAATTATTTTTCATTAAGAACTTCCAGGCTTGGTGGTACACGCCTGTAATCCTAGCATTTGGGAGGCTGAGGCAGAAGCATCACCTTGAGTTCAAGGCCAGCATGGTCTACAGTGAGCTCAAGGCTAGCCTGAACTACATAGTGAGTCCTTGTCCCCCCCCAAAAAAGAATATATAATTTATGTTAATATACAGTGGGTTGTCAATGTCATCTCTAAGTGAATAAGTATTTAATTCTTGTCAGATATAATTTCTACTACTGTAAATATCAATAGGTATAACTCAAAGGATCATTGGAATCCTCAATGACTTTTAGAGAGCAAAAAAAGGTCCTGAGTTTTAAAAAGTTTGAGAACTGTTGGCTTAACAATCTAATTATAAATTAATTCTGGTGTCCCCCATACTAGCTTCCCTGTCTGTTTCATTTGGGAATTGCAGACATTTCCAGGGAAGAACCATGTCAACAGTGTAACATGGAGTAGCCACTAGACTCTTGATAAATGTGCTGTATTCACTTTGGAGTGAGCAGTGTCCTCTTCCAATGAACCAGCAATTTAGATTTTCCGTGAAGGACTTTGGCAAAAAACATTAACCAATCTCATTGATTCGCATTCCATAAAGAATAATCACTTGGCCATATGACCTGTTTTAAGTAATCAAGAAAAACAGTACAATAGAACAGACAGCATTTATTGAGCTCAGAGCAATGCCAAGCCTTGTGCAGTACTTAACATTATCTCATAATCCTCCCAACCCCACAAAGTAACCCAGAGCAGGAAACTGACTCTGATTTACTTGCCAAAGGTCATCCAGTTAATAAAAGGTAGAATCAAGGCTCAAAATTAGGCCTATGTGAGTCCAAAGTACAGTGCTCTTTCTACTCTATCCAGTTACCTCTGCCACTGGACTGGAAATTGGACCTGTCAACTCAGTGTCCTTGAGCAAGCCACAATTTCTCTCTGCCAGCTTTCTCATCTACTAGATAAGAGGGTTAGTCTCGCAGATCTCCAAAGTCCCCCCACCATAGCAAATATTCTTAGATTATGATTCACCATAACCTCAACCCTAGAGTTATAGGTCTTTTACATATTTTCCTGAACAGAGTAAGAGAAATGATACAAATAATATGAAAGTAATGAGTAAAATAAGCTAGGACACAGCTTTTTTATGTTTTAACATTACCAGTCACCATAAAATATATTAGAGGCACTGAGAAGTCATTATGTACTTACTTCTTCCATCTCAAGACAACCAAAAGCTTCCTTCTGTGACATAAACTTAGATATCCTGACGGCAGGCAGCTCTAAGTGTGATAAGCACCTGCTGGCAGGATACCCAGGCACACTAACTGAAGCACAGCTTTAAGAGTGCAAATGCCAGGCCAGGGATTTTACTCAGTGGTTCTGCTGCCTGGCTTGCAAGCTCAAGGTCCCGGGTTCTATCCCTGGTACAAAAAAAAAGAGTGCAAATGCCTCATCAATAGCTTGCACAGCATCATCTATTCCTTGGGGTAAACATGTAATTGCCAAGTGTAGATACTATAAGCATTTTTGAGAAAAGGGAGGCAAGCTGCAGGAAATGGTGAAAACTGAAACACAGCACTTTCACACACACACACAAATACACTTATTCCAGGACAGCACACAAATGAAATTATATTGATTTGTATTATGTTGATACTATCCAGACTACCAAAACCTCAGCTGCTACCTGTAACAGCTACGATTTGAACATAACTATGTGCCAGATACTGAGCTGAGCAACATCACCTTTAATCCTACTCTGTAGATTTGTGAGGTATTATATTCATTTTAAAAGATGAAAAGGGCTGGGTCTGGGATATAGATCAGTGGCACCACGCCTCCCTTGATAGTGCATGATCCTGCATTCAATCCCTGGTACCAAAAGGGGGGGGTATATAGCTCAGTGGTAGAGTGCTTGCCAAGCATGTGCAAGGCCCTAGGTTCAATTCCCAGTAAGAGAGGGAAAGAGAGAGAGAAAGGAGGAAGATAGGTTAGTTACATAGTTTGCAAGTGTCAGACAAAAGATGTAGAAACAAATCTGACCAATTCCAAAGCCTGTACTCTTCACATTTTTTTCTGGCTCCAGACAGAATGAAACTTCCTTCATAGGTCAAATCACAAAAGCCTCACAAACAAGAGGAAGGTCCAGAGTTCAATCCACCTGCCATACCAAAAAAATAAAAGAAGAAAAGAAACTAAAACTAGAGGTTCCATTTAACCCAGCTATCCCCCTTCTCAGTATTTTCCCAAAAGAATTAAAAGCATCAGGCCGGGGATTTAGTTCAGTGGTTCTGGTGCCTACCTTGCAAGCACAAGGACCTGACTTTGAGCCGCAGTACCAAAAAATAAAATAAAATAAAATAAAATAAAATAAAATAAAATAAAATAAAATAAAATAAGCATCATACCACAGTGATATATGAACACCCATGTTTATAGCAGCCCAGTTTGTAATAGCTAAATCTTGGAAACAGCCCAAATGCCCATCAACTGATGTCGATAAAAATACGGTTTTTTTAATACAACAGAATACTACTCTACCATAAAGTATGAGCATCAGACATTCATAGCTAAATGGATGGACCTTGAGATCATACTCACAAGTGAAATAAATCAGACACACACATTTAAATACCGCATTGTTTCTCTGGTGTGAGAAACTGAAAGTAGAAATAAGGACTAAAATGTATTATAGATATTGGGAAATGAGAAAAAGTATTCAAATAGGAAGGGGAACAAAGGAGGAAGGAGGGAAAAAGGAAAGAAGGAACAATAAAACAGTGAAAACAACAAAAAACTGGAAAAGCTTCTGTATATAGAGGGGAGAGGGCTTGAGGAGGAGAATGGGATAAAATTTGTTTTATTTTAAAAATAAAACACAGCTCAGATGTGAAAATAAAAAGAGCGTTCACAAAGAAAAAATATAAGAAAAGGAAAAAATGGAAACAAAGTCTTTGTAAACAGGGGAAGGTGGAGGGGGTGAAGGGAGGGCAGGGGTATGGGGGAAAAATGAGAAACAAGATCTGTTATGTAAAGGTACAAGATCCCAATGATGACTGTAACTGTACTGTATACTTAAAAAGTACCAATAAACTAAAAAAAAAAAAAGAAAGAAAAAAAAAGAACATTCAACTTTTCAAGCCAAAGAAATATGGATTTGAATGCTGGATCCACTACTTATAACTTAAGTAATTCTAAAGTTATTGAACAAGACTTTGTTTTCTCATCTGAAATACAGTCAACATTTTGAAAGGCTAATGTGAAGATTAAAGACAATATGCATAATAGACATCTCAATAAGTACTACTGACATGTGCCTATTACGGTTTAAATATGAAGTGTCCAGTCCGCAGATTTAGCTCAATGACACTGCAGCTGCCTGGCAAGCCCGAGGTCCTGAGTTTGGTCTCTGGTACTGGAAAAGAAGAAGAAAAAGAAAGAAGGAAGGAAGGATGGTAGGTAGCTAAGTCCCTAGCTGCCCATCTGGGCTTGAACTCACAATCTTTCTGCCTCAGCCTTCCAAGAGTGCTGAGACTACAGGCATGCGCCATCACACCCAGCTTGAGTTTGAGCCTTCCGAGTGCTGGGATTACAGGTGTGCGCCACCACGCTTGGCTTCAAGTTTTTAACTAATAATCTTGATGCATTTTTCAAGCATGAAAAAAATGCATTCAGTATAAAAACATTAAATATTATGCACCATTAGGTAGTCCATAAATAAAAAGTATATACATTAATCAACATCATTTTGCAAATAATTTTCTTTGCCTGTCAGTAACCTTTGAGTTAAAAACCCTCCAGCATCCACGCATGGTGACCAACTTGTAATCCCAGCACTGTGAAAGGCTAAGGCAGCATGATCACAAGTTCAAGCCCTGCCTCCA
Source organism: Fukomys damarensis (assembly GCF_012274545.1). Taxonomy (NCBI): domain Eukaryota; kingdom Metazoa; phylum Chordata; class Mammalia; order Rodentia; family Bathyergidae; genus Fukomys; species Fukomys damarensis. Next base: position 38,957,035 of record NW_022900948.1, read on the forward strand.
AATTAAAAAGAAGCCCTGGCCCTGAGTTTGCCAAAACCAAACAAAAAAAAACTCCAGCTACAAAGCTCTGAAAAGTACATAAATCTAAAAGAACTTTATTTTATACATGAATTTGCCTACAACAAGAGCTAAATCTGATATCTTTCACATTTTTTTAAGTGTAGGTTGTTACAGAAATGTTTTGGCAAAGAACACCTTAACTACCATTAATGGGTTAGAAGGCCTATCTTCTAATGTGGCTCTATGTCCCAAAGGATTTTAAAAAGGAGCTCCAGAATGTTCATGTAAACCTTTTAACTCTAATAAGCAGAGCCCTCATCTTACTAACAAGGTAATCAAGGTTACTAGTTGGGAACTCTCATCTGTCTTCAAAGGGGTAAAACAGACACTGCTTAGATACATACAGCCAATGAAGCAACAGTAAAGGACAGATCAAAGGGATTTAAGTTGTGTGAAACTACTAAGAACAGAATGAAGTGATTTTACAACCTAGAGCAACCTATCTAACAAACTTAGTCAAACAATGGAGGTACTTACAGCTCAAAAAGAAAATTCAGATGATTTAGCAGCAGTCTTCCAAATCAAATACCTAGATTCTGGTCCAATCAACAGACACAGCAACTGACTTCTCTTTCTGGCAGTTAGCTGTATCAAAATGAAGCAACTGAAGCCACAGAAACACAGTCCTTTTATCAGATCATCACCTGTCACCACAACACCTGCAAGCTCAATGCCAAAATGAATAACCTGCCTCCCAATCTCACTTAGCAGGTTCCGTACTTCTGTTCAGGGGACCTCAACCTGCCCAATCAACCAAATTTGTCTAATATTCTCTAGTTGTCAGACTTATCACAGCCTTCACACTCAGTTATCAGTTTCACCAGTTCCAAGGTAACTCTTTCTACAACCACTTCCTCGACCTTTTTCACTTTTTCTCCCAAATTACTACAGTAGCATCTTAAATGATGTGCTTCAACCTCTCTCCACAATTCCCCAATGTTACCAGCACAGTGCTTAATAAAGTCTCAACCAGCCATGGTTATAATCCATCCCTGGGAAGCTGAGGCAGGAGGATGCCTGGTTGTTGGGAGGCCAGCATGGACTACATAGTAAGTTTAAGACCAGCTGAACTACACAGCAAAGCGCTGTCTGAAAAAAAAATTTTTTTAATTAAAAAAAAAAAAATGATTTCCTAATGGATCAGATGTGATGTGTAATAGAATCAAGATGACTGTTTTGGCTGAGCAACTGAATAGACAAAGGTTCTACTTAACTGGGATGTGGAAGAGTTGGAGGGACAATGAGAGCATACGGTAAAGATGAGTTTGAATTTGGACAAATCCCTTTTAAGGAGCCACTAAAATTTGTAAGTAGATGTCACACTGTAATTAGGACATACAAGCCTGGAGTAGAAGAAGTTAACAGAAAAACTTTGTGACTCATCGGCACATACATGGTATTCAAAGCCAGGACACTGGGGGAGAGCACCAAGGGACTGAGGATAAGGAGCAGAGATCCCATGAGGTATTCCAATATTAAGAGGTAGGAATAACCAAAAAGAACCAACGAAAGAGACCGAGAAACAGCCAAAGAGGTAAAGAAAAGCCAGCAGAGTGCAGTATCCTAGAAGCCAAAGCAGAAAGAGAAGGCAGGTAACCCATGTGCCAAATGCTGCCAATGGGGTCAAATAAGAAATATACTTGGTGATTTTTGACCACAACCATTTCATTAGAGTGATGGAGTTGACTCACTACAGGAAAGAACAGGACAACTGAAGATGAGCAGAAACAATTTTTTTTTCAAGAATTTTCACTACAAAGGGAAGCAGGAGCCAGGCGTGGTGGCGCAAGCCTGTAATCCCAGCACTCGGAAGGCTGAGGCAAGAGGATCGCTGTGAGTTCAACACCACCCTGGGCTACATAGTGAGTTCCAGGTCAGTCTTAAGTACATAGTGAGACCCTGTCTCAAAAAACAAACAAACAAAAAAAACAAAACAAAGGGAAGCAGGAAAAATGGGTAATAGCTAGAAGAAGCAGTGCAACCAAGAAGGGATTTTTAGCCAGGGATTTAGCTCAGTGGTGCCGCCACCAGCCTTGCAAGCTCAATATCCTGGGACCAAAAAAAAAAAGGAAAGATTTTTAAAAAATACAAATATTTAGAAATACAATACATATGTCTTGCATGGAATAAGCCAGTCAGTAGACAGGGGAATAATGATACTGTGGGAAAAGGGAACAGACATCATTCGATCTTCATTCACAGCCCAATGAAGAAATTTCACTAGGCTAGTGGGTAGTAATTCCAGAACACTACTGTCCTTTGCAATACTAAAGAAGGGAACCCCATATGCATAGGAGGCTCAGAAGAGAGGGCCTGGGCTACTTCCTAAAAACATCTGTGTCATGCATTTGTATGCTCTTTCATTTGAGCTCAAAATGACATCATGAGATATTCTCTTAATGTCACAGATGAGGAACCAGACCCTCAAATAATATGCTTAATGCACAAAGTATAATGGTAGAACTTTGTTTCAAATCCAGATTCTTAGGAGTACAGGCATACCTTTGTACTCCACTACTTAAAAACTCTTTGAGGGCTGGGGATTTAGCTCAGCAACTCCACACTTGCCTTGCAAGCACTAGGACCTGAGTTCCACATCCTGGGTGGGTGGGGGGACTCACTGAATTTGGTACTCAACAAATTTTGACATGAAAATTTTGTCACAGTATTCATGATTTTGTACTTTTCTTACAAGCTAGATCTGTCAGTGTCAACTGCCTCATGACTTGCTACCTTTTTCAGTTAAAATAACATGGTACTATCAGGCATGGTGGTGCATACCTGCAAACCCAGCAATCAGGAGGCTGAGGCAGGAGGATCACCACAAGTCTGAGGCCAGTCTGGGCTACACAGTGAGTTGAAGGCCAGCCTGGACTATATAGAGAGACTCTGTCTTAAAAAAAACCCAACGTGGTACTCATCATTTTTGGTACTCATCCAATTAATGAATACCAAGGTACCACTGTATAAGAAGGAAATAATTTAGGGGTTAAAATAGCTTGTAGTTGTTTTTAATCAGGTTCTTATCATTTGGAAACACATACTGATTTATGGATAACAGTACATGACATCTAGGATTTGCTGTATATACCCCAGAAAGAAAAACAAAAAACAAAAAACAAAAACAAAACATGTAATTGTAAGCAACCATGAAGTAAGGGCCAAAAGATGCTGGTAATTGTTGAAGCCAGTCTATGGGTACATGGAAGTTCACAGTAGCATTTCCTTTTATATATGTCACAGGCCCTTCTGGCTCAGATTTTCACATCTCTTCAAAGCCTGTCCATATTTTCTGCACAATTCTCCTTTCAAAAAAAAAAAGCTATGTATTTCACAGCGTACAATTTTCTTTAGTCCTCACAGTAAATGCATTATCAGGGGCTTTATTCCAACTTTAAACTCGAAGAGAGATCTACAGAAATTAAATAGCATCATCATACCCCAAAGACACGTCTTCTAGTGTCAAAATCACTCTTACACCACAGCAATAAAGGCTGCACGTAGTGCCCTGAAAAAAATCCATAAGGACAGTCCACCAAAAGCCAGCCCTTTTTCTCTGTTTCATGACTATAATCCTGGGGCCCAAAGATTCCTAACCGAGTTACGCATTATCCAGGGCGGGCCTTGAAATGACCTGCTCTACTAATGAGGCAGGCTTCAAATTTGCTTGAACAGTCAAATCACCTTGACAAATACTAAAAGGACTAAGAGGAATTGATACACAACTTCTGAAAGGGTGATCTGAAAGCCCAACTCCCTCTGAAATAGTTAATAATCCCTTATGCCTCCATTTCTGCAAATATATTCTGCTCTTCACTTACATATGTAGCTACCATAAGGACCAAAGTCCTAATACATGAACTCTGAGCTCTAGAAATAAAGGACACTGCTAAACATAATACTGACGGATTTCAAAGGCCAATGTTATATAATTCCACAACACTTACAAAAAGCTGGCAGACCAGCGAACACCACAGTTAATACCTTTTTAGCTAGCTCTGATGGCACACAACTGTAATTCCAGCACTCTGGGAGGCTGAGGCAGAAAGACTGCAAGTTCAAGCCCAGGGAAGAGAGATCCTGCCCCAATTTTTTTTTTTTTTTTTTTTTTGACAAAGTCTCATT
>NW_022900948.1:38962525-38969308 GCF_012274545.1 Fukomys damarensis
AATTTTTTTGTTTTTTTTTTTGAGACAAAGTCTCATTATGTAATTCAGGGTGGTCTTGAACTCATTACATAGCCAGCATGGCCTTGAACTTGCAGCAATCCTCATGCCTCAGCCACCCCAGTACTGGGATTACAAGGGTGTGCCACCACACCCAGCCCCTATTTATTTATTTATTTATTTATGGTACCAGGGATTGAATTCAGGACCTTGCATTTGCGAGGCAGGTGGCAGCACTGAGCTAAATCCCCAGCCCCCAATTTAATTTTTAAAAGGGCTAGAGATCTATCTTGGGGCCACCAAAAAAAAAAAAGCTTGTAAAACCCTTATAACTAGGATGTTTTATGTTTGATATCTGTTCTTCACACTAACCTTGACATTATATTTACAGCTTACCTCAAAAACAACAGAAATCATGCACACCAAGGACTTGAAATGCTTCTTTCCAGCTACTAACCTACATCAAAACTGCAACATCTCTCCTTTAGTTCACTCTTTTTGCTAATTTAATATTACCCAGTTATTTTCTTCAAGCAAGAGCTACCCAGTATCTAAAACTCCAATGGGTTAAAATGTAGGCTAGCTAAGCTATATAAAAGTCTATGATTAGATTCAATGTTTGATGAATTTTAGATTGACTTGGAACTATAAATATCTTAAGAATGAACTGGCTTCATCTTAACTTTTAGAAACAAACCTTCTTTATTAGGTCACTACCTATCTGTCTTAAAATGTACTGATTTTCAGTTAGGTTGACTAAATATAACCAAAGTCATATATTCCATTTTCCTTTTAAAAGCAAATTTATCTAAGGAAGGATCTAGTCTTTACTCAAAAAATATTATTAAGCCCTAAGAAATCTTAAGTTTGGCACAAAACATGCCTTTGAGATTAAATGTCACTGCATGCTTACTGAATTAAACTTGCAAAACAGCCTTAGGAGTGGCATACCAAAACAGGCATAGTAAAAAACAAATCGACATAGACTCCTTCATGACAATTAGTAGTTGCTGTACTTACTTGGTTAAATTAAATTCATGAGCAAAATGCTGATCTGCCCAACAGGACACTGTGAAAAGCCCCAGCACCTGGAAAACTGCACAGAACAGGAAAACCCACAGGTGCTGCAAGAAACTACATCTATCCAAGACCCAGAAACATCTCACAATTTATTACACAACCTGCTGCAAAATTCTCACTTTTCAAATGGAAATGAACCATGAAGTCACACAATGCAATACTGTGGTTTTATTATTGATATAGTCAACTGTACCCTTTCAAGTTGTGCTAACATTAACTCAAGAAAGCAAGTGTTTTATATAGTGTTAGCTATGTCAGAAGTTAAGAGAATCTGAACATCAAATAACTAAAATTTAGGGCTGCTTCATTTACCCACTCACTATATTTGTCAAAGACTGCACTTAAGAGAGTTACAACATGAAATAATTCAAATTCGGCAAGAAAAGGGACAAATCAGGTCACCTGGTCATCTCATTATTCAATCCAAGAACCAAAAGCTAGATTTTAAAGATTTAGCATATTTCTAAGGCTAGAGCCGGGCATGGTGGCGCATGCCTGTAATCCCAGCACTCAGAAGGCTGAGGCAGGAGGATCGCTGTGAATACAAGACCAGCCTGGGCTACATAGTGAGTTCCAGGTCAGTCTCACTACATAGTGAGACCCTCTCTCAAAAAACAAACAAACAAAAAGCCTACATAATGAGACCCTGTCTCAAAAACAGAACAACAAACAAACATATTTCTAAGGCTCAAACTATTTTTTGTATCTCCATTAATCTTTGTTTTAATTGACATAAATTGAACTTACATCTCTCAATAAACAATTTTCTAAAACTAAAGTGGAGTATGAAATGACTCATAATTACCTGTCAGAAACAGTTTTTCTACAGTTAAATAAATTTTGAAAAATCTTCTGATAAAAGATTCTGCACAAATGACAATAGAAGAGCAGTAAAATGGGTAATGTCCAAACATGTCACATAAGACAGTAAACTATTAAAAACCTAACACAGTAATACCACTAGCAGAGCTGGTGATACCAAGCTCAAGACAAATTAATGTCTAACAAAGCAACTTGCTATTTACATCTTTGTTACGTCAGTCTTAACTAGCATCTGGAAGCTCTCCACAACTAGTTAAGTCAAACACCACACTACAAAATCATTTTTAAAAAATCATTCCTGTCAAATAAGAGCACACCCCGTCACTGGAGATATTCAACAATTAGTAATTACTTTATACCTAAAACTTTAAAAAGTATTCAGTAAGTCAGAACAAAGAAGTTCAACACACACATGAGCAGAAGCAACAGCTCTATTCTCCAGTTCAAGTCACTGAAATTAATCAATTTTCTGCAAAATGCATATAAAATATGTATTTATTCTTTCTGATTTAAGAATTTATGAGCAAGAGAAGTACTCTGTCTCTGGAAATCATGCTGAGTAACAATCTTCGACTTATAGTTAGAACTCAGAATGTCTTCTTCACAAGATTCTATTGTGGCTGAAGAATTCAAAAACATCAACCCTGGGCTATCGAAATAAACCAGGAAGGTGAGGACACAGTACAGCAAACAATGAACAAACTTTAATTTGCAGGCATACTGATATTTATTCAGAGCATTCTCATCTCTAACCAAGTTTCTCACAATAAATTAATGTACTTAATGGTAAAATATGAAGTACTGATTAATATTTGACCAGTCTAAAAACCAGAGGGGGAAAAGGGAACTAAAGAAATAATACCTATCCCCATATTTACATAGTTCTAGCATTCTCAAAAGACTTAAACTTGTTTTATATAAACTATCTCAACACTCCTGAGAGGTAGAGAGAGTCAGGTTTCTGGAGAAGAAACAAGCACAAAGGGAGTAAATGTCTTGCCCAGCAAGTCACTAAAGAAAATAAAAACAGAACCCAATTATTTAGCCTACAAAGTCTAAAACCCCTGCATTCTTTGGTTCATAAACTTAGGATATTTTATAAAGTGCCCACAAATTAACAATACATTTAATCAGATCACTACACAGAAGTAAGGGTCTTCGTGTGTGTGTGTGTGTGTGTGTGTGTGTGTATTACTGGGGACTGAACACAAACTAAGCTACATCCCCAGTCCTTTTTATGTTTTACTTTAAGACAGGGTCTAAGTTTCTGGTGCTGACCTCAAATTTTCAATCCTCCTGTTTTGGCTTCTCTAGCTGCAATTATACGGGTCTACAATACCCAGGGCTGAATATTTTGGTCAAGAAAGTATTGCTTACCCAAAATTAATAAAAGGAACTAATACAATGGACTTAAAAGATACAAGATGCAAACAACGGCCATACTGGAGAAAATTATCAAAGGTCACTTTAGTCTTCATATCTTACTGCTCAAATCTCTACCAAAGAGTAAAGGGGGCCAAAATGCTCCCTATTCTATACATGTATCAAATCTCAAAATACTACAAAAATTTCAGGCATACTATACTTGAAAGCCCCTTCCTCCAAAATAAAATCTTACAGCAATGATTTCTGATAATTATTTTGGCGATCACATGACACATTTCAAGTATGAATTTTAAACCAGGTATGGCGGCACACATCTGAAATCTCAGCATGGAGAAGCCTGAGGCAGGAGGATCGCCACAAATTTGAGGCCAGCCTGGGTATCAAAGTGAGTTTAAAGTCAGCCCTGAATTACACTGCAAAACCTTATCTCTAGTAAAAAAAAAAAAAAAAGTTTTTAAAAATCATTAGCTTTGTTTATTTTTTAAATATTTATATTTACGGATTCAGATTACTTAAAATTTGTTGCTCTGCTCAGCCCTCATTATGTTTAGGCAAGATTCCCACTTTCACTCAAACATTACTTGAACGTACAATGGCTACATTAAGATACTTCCTAAATTGACAAAAGAAAAAACTAAGCAACACAGAAAGCTTCCAAATTTCCAAAACAAATCTTTTATTTGAAATCATACTAGCTACCACACTACACGAAGCCCACAGAGTGATAATTGAAGTTACTTTTGTAACACGATGAAATTTACTTTTTAGCAAAATCTGTCAAGATGAATTTTCAATTGTCAAAAAGGAAATCATTTTTCAAGAGTCTAAGGAAGCCCTGCTTACTGAAGCAGTGTCAAAGCAGTTTGCTTACTCCTTGCAAACCCCAAAGTATCTAACAAGCCACAGAACATTGAACGGGACAGGCACTGAAATATCTGTGCTCCATCAAACACCTAAAGGTTACTTCCCACGTGTCTGGCAAACTGATGGCCATACGTCCACCAACCCCATAAATGTCTTTCCTCAATGAAGTGGCCAGGCATTGTGGTGCATTCCTATAATCCCTGCACTCAGGAGACTGAGGAGGATGACTGCAAATTCAAGGCCAGCCTAGGCTACATAGTGAGTTCGAGGCCAGCATGAATTACATAGCAAGATCCTGTCTTAAAATAACGATAAATAAACAAACAAAGCCAAAATCACAATGCCAATGTGAATCAAAATACCAGATAATCCAAAAGCCCCCAATCAAATTTTACCTGAACTATTTGGGAGAAAAAGCCAACAACTCAGTATCAGCTATTCACACTTTGAAAGAAAGTTAAAAGACTCAAAAAGCTTCATTTCTACTACTTTTAGGAGTTGGGTATACATTACTTCCATCAGCCTATAACATAAAACTCAGATATTACATCACCCAATCACTGAATACTGCCCCATTTCCCAGAAAGCACCAGGGCATCTATCTGAGACACTGCATCAAGGTAGCCCTTCCTCCCTCTTTGTTTTTTGGGGTTTTTTTGTTTTGTTTGTTTGTTTTGGTACAGGGGAATGAACTCGGGTCGTTGCGCTTGCGAAGCAGGCCACCGAACCACTGAGCTAAATCCCCGGCCCCTTCCTCCCTCTTTTACATCAGTCCTTGAACGTTTCTGGCTGCTGAGCCCTGCTCTCTTCTAAGCTTTACAAAGACATCTACTCTGTGCCTGCTGCAAGCTCATTTCCATTCACTTTTAGTGCACTCCTCACCGCCCTGTATGGCTCTTCTATCTGTCCACTCATCGGACAATTATGCTAGAGGATTCATACCACACCTCCTCCGAACTTGAGAGTGGGCAATTTGCCCTTAGCCTGTCCTCATTCACTGCTTCTGAACTAAAAATCAGGCTTCATGATCTCTGATTCTAGAAGCATACACTTCCAGATATGCCACACACACTTTATTCATGTCCTCACAAGCTTTAATGTCCTATATTTTCCATTGACATTCTAGGATCCACATTTCCTGCCCTCTATCCCCCATCTCCAATTCCTCTAAAATTGGAATTTAATCCTTTTTATTTTTTTCCTCCCTTCCTTATACTTTTAACAACCTAAAATTTTTGAACCCTTTAATCTCACACTTTCAATCTTGGGCGGGGGATTTAGTTCAGTGGTTCTGCCGCTGGCGCAAGGACCCGACCGACTTAAATACTCCATACCAAAAAAAAAAAAAAAAAAAAAAACTGTTCCAATCTTTTCCCATACTTCCACACCTTGGAGCTTCCATAGTCGTAAGCAACCTGTTTTCCTAACTCTGTACAACCTAAATAGCCATTTCCTGGCCTGAACCTGGACATGTACTTCCCCTACCACCACCCAATCCCCTATACCTGTCCTCCTAGTCACAGACAAGCCCACATATCCCTACTTTGCCCTCCCCTTACCCACTATGCATTCCTTAACATCTTCTACTCCAAAATAGCCTGTCTTCCCTCCTTCCTTCCCACTGTCACCTGCCCACTCTTCTCCATACAGTGCCCCAAACCTGTGCTTCCCTCCCTCCACAGGGTACCCGACCTGTACTCTTTGCTGCCTTCCAATCATCCTACCCAGGGCCGGGGATTTAGCTCAGTGGTTCTGCTGCCTGCCCCAATCCATCCTACCCAAACTCTTTTTCTGACTTCCCTTTGCACACCCTCCTCCCCAACTTCTCTCCACACTTCCAACCCTAGAAACATTTCCTCCAATCTGTCCCCACACCTCGTTACCACTCCAAGACTATTTCCTCCTCTCACCTCCACCCCTCTCACCCACCACCTCACTCACACCTGGCCCATCTAGCGTTCCCCCTAAACTCAACTCTCCTCTCCTGCTGCCCCACCATCTGTATTTCCCACATGAACAACCTCCATTTCACTCACTCTGCAGCTTATTTACTGTCCCACACACCCTGAGCCAGACACGTTCTCTTCACCCAAGCTGCCCTCCCTCATTGTCTGCATTTTACTCTGAAACCCCTCACACTCGGCACCTGATCCAACCACCCTCCCCCTTCCACCCCATAACCCTCTCCCAGGGCACCAGACAGACACCTACCCTTTCTCCCCTGGCCAATCAAACCCTGCGCCTCCCTAAATACCACCTGGCCAAACACCTTCTCAGGTCTCCAGAGCCCCTGGGCCTCCCGCCCGAAAACTCTCCATTTCCCCGCCACCACTCCGGAGACCCCTAGACACCCACCTCCCCTCCATCCCTCCCTCTAGAGCTCAGGCTGTCGGCCACACTTCCCCCAGCCCCAACCCCTCCTCCACCCTTCCCCTTCACGCGTCCGGCGGCCTTCGCCAGGTATCTGCCCCACTCCCTGCCCCGCACACGCAGCCTGCGCTCACCCGGACTTCGGCTCCTTCCATTCCTGCCCCGGATCCCCAATCTCTTCCTTCCATTACCATCCCACTCGCCCCGACCCTCCCCAAAGTCCCCACTCACCAGCCAGCACGTCCTCCATCCCTCCCGGCTCGC
>NW_022900948.1:38970260-38988573 GCF_012274545.1 Fukomys damarensis
CTGCGTCCCCACCTCCCTCCACGCGCTGGGCCCGGCCCGCTGCAGCGGCACCTGAGCCCGCTGCGCTAGCGGCGTAACCGCAGGGTGGCCTAGGAGAGCTGTGTCCGGAGACAAGCGAAGTGCACGGAAACTTCGTAACTTCCGAACCTGGGAGTGGCTCCTGGCGGAGGCAGCAACCAGGCCTCCCCGAGTCCCGCGCCCCTGGGTGGGATGCTGCACGACCCCAGCGACTACGCAAACGGAAGAGGCGCCGCAATGCCTCCCCAGGTGGAGGAAGGGCAGGACAGAACCTCTGACTTATTGAAAAATTTGGAGCCCCAGCCTCGCTCCTCAACCACTTGCCAGCTTTGTGACCTTGGCCAAGTTACAGAACCACTCTGAACCTCAGGTCCTCGACCAGGGATACTACCATTGGACAATAATTCCGATTTAGGCGCTCTTGGAAAGTAAATGTGGCGGGGCATGATGGCAAACGCCCTGTAATCCCAGCTATACCTGAGGCTGAGGAAAGAGGATCACGGGTTCTAGGCCAACCTAGGCAATTCGGCAAGACCCAACCTCAAAATAAAAGAGTTGGGGGAGGGGCGTGTAGAGCACGACAGTGCAGTATCTGCCCAGAAAGCGCGAGGCCCTGGATTCAATTCCCGGTACAGAGCACATAGCAAACCCTGAACAGAAATTACCTCATCACCTTTTCTATTTCCACACCTAACTGATCTCCTTGGCCTCGAGTGTGGGCCAGTTGCCTCCTTACCACCTTCAATTTGAGTCAGACAAAGTCTTTACCCTAAAGCAATTCCCAGCCTAAGGCAAAGGACCTGACTGCCCAAGGGATGGTACCTCCCATAACAGTCCCCTGGGGGGGCAAAAGTAACAGCTCCACTCCATTCACAGAATAAAGTGTAAACAGGCAATTGCCCAGGCTGATTGCACATGAAAAAGCTTTGGTGTTCCAGCCTTGGCTTCAAGGCACCCACCCTTCCTTTTGCCCCTCACTGACCCTTAGTCACACTGAACTAAATAACCCTCCTTTCCAAAGTGTGGGCCAATTTTGAGCCTCCTGAGGTAGGTGCTAGGCTTTAAATCCCTACCTCTGACCAACCATACCTTACCTATCCTTTCATCCTCCTGAAAAACTTCTAGGTGTTCTCATCAACCCGCTCAGAACATATTCTCCCTGGAGCTCCCTGGCTGCTCTCAGAGACCTGATCCAAGTCAGTGATGGCAAACTACTTAGAGTGCCATAGGATCCCCAACAATGATCTAAACTCTGTGTGGGTAACCGGTTAAACCATGCGTTCTTTTCCTTTTGGTGGGGGGGTACTGGGGTTCGAACTTGGGGCCTTGTGCTTGCGAGGCAGTTGGGCAGGCAGCAGAACCACTGAGCTAAATCCCAGGCCTAAACCCTGCATTCTTAGGGCACTAGACTATGATTGTTTACCTGTCTGTCTCCTCCCTGGGCAGTTTAGCGATATGCAGACAGGCTCATCCTTCTGCCTGAGCGGGTTAAAGAAGACTACACTGCACAGGAGATGGGATCATTAAAGGTGTTTCTGTTTATTCATTTGTTTGCTTTGTTTTGTTTTTTGAGACAGGGTCTCACTGTGTAGTTCAAACTGGCCTTGAAAATCATGGTGTACCCCAGGCTGGTCTCAAACACAGCGATCCCTCTGCCTCAGCCTCCCCAGTGACTGCTGGGATTACAAGTGTGCACTGCCACACCTGGTTTTAAAAGTGGGTTTGGAGGGATAAATATAAATCTGCCAAGGGAGAAGAGAAGTGTGAAGATCCAGGTTCACTGCAGACTAGCTCCGTGATTTAGGCAATCTAGGTGCCATCTGTCACATAACATTGCCTACACCAAAGGGTGGTTATACAGATTCCATGAAAGTACACCTAAACTACGCAGCACAGTGTCCAGCACTCAGTAAAATTTTTAAATTTCTTTCTAAATGTGTGGCATCAAGGATTCAAGAGTATCTTTTGTTTCAACACATTTTGAGGGGTGGGGATTTAGCTCAGTGTTTCTGTAGCCTGCCTTGCAAGCGCAAGGTCCTAAGTTCAATCCCCAGTATCAAATATATTTTGAGGGTTTGTAACCCCAAACGCTCATAATGAAAACATACCAAAGTAAAGGGAGTTTAAAAGCTCAAGTGTCCCTCTCCCTGTCTGCCCACTCCACTCCTACAACTCCTTCACTCCTAGAGCAGCTCATATTAAATTTTTCATGTCCCACATTATATGTCCAGGGAAAAATAAAGTTACAAAAAATGATGTATCTATAATGTGTATGTTGGATTCTGTATAGAAAGAACTCAGAAAGGATTAAACACCAATCACTTCTGGCTATGCCTGTGAAGTAGCATGTGGTGTGAGGGACAGAGAGGACTTGAAATACTTCTGTATTGTTTTTAACCTATCAGACTACATATGCACATATAAAACTTTTTTTTTTTTTTTACCAGGGACAGAACTCAGGTCCTTGCACTTGCATATATAAAACATTTTTGAGGGGATAGACTGGAGACTGAACCCAGGGATGCACTACCACTGAGCTATATATCCAGCCATTTTTTATTTTTTATTTTTTATTTTTTATTTTTGAGACAGAGTCTCACTATCTTGACCAGACAGGACAAAAACTTGTGATCCTCCTGCCTCCGCTTCCCTAAGTGCTGGTATTACAGTTGTGCACTACTACACCTAGCTACATATAATACATTATTAAGGGCCAGGGATGTAGCTCAGTGGCACCAGGTCTGCCTGGCAAGTGCAAGGTCCTGAGATCAATCCCTGGTACCTCAAAAAAATAATACATTTTTAACAGTTTTATGGAGGTATATTTAAATGTCATAAAAGTTTGCATTTCAAGTGTACAATTCAATGATTTTTTTATAATGTTACCAAGTGGTAATAACATCAACATAAATCTGTCTTAGAACATTTGGAATATTTTATGGGTCTCCATAAGATCCCTCCTGTCCTTTTACTGTTTATCTCTATTCACTCCTAGCCACAGGCAGCCGCTAATTTACTTTTCTACCACCATTTTTTGCTTTTTCTGAGTACATTTGATACTTATTTTAGAAAAATCAAACAGACCTTTTAGAAAAGAAAAAAAAAAGTATTACCTTCTAGCTGGGGTGATGCCAAACACCTGTAAGTAATCCCAGCACTTGGGAAGCCGAGGCAAGAGGATCACCATGAGTTCAAGGCCAGCCTGAACTACATACTGAGTTCAAGGCCAGTGCAACCCTGTCTCAAAAAGCTAAAAAAAAAAAGGATCATCTTCTAATCCTACCCATTGGTAGTAATCACTGTTAATATATGCATAAGGTGTATTGTTCTTATTGTTCACACACATATACAACCTGAGATTTTCATATACTCTGCTTTGATTTTTTTTTTTTTTCTGGGTACTGGAAATCAAACTCAGGACCTTGCACTTGCAAGGCAGGCACAGGGCCACTGAGCTAAATCCACAGCCTTCATGCTTTGATTTTTTTTCACTTGATATAAGGTAAATACACTCTTTTGTCTATTTACTCTTCTGTGTAATGTTTGTTACATTTTAAGAATCATTTATTCATGCCAGGTGTGGTGGCACATACTTGTAATCCCAGCATTCAGAGGTTGAGGCAGGAAGATTTCTGAGAGTTTGAGACCAGCCTGGGCTACATAGTGAGTTCAAGACCTTCCCAAACTGCATAGTGAGACCCTGTCTCAAAAAGAAAGTGACACATTTAATTAAACTAAGCCCTTTATGATGGGCATCTGGTCCTTTCCAGTATTTCCATTATAGCCGGCGTTGGTGGTATAGTGGTGAGCATAGCTGCCTTCCAGTATTTCAATTATTATAAACAGGGGAAGGTGATGAGTGTTGTAAAGCTCTTCAGTTGAAACTATTTGGAAACCCCCACTAACTTCAAAGACCAGCCCCCGTGTTTCAGGTATCCATTGCACAAATATTTACTGAGCACCTACCACATGATAGTTCCTAGGTTGGGAGAGAGAGAGCCCTACCCATCAAATAACTATGCGTTAAATTGCCCATGGGAGGGCAAGGGTAGGTCCACGAAGGCTGTTAAGGGATGTGGGGGCACATCCTTTGTTCAGGGCTGAGAAATGCTTATAGGGGTGCCTGGTAGGGGGAGATGGGTTGTCTGACCCCCAACCCCATGAGGAGGTGTTTTGGTTACTTTGCTCATTGCTGAGACAAAATACCCAACACCCAAAGTTCAACACAGTTTGTAGAGGTTTCAGCCCATCAACAGCTAGCTCTAAGTCAGGGTGATATGGCAGAGGGGTGTTGCAAAGGAGAAACAGTTCCTAGCTGGCAGAAGGCAGAAAGGCAGTAAAGCGAGTAAGTAGCAAGGAAGCAGCCAGCAGGGCAACTGCAGTCTTCTTTCTGTCCCTTACATTCTTTGCAGAATTCCATCCTGCGGGCAGGTAGCACTCACACCCAGGATGAGGTACCCTTAATCCTAGCCTCACATCTTTCATCCCAGAATCACACATCCTAGACATAGTCACGTACAAAAAGCCTCACCCGTGATAGCATAAGTCTTTGGGGGGACAACTAGACACAAGCCACAGTGGTAGGGTACGGGCCCTTCACTGTTCCTGAGGCTTTCATCTCCCCACTGACAAGAAGAAACCAGAGAACCTTGAGACCCAGGGAAGGATGGGCATTGCCCAAAGCCACCCAGCCAGGGGTGGACTCTGGTTGCATGCCCAGACCAGTGCACTTGATCCTAAAAGACACTGCTTCTATGGAAGGTGCTCATCTTTGAGACAGAGTGAAAAAAAAAAAACAAACAAACCTAGTACTGTGCTATATAGATGAGGCTTTTCAATTTATTTAGAATTAAATACAATTTAAAATTCAGAGGCTGGGGATTTACTTCTGTGGCACCGCGCCTGCTTGGTAAGCACATGGTCCTGAGTTTGATCCTTGGTAATGCCAAAAAAAAAAAAAATTAAAATTAAAATTCAGATGCACTAGGCACAAAGTGCTCCCTAACCACATATGGCTAGTGGCTACTGTATGGAGCTGCACTGATAGAAAACACATCCATCACTGCAGAAGTCCCATTGGTCCGCGTGACCTAGAGGAGCAATCACACAGCAGCAGTAATAAAATAGCACCTTACTTGCATGGTACTTTCCAAAGCCTGTGCCCTGGGAGGCAGAGAGATAGGTTTGGCCTTCTCCTCTGTTCCTTCCCCACCACTCCATCAAACTCGGGCCAGTTCTAGAGACAGAAGCTGAAGACAGGGCCAGGTATTTGTCTCAGTGGTTCTGCCACCTGCCTCACAAGGACGAGGGGCCGAGTTCGATCCCTGGGAACAAAAAAAAAAAAGAAGAAGCTGAAGACAGAATGGTGGCTCACTGTGCTGAGGGTGAAGGGAAGGACGTGGGCAATGTGATATTAGCCTACTTCCTGCTATCGTGTTTCCAGATCTTCCTGCATCTCCAGCCGTTCTGTCTTTCTCCCCTCCTTTTACAAGAAGCAGCTCGACCCTACAAAAGCCAGCTCCGTCCTCAGCGCCTGGCTGCCCTCTTTCCCTACCCTCCAAGGAACGTCCCTTCTTAGCTTGTCCCTCTCTGATCTGGTCTCCCCCTCTCCTGGATTCTTTCCCATATTATCGAAACAGTCCCTGCCATTGTTTAAAAAGAAAGAAAGAAAGAAAGAAGATCCCCAGGTAATTCACATGCACCTTCCAGTCTGAGAAGCACTGACCCAAATTCAACAGCTGCAGATGCCAGTTGGCACCTCTCGTGCCAAAGTAGAATTTCTGCTGTGGCTGACAAGATGCTCTGAGACAGTGAGTAAAAACCCTTGCTACCATCAAAATAAAACAAGCCATAATCTTTAGCCATTTTTTTCATGGCATATGATTCTCCGGAATAGAAAAAATCCTGGTAGAACGAACTTTGTGATTATATGAAGAATGAGGTGAGTTTCAGGCTCCCAAATGGTGTACAGGACCCTCACCTACATAAACGCCCAGTGGGACATTCAAAAGCCCTGTGATGCTACACACACGCTGCAGGACTTCTAGCACCCCTGACTTCCCTGCTGCCAGCAGCAATAAACACCACTGCAACCATCCAGCGAACCACAAATCTCTAAACACACCACTGAGAACCATGGCTCTAGATTCTCATTCACTGGTCAATTCAGGATCTGTGTGGATAGCTCATATGCAGCTCAACCATTCATAACTGCCTGGTCTTTCTCCTAAACACCAAACCTGTTCCCCGTACCTTTCATATTAAATAATCTATAGCCGGGGATTTAGCTCAGCGTTTCGGTGGCCTGCCTTGCAAGCGCAAGGACCTGAGTTCAATCCCTGGTACCAAAAATAATAATAATAATAAATAATCTATAGACCGTGGATTCTAGGTGAGAAGAATTTGTTGTTGTTGTTGTTGTTGTTGTTGTTGTTGTTGTTTTTTAATTTGTTCTCCTGTATCCCTTAGAGCTAGAAGCAGTGGGCCTGTCACAGTCAGTAAATATCTGTTGAATGAATATGTAGCAAACTGTCCCGTTTCCCCCTCCTTGGATAAGAAACCCCAAAGTGATTTGGAAGCGGGATCGACAAGAAGCCCCCACTCTTTCCAGAATTTCTTCTAATATCCCTGATGCGTCTATTGGTCCAAGTACAGAACATAGAGCCACTGCTGAGACTTTCCCAGGAACTGCTCCCAGCAGGACTGAGTGAGCTCCCTGGAGGTCTGAGGATGAGGCCTAAATTCATCAGCCTCAAGCCTAGAGGGAAGCTGAGCTCTCCCATTTTTACCTTTAAAACCCATGCAAAGTTAACCTTTTATTCTCATGTTTGTTTTAACACGAAAATAATGTTGTCAATTACGTGCCCTTTAGAAGAGAAATGCAAAGCCTATATTCCTTTTAAGCAGAAATTCATACTCCAGAAAGCTATCCCTTGCTTACTCCATGGCTCAGAGTATTTCCTGGTATGCCACCACCTAGTCCAGGTCATAATTACTCTAACAGCCAACATTCATTAAACATATATTATGCACCAAGCAGTGTACTTATATGAATCACATAATATTTTACACTTTTTTTTTAAAGAAAGGGTCTTGTAAAGGTACAGAATCCCAATGATGAATGTAACTGTATTGTATACCTAGATTGTACCAATAAACTCAATAAAAAGAAAAAAATAAAGAAAGAAAGGGTTTGGCTATATAGTTCAGGCTGGTCTTGAACTCACTATGTAGGTCAGGCTGGCCTCAAACTCATGGTGATCCTCTTGCCTCAGCCTCCTGAGTGCTGGGATCACAGGTGTGTGTCACCACTCCTAGCTGTTATGTTTCCTTTTGCGGGGAGGTGGTGTAGGCTGGCAATGTACCTTTGCACATAGGGAGCAAACACTCTACCACTGAGCTGTAGTCCCAGCTCCAATATGCACTCTCCTTAATCCTCATAACTACCCTATGGAAGAGGTACTTTTTTTTCCAGTGCTGGGGATTGAACCCAAGACCCTGTACATGCTAGGCAAGTGCCCTACCACTGAGCTACAACCTCAGCCCCAAAAAAGTACAATTTTTTGTTGTTGTTGTTGTTTTGGTTTTTTTGAGACAGGGTCTCACTATGTAGTTGAGACTGACCTGGAACTCACTTTGTAGCCCAGGCTGGCCTCAACTCACAGTGATCCTCCTGCCTCAGCCTCCTGAGTGCTAGGATTACAGGCATGTGCCACCACGCCTGGCCTGAA
Organism: Fukomys damarensis; assembly: GCF_012274545.1. Classification (NCBI taxonomy): domain Eukaryota; kingdom Metazoa; phylum Chordata; class Mammalia; order Rodentia; family Bathyergidae; genus Fukomys; species Fukomys damarensis. The sequence continues at coordinate 38,978,009 of NW_022900948.1, forward strand.
AAAGTATAATTTTTAATCATAATTTGTAGGTGAGGCGACCACAACTCCGAAAAGGTGATTAGGTGCCTCCATATTGCAAAGCTGGTAAGCAGAAAACCTGGGATCCAACTGGAGCTCTCAAGACAAACACCTTGTAAATAATTCTTAGCACTAAAAAATTCAGTGATCATGTCAATGCCAAAGTGACAGTTTAAGATTAAATACAGACATCCTGCTAGGTGTGGATGGCCTAATCCTGTAATCCCAGCAATGTGGGAGGCTGAGGCAGGAGGAACAAGAGTTTAAAGTTAAACTGGGTAAATTAGCAAGTTCCTCTTAAAATAAAAAGGGCTGGCGATGTAGTTCAGTGATAAAGGCCCTGGGGATTCAATTGCCATTAGAATAAAAACAAAGAAATAAATACAGATGTATTAGACTGGAGGCCAAATTCTCCAAGATCAATAAAAAATGTTTCCTTTAAAACAATGACTCTTGGAGGGCTGGGGATTTAACTCAGTAGTTCTGGTGCCTGCCTTGCAAGAATAAGAACCTGAATTCAATCCCTGGTACAAAATAAATAAATAAATAAATAAATAAATAAATAAATAAATAAATAAATAAAAAATACAGATGTATTAGACTGGAGGCCAAATTCTCCAAGATCAATAAAAAATGTTTCCTTTAAAACAATGACTCTTGGAGGGCCAGGGATTTAGCTCAGTAGTTCTGGTGCCTGCCTTGCGCCTTGCATTTTCTACCCACCTTCCTTTGGCAATATCTAGGCAATTCTAGTAGTAACACCTGGCATCTAATGGTAGGAGCCAGGGATGCTGCAAACCATCCTACAATACCCAGGATTCAATAAGCAGAATCAGGGCTGAGGATTTAGCTTGGTGGTTCGGCTGCCTGCCTCCTCAGCCCTCAAATGGCAACAGGGTGAAGGCTAAGAAGCCTGACTTTAAAAGGGTTTTGCCGGCATCAAAAGTAATCCACAGTGTAGAAGGGAAAGAATTGGAAACGAAGCTTCTCTGAGGGAGACTTATTAGGGAGTTTTGTGTTAGGGAATTGATCATGTTAAAGTATGCTGTGACGCCACCTCACAGGCTGCATTCTCCTGATACATCTTGGCTCCTAAAATGACCTCATGCCCTTTTCTCTGGTTTCTCCCCCCCAAGGCCACAGTGGTCCAGGAAAGTTGAAACCTGTGTCTGCAGGACTGGGCCTATAAAAGCAATCTGGCCTGTGATAGGTTAAAAGTAGCTCACTCCTCATAAATAAGCAATAGCCCACCCCAAACTGATAAAAGGACCTTCCTTCCTTTCCATGTAAACATTTAAATCCTTCAATCTTATAAATGTTAAACAATCCCAAAAATAAAAACAAGCCAAAATGTGAACACAACTTTGACAGGACCACGATTGAAAGTCTCTAAATGCAATTCCACAGTAAAATGGGTCAGGATTCTTTGGAGAAATGACTCATTTCATTAATGAGGCAGGGCTGGGTGTGGTGGCACACACCTGGAATCCCAGCACTCAGGAGGCTGAGGCAGGAGGATCACAGAGAGTTCAAGGCCAGCCTGAGCTATAGTATATCAAGACCCTGTCTCAAAAACAACAACAAAGACAAAAGCATTGATAAGGTGGGAAGTGTACAAGATGAACCTGGGCTATCTTGTTGCCATGGAAAGCAAACTGTCAGGCTGGGGATTTAGCTCAGTGGTTCAGGCGCCTGCCTTGCAAGCACAAGGACCCGAGTTCAATCCCCAGTACCAAAAAAAAAAGAAAGTTCTCAAAGGCCAAGGAGGAAGCGCCAAAAGCTAGAGTAGACAGTTTAAGGTGTCTCCCACCTGACAGAGATCAGATAATGAGGTAATTGAAAAGAATAATTATAACAAATGATAAAAAGACTGTGAATACAGGCAACCCCGAAGTTCATTGTCTTTTACACAGCAAGAGAGAAATAAAATAGTCTTTTAGCTACTACTGTAGGTTCCCAAGGTGCCATGCTATCTAAAAATTCACCATTTAAGAGTTTATGGAGGGCCGGGGATTTAGCTCAGTGGTTCGGTGGCCTGCCTTGCAAGTGCAAGGACCTGAGTTGAATCCCTGGTACCAAAAACAAAACAAACAAACAAAAGAAAGAATTTATGGAGAAGAAAACAAATAAGAATGGACACTTCTTCCATGTTTTGCAGTTTACAGAGCACTTTCCTCTACCTGGTCTCATTAACCTCACCACAGCCTGTGTCCCGCATACTCTCGGCATCTCTGAGAAACGGAGCGGCCTCCTCACACTGACCAAGGAGGGTCACTAAAGAAAGGTGAAAGACAACTCTCTAGTGACACGGTCATGCCACAGCTGGACACCACAGATGGATGAGGAAAGGTAGAACCCTGAGCCCTTGACTGCTACTCATTAAAAGCGTGATTTCTGTTTTCTTCTGGGACTGTTGAGCACTTAAATGCCATTTTTGCTATGAACCATGACTTTGTTTGGGTTTATAGATACCCAGTAGGTAACTAAAAGCAGCACAAAGCCTGGCTTTCATTTTGTATCTTCTTGGGGTAGTAGAGGGTGGAGACCAGATCTCACTACGCAGTTTGGGCTGGCATTGAACTTGCTATGTACCTCAGGCTGGAGTCAGACTCAGAGATCCTCCTGCCTCAGTCTCCCGAGTTTTGGGATCACGGGTGTGTGCCACTATGGCTGGCATTCTGAATCCTTTGTTACTGTAAATATTGGGTCAAATCTCTTCTCAGCTCTGCACAGGGGAAGGTTGATCATTTGGGAAGTGTCTAGGAACTGGCTAGACAGGGTGGATAAGCCCTGACCTCCCATGATCTCATCCCCCTTTAAAACAGAGAACACCAGGGCTGGGGATTTAGCTGAGTGGTTCTGCCGCCTGCCTTGGGAGCACAAGGGGCTGAGTTCAATCCCCGGTACAAAAAACAAAAACAAAAACAGAGAACACCAAGATAAGAGGTTTACAGAGACCTCCAGCTATACCCAGGAGCCTCTAGCCATTGTCCTAAATCTGTGATGCCCTGAATTCCAGGAAAGTCAGAGCCACATGACTGAGACCACCACAGATGGAGACAGTCCTTTCCCGGGAATGAAAATTCCACAAATAGGACATTAGGATTGAGATAATGGTCAGTCAGACTCCAACCCACCAGCCAATCCTTAAACACTGGCTTTGGCCCTGGCAAGGTTGCATGTGCCTGTAACCCCAGCAGTTGGGAGGCTGAGATAGGAGGATCATCACGGTGTTTTCGAGACCAACCTGGACTACATAGTGAGCTCAAGGCCAGCCTGAACTCTACAGCGTGCTGTGATTATCAGGGTACACCACACTATGCCTGGCTTTATTGCATCTTTTATAGATCCCTCAAATCTATCTCTTTCTCCTCCCTCCCCCCTTTCTTTCCCTTCCCCCCTGTACTGAGGATTGAGCTCAAGTTCACACTGAGCTACCTCTTTATTTTTTTATTTTGAGACTGGATCTCACTGAATTAGTTAGTTTCCCAGGATGGGCTCAAACTTGCAGATCTCCTTCCTCAGCCTCTATCTTAGTTACTCTCTCATTGCTAGGACAAAATCCCTGACTCCAACAAGTTAAAGGAGGAAAAGTTTATTTGAGCTCAGTTTGTAGAGGTTTCACTCCATAGCTGGCTGGCTCCAAGGCAAGATGGCCTGGCACAGGGGCATCGCAGAGGAGAAACAGTTCATGGTGTGCCAGGCAAGAAACACCGAAACAGCAGCAAGCTCCCTTTCCCTTTTATTCCATTCAAGCACACCTAGGCTGGGGTCACTGACACCTAGGGTGGGCCTTCTGTTATCCACATCCAGAACTGTGCTAAGCCAATCAGTAGACTGATTTAGTCATCGCACCCTTAATCCACTTCACACGCCCTAGATCTAGCTGCCTCTGAAACGCCCCTCCTGGGAGCACATGAGGCTTTGGGGGGACATCTAGATAGATCTAGACAGATCAAGTCGTAATGGCCTGGCAGAGTGCTGAGGTTAAGGGCCTGAGCCATGCCAGGCCCTGCTGTCAAACCTGCCACTATCACAGCCCTCCTCCAAGAGAATGCGTCTTCTCCTCTCCTTCCCATTTTGGCTACCTGTTGTCTATGCCCGGAGAGTTTTCCAGAAGACAAAATAGCCAAAGTGAAATGAGCAGTTGAGTACAGAGAAACTGCTCCCTGAAACATGAAAAGAAAAAAAAAAAAAAAAAAAAAAGTGAAAAAAACCTTCTGATGCCGCCACCTCTGGTCACTCTGTATCTCTGCAAAGCTCACTTCTTCAAAAGAGGTCACAGAAGTCGTCCTTGCTGAATCCTAGTGAGTCTGAGGACCGAATTTCTTCAAAAATAGCTTGCTCTTCAAGTGCAAAAAATAACATCTGAGACGTTTGTTTAAGTGTGAAACACACCTTTGTCATGACTCAGTACAGGCGGAGCGGAAGTTTATTAAATTTTCCAAAAGGAAAATTCTCCCCTTGAACTCAGGGAGCCTGAGAGATGACAACTTAGGAATGTGGAGCTCAGAGCAGTGAAGAGGCTGGTGGCTACCTCTCATCTCTGGCTTTCACGCCCGTTTCTTCCACCTTGAACGACCTTCTCCAGGAGCAGGCCTGGGTGTGTGCTGGTCCTGCTGGAAGCCTCACTGCAAGGTCAACCCACTGCGCAGCCTGCTCTGAGTCCTTCCACAGAGTTATTCGCACCCTCTTTGTTCTCAAAACACTTTGCACACAATAATCTTCATGATTAGCACCTTGGTCGAAAAGATGCTGGTGTGCAGGTCTGTCCCCCCTTCCCCAGCTGTGACCTGCTCCTCCCTCGCAGGGACTAGGTGAGTCATCCACAAACCCTCTGCCCCATGCTGGTCTGGCACAGCATGGGCGCTGGCAGAGCTTGTCGGGGAAATGATATTTGCTTGCTGACCAGAGTCGCTTTGAACCCCGGAGCAACTGCCATACCTCCCAGTCTTTCTGCTTGGCCCGTGGCTCCTGGCTCTCTGCATCTCCTACCACCAAATGGTTCAGCGGTTGCAGCCTCTGAGTCCCTGTGCGATCTCCATTCACATGCAATGGGAAAATGTCCCCACCGCTACCTGAGGATAGCACAGCTGCTGCTCCTATCCTTTGGGTCCTACGCCCTTAATTTCTGTAGTTATCTTTCTTCCTCTGGTGTCACTGATAATTTTCCCTCTATTTGCTTGGGGTTTTGTTTGTTTGTTTGTTTGTTTTGTTTTTGTTTTTGAGACAGGGTCTCTCTTTGTAATTTAACCTGGCCTTGAACGGACCATGTAGCCAGGGCTGGCCTCAAACTCTGGGCAATCCTCCTGCCTCAGCTTCCTGAGTGCTGGGATTACAGGTGTTCTCCATCACACTTGCAGGAAAATTTTCCCTTTCTAGTTGTTGTGGTTTGAGGCTAAATGTCCTCTCTGAGCCTCGTGTGGTCATAGGTGGGGCTTTTGCAGAGGTGACTGGACCTAGAATGTGTGACGCTGGGTTAAGGGCGTGTGATTACTAAACTAGTACACTGATTAATCTGGCACGGCCCTAATTCTGGTATCCTGGACAAGATAAAAGGGGCACAAAGACACTATTAAAGTTTCCTTGTTGCTTTTCCCATCTTCTGCATGCGAAGAACGGTTTCTCCTCTGTGATTCCCCTCTGCCATGTGCCACCCTGCCTTGGAGCCAGCCAATGATGGAATAAAACCCCTACAAACTGTGAGCTACATAAACCTTCTCCTTTTAGTTTTGGGTTTCAGGTATTTTGTCTCAGCACCAACAGAAAAAGTAACTAACACACTGGTAAATTATTTACACTAACATACAAGTTCTGTGCTGCCCCCCACTAACACACACACATACACACACATACACACACACACACACACACACACACACACACACGGCCTCATTCTTCTGTGATTACCTTCTCTCCTCAACCCCACTCCTCTCTTCTCCATTGAATCTTGTCGAGTACAAGGCAGGCTGGGACCACTGTGACCTTGCTACACTTCACTAAATATCAAATACCTGCTGTACAGCAGGGGCTTTTCTAGGCGTTGAGGAGAAAGCTGTCAATGGCAATTATTACGGAATACAGTGTAAGGAAGGCACGGAATAAAAACCAAAGTGATATACCACATATCGTAAAATTCATGAGTGCTTATAAAGAAAAAGAAAGGATCAGAGAGAAACAGTTCAGTGGGGTGAAAGAAGAGTAGAAACTTGAGTAAACTGAAGGAATGAGCCATTGAGATGTTTTGAGGTTCTAGGCAGACAGAACAAGTGAAAAGGCCCTGAGGCAGAAATATGATTCATCTGTTAGAGAAGTAGCTAGGAGTCCAATGTGCCTGGGGCAAAGAGAAGGAGTAAAAGAGTAAAGATGACGCAGTAGGAGGGGCAGGCAGGAGTCAGCACATGTAGGACTTTGTAGACCATGATTAGAGTTTTGGATTTTATTTCAAGTGTAAAGAGAAAAGTCATTGGCAGATTGGGTGCAGGATTGACCTTGATCTCTTATTTCAAAGCTCTTTCTAAATGCTGGATGAAAAAGATTAAACGTAGAAAGACCAATTAAGAGATTATTGCTTGGACAACATCTGTAGCAGGGAAAGAGGCGAATAAAGATTAGATTCTAGATAAATTTTGAAGGTAGAGTGAATAGAACTTCCTGGGTTATTGGATGTGGCTCATTGAAATGAAGAACCCCTAGCTCAGTTGCCAGTTGAGCAGAGTTGCACCAGGGAGCATGGGTGAGACTCACAGAACTACTCAGCCAACTCACAAAATCGTGAGAAATAATAAGTCATTGCTTTAAGATTTTGGGATTGCTTGGTTACAAAGCGAAGATAACTGATAACTACAGTGGCCTCCACTCTAGGTTCTCATCTTCCAGGCTCTTTCATTTTGTTTTGGTTGGGTTAGGTTTTTTGAGACAGGACCTTGCTATGTAGTTCAGGCTGGACTCAAACTCGAAGAAATCCTCCTGCCTCAGCTTCTTGTGTGCTGGGATTATAGGCGTGCACCACCATGCCTGGCTCTTCTTCCTGTTTTATCAACTCCAGTTCAGCTCCACAGGTCACCAGGATGGTCATTCTAATCGGGGTTCCCACTGAATTAACAATTCTGCTAAAAGCTTTCAGCAACTCCCCATGTTATAGGGCCACAGGGGGCCTCTGACTGTGGTGACCCGAACGCCCTGTGGTCCAGCCTGTGCAGACTTCTGCCTCATGTCTGCATGCAGTTGGCCCTTCTGTGGGCCCTGCTGGAAGGAGTCATTCTCAAGCATTTGGCATCAGAATTTCCTGGGGAGCTGGCCCCCTAGAGCTCGAATTGAATTGGTTTGAGAGGGGACCCTGCAAAAGCAGTTTTCAAAAACTCCCGAGTGGGGGCTGATCTGTAGCCACGGTTGAGAACCACTGAGCTAGAGGATGCAAAAGTGTATTTTAAAATTGCTGATCTAGCCTTCAAGGAAATGCTACAGCTTCAAGGAAAGATGACATTATCCTCAGTGGCCTCTTAACATTAAGTAAGTGATACTGTGTTCTGTTTTGGGAAATTGGTAATAGACTCTATGAGAACAGTCTGTAATTATTTAAAACATCGAATTATCAATATTTTATTTCCTCAAGTGTAACATTCACCCTTTCACTATACATATGTGTGTGTGTGTGTGTGTGTGTGTGTGTATTTTTTTTTTTTGTACCAGGGATTGAACTGTTTGGGGGGGGTCTTTTGTTTTGTTTTAAAAAAAAAGGGATGGAACTTTGGGGGGGATCTTTTGTTTTGTTTTGTTTCTTTTTGGCTTTTTTGACACAGGGTTTCACCCTGAAGTTCAGGCTGGCTGTGAACTCACGGTGATCTTTCTGCCTCAACCTCCTGAGTACTGAGATGACAGGCGTGCGCCACCACGCCCAGCTCCTTTCCACACTTTCGTCTGGAGCAGGCTCCATCTTATCATTAAACATGTTCATTTAAGGTTTCTTCTTCGCTTTATGAAAAAACGCTAACTAGACCAAAGATGTATCGAGTTGCCGGATGTTACGGTTTAGATGTAAAATAGCTCCCACAGTCTGCCATGTTGGGAAAGGCCATGGACTTACTGGGGCGGGAAACAGCCGACTTGCGGTTAGGAGCTGGGGTCTGGTGGGAAGGGGCGGGTCACTGGGGGCGTGGCCCGGGTGAATCCCCACCCCCTTCCCAACCCTCTTTCTGGATGCCAAGAGCAGCTCTCCTCTGCCGGGGCCCTTCTGCGTGTGGTTCGGCCTTGGAGTCGGCCATAAAACTGAAACCTCCACACAAACTGTGAGCCAAAATAAACTTATCTTCTACGTTGTCGGTGTTGGGTGTTTTGTGCCAGCAAGGAGGAAAGTAAGTAAGACACCAGCCGTGATCACAATCAGGGAAATTTTTTTATGTGGCGCAGCATTTTTTCTGTGCCATCGCGAAGTGCTATGGCCTTTTTTGATCCCAATTAGTCTCCTATCAACCTGGCCAGGCGGAGTTTTCAACCTCATTTTCTATGTAATAGCTGCTACGATTTATTGAGCGTTTATCGCCATTCCGAGCACTTTGCAGATACTGCCTTGAAGTCCCACCCCAACCCAAAACGTGGCCATACTTTATGAACATGAAAGCTGAGCCCTGGAGATGTGAATCGTCCGTGGTCACCCAGCCAGGGTGCTCAACACGTGCTATTGTCCTTAACGACTCCGTGCCATGGGATTGTCTTTGTTGTTGCTATTGTTTCGACACAGGATTTCACTATGTAGCTCAGCCTGGTCTTTTTTTTTTTTTTTTTAGACAGGGTCTCACTATGTAGTTGAGACTGACCTGGAACTCACTATGTATCCCAGGCTGGTCTCAAACTCACAGCGATCCTCCTGCCTCAGCCTCCCGAGTGCTGGGATTACAGGTGTGCACCATCAGGCTGGTCTTAAGCTCACTATGAGCCTCGTGTGGCCTCAAACTCACAGGGATCCTCCGGCCTCAGCCTCTCATGCCTGGATCACAAGCATGCGCTACCACACCTGGTGTTGCCACGCGATCATCAAGAGATGGTCCTCCCTGTTCATTTCTCAGAATAGATAGCACGTGTTACCACGTGGTATCCCATGGCTTTTACAGTCCTCCTCCCCAAGCCTATATTGCAGCGGCCACGCAAGATCCAAAGTCCCCAGCAGAGCAAGCTGAGAAAGAAGATCCAGTAAGGAAGGACCCACGTCGGGTGCATGTTATCTCCGATCTTCCTAGCAACCCTGAATGATGACGTTTCTGAGGTCCCGTGGGCCTGGGCTGCTTTCGCTGCTAAGCATCTTTTCTCCTTCCGTCTGGATTCTACTCTGAGTATCATCCCCGCTGCCTCATACCTGCAGTCTTACCGGGCTGTCAGTCAAGGTTCTTGAGCAAGCAGGGACCCTAGCCAGGCCTGTCACACTCTGGAGCTCCGTGAATCTTGAACAGTCATCCATGGTCAGAAACGACAAGAAGACCTGGGAACAATGCCCTGTGGGTGATAATAATACTTACAATATTTGTTTGGACTTTCCAAGTTCAAGGTACTATGATGCACACTGTACAGGTGTTAACCTATTTAGTCCTCACGATGATCCTATCAGGTGGGCACTGCTACACTCCCTGTCTAACAGGTAGACAAACCCAGGCAGCAAAGCAAGGTCACACAGAGGTCACACAGCCTTTATGCACAGAGCTGAATTCAAACCCAGACAACTCAATTCTGGGACCAAAGGCTTCACCAGTCTCTCCATAGCTTCTCAGTTATACTATTTTTTAAATTCTTGGCTTTCATTTGTTTGTTCGTTTGTTGAGACAAGGACTTGCTATGCATTCCAGGCTTGCCTTGAACATGCTGAGATCCTCCTGCCTCAGCCTCCTGAGTGCTGAGACTATAGGTGTGTGCCACGACACCTGACTGTCAGTTATATTTTCTTTAGCTTCTGTCCCTTAGGCCTTTGCTTTGTGAATCTGGATCATTATCTTTCCCTCTAGCTCACTCATCTATGGTATAATCTTCCAATAAATTATCTTTCTCAGTCATAGCCTAGAGGAGATTTCTGCTACCTGTGACTAAGAAAGCCCAACTAAGTTTTATTATGCTTGCGTTCAGGAAAGGAATCTGAACAGACCAAATTGCCCAGCTAGTAACAGTAAGGATGACAATAATAATAATAGTAACAACAATGGCAATAATGGTAATGCCATGTAGCATTTATTTGAATAATTTAGCATTTAATGAGTACTGAGTATACAGCAGGTATGGGGCTAGGCAATTTAAGTAAATCATCTCACTTAAACATCACAACTAATCTGGAAGGTAGAACTATTTTCAAAATGAAGATATAATTCACATTTCACAAATTTTTTGTTTATTTTGTGTGTGTGTGTGTGTGTGTGTGTTGTTTTTTTTGAGACAGGGTCTCACTATGCAGTTGAGACTGAACTCACTATGTAGCCCAGGCTGGTCTTGAACTCACAGCGATCCTCCTGCCTCAAGATTCACACCATGTTGTATCACATGTCAGTATTTAATTTTTTTCTACATAT
>NW_022900948.1:38988726-39012375 GCF_012274545.1 Fukomys damarensis
ATCCTCCTGCCTCAAGATTCACACCATGTTGTATCACATGTCAGTATTTAATTCTTTTCTACATTATGGTAAATAATACAAGTCCTTTATCATATTAACATCTGTAAGCATACAATTCAGTGGCATTAAATAGGTTCATAAAGTTATGTAACTATCATCACTGCACCTTGTCAGTCAGCTTTCCACCCCTATAATAAAACGCTGGAGATAGTTAATTTATAAAAATAAAAATTATGGCACATATCTGTAATCCCAGCATTCCGGGAAGCTGGGGCAGAAAGGATCATGAATAGGAGCTCAGCCTAAGCAATTAAGTGAACAGCAAGATCTTGTTCAAAATAGGGAGGTGATGATCCTTCTGCCTCAACCTCTAGGGTGCTGACATTACAAGCATGTACCACCATGTCCGGCCCTATATTTAATTTCTTGGGGGACGGCTGTACTGTTTTCCACGGTGCTTGTATCATTTTACACTCCCAGTCGGGCACGGTGGCACTAAGGCTGAGGCATAAGAACTGCTGGTAGTTCAAGACCAGCCTGGACTATGTAATGAATTCAGGGTCAACCTGGAATACACGGTGAGACCTTGTCTCCAAAAACAAAACAAAATGAACACAAAACAAAACATTTTACACTCCCACCAGCAACACAGGAGGGCTCCAGTTTTCCCATACCTTCATTAATATTTTTCTTTTTATTTTGCTGTACAGTGGATTGGAACTCAGGGTATTCTACCCCTAAGACACATCACCAGCCCTTTTTATTTCAGTTCGAGACAGGGTCTAAAGTTGCTCTGGCTGGCCTTGAACTTGCAACCCTCCTGCCTCAGCCTCTCAAGTAGCCAGCTTTCCAGATACGTGCCCCCTGTGTCTGGCTTATTTTCTTTTTTAAATTATAGCCACACAGCTGAGTGTAGTGGCACACGCCTGTAATCTCAGCACTTGGGAGGCTGAGGCAGGAGGACCACCATGAATTTAACGCCAGCCTGGGCTACATAGTGTGAGACCCTGTCTTAAAAAAGCATTTAAAAAATTATAGCCATGCAGTAGGTGTGAAGTAATATCTCACTGTGATCTTTATAGTACTTCACTTGTTTACGGCCAGGTAATAGCCTATTGCAGGAGCATGTCACATTTTGTTTACTCATTCATCAGTTGGTACAGACTTGGGCTGTTCCTACTTTTTAGCTATTATGTTTTTGCTTCTTGTTCATTTCTTTGTACCAGGGATTGAACTTGGGACCTTGAGTTTGAGAAGCAGGCAGTGGAACCACTAAGCTAAATCCTCAGCCCATTTTTGGCTATTATGAAGAATGCTGCTAGGAGCTATGCACAATCTTTTCTTTCTTTCTTTCTTTCTTTCTTTCTTTCTTTCTTTCTTTCTTTCTTTTTTTTTTTTTTTTTTTTTTTTTTTTTTTTTTTTTTTTTTTTGAGTCAGAATCTTGCTATGCAGTTAAGGCTGGCCTCAAACTCACTCACAGTGATCCTCCTGCCTCAGCTTCCTGTGTGCTGGGATTACAGGAGTGTGCCACCATGCCCAGCTGTGCACAAGTTTTCGTGAAGCCATATAGTTTCAGTTCTCTTGCTGTATACCTAGGAGGAGGACATCTGGATCAGGCAGTAACTCTATGTCTAAGCTTTTGAGGAAATGAGTGGGATTATGGTTATGCTCCTGTTATAGCTAAGGAAATAAGGCCCTGAGAAGTTAGGTCTCTCAGAGCAATACAGCCAAGAAGTGGTATCTGGGCTTTGAGTCTGGTCTGAGTGTTTCAGGGGATGAATAGCATACATCTCTGTTCTCCCTAAAGAAAATTTTTTTTTTTTTTTTTTTTTGCAAAAAGCACTAAAACTGTGGGATTGACCAGCAATTTTGACACCTGAGGAATTATTGCCACCCTCAATGTTTAATAAAAAACACTTTCATCATTCTTATTCTATCATTATTATTAATTACCACTTGCCTGGTAATTTCAACACTCTAAACTTGAAAATAAAGAAGCTCAGGTGGGTGTAGTAGTGCATGCCTGTAATCCCAGCACTCGGGAGGCTGAGGCAGGAGGATTCCTGTGAGTTCAAGACCAGCCTGAAGTACATAATGAGACCCTGTCTCAAAAAACAAACAAACAAAAAAGTAAAATAGATAATTTCAGTGGGAATTTTGAGGTCACCCACTAGGTTTGTCCTGCCGCTTAGGTAAGCAACATACCCTGTCTGAGCCTCAGGAGCTCATCCACAAAATGGGGCAACACTTGTAACGGCTTACAGAATTATCATGAGGTTATGTAAGTCAGCACCATAAGATCAACAAACACCACTTTTTCTGAGCCTGTAAAATCATTATCCACACACATTTTACAGGTGAGAAGACCAAGGCCGCCAAGGCTGATCTGTCCGTGGTCCTGAAGACACGAGTGGCGAAGAGGACGCTGTCTCTTTTCTGCGGTTTCCGTGCGGGTCCATCCATCCACTCCTTGCTCTGTCCGTTCCGCCTCTGGATACTCGCAGCTTCTCTATCCTGTTCTTATGGGCACTGAGGGCAACCCTGTGGGAAAGCTACCGATTCCTGCATCAGACTGATTTCTCAGGAGCTCGGGCTGCAGCTCCAACATCGCAGCACCTGCTAGAGAGAGAGAGAGAGAGAGAGAGAGAGAGAGAGAGAGAGAGAGAGAGAGAGAGAGAGAGCTGGGGGAGAGAGAGAGAGACAGCTGACGGAGTGGGCCGTGCCCGGGCTTGGTGTTCTGAGCTCAGATACTGACCCGGCACCGCGTAAGCAGGAGGCTTCATTCTCCTGATCTCATCACCCTCCTCACACCTCCCGCTTTGTTTCTTCATTCCTCCGTTGGCGGAGATCTGGGCTTTTGCTTTTTGGACATTGTGAGCACCACTGCTGTAAGTCCCTGAATGCCAGTTCTTGTGTGTCCATAGATCTCCACCTGTCCTCGGTAGACACAGCTGGGGACAATCGTTAGACTCGGCAAGGCTTGTGAGCTTGTGCGAGGCGTCCGGGACAAGTGCTGAGGTGCCGGCAGTGCTTGGTAACCGCCATCCCCTGCTCCATTCCTGCTCCTGTGGCGAGGTGGCAACAGAGGCTGAGGCTTCCGGGAGACAAAGCTCCAAGATGGAATCCGCAGGTCCGGGAAACAGCTTGGCAGCTGGAGCAAGCGAGGCAGGATTCGGAGTGGCAGAGATCAAAGGCCAAATTATGCAGCCTGTTCCTTTGTTCCTTGTCCTTTACACTTGCCTCCTGGGTGACTCCTGGGACAGGAAGGAGGAAAACCCACTTCATATGCACACTGACACACAAAAGCACACACTCCCAGACATGCACATGGATCCAGATGCCCAGGAAACACACTCAAACCACACGCGGTCTAGGTTTGCTACTGTGCTTGTGTGGCTCACACACACACACTCATTGGCGTGTTCCACCCATCGTTCAGAGGTTCCCATGGCTACGAACAGATGCAAGTACATAAGGCAGGTTCAGCACACATGTGTGCGTGTGCACGTATGTTCACACCCACACACGTGCACACAAACGCTCGACTATGTGTGCACTCGCTTCCTCTTCACAGCCTCAACTCTAAATAGAAGCATAAACTGTAGCATATGTTCCTTTCGCCATTAGGTGGACAGGACGCTTTACAAAGAGCCTTGAAAAAGAATGTGGAGGAATCGGAAGGGGCTCTGAGCACTGCAGGAAGGATTAAGGGATGGAAGGCATCCTGTGGCTGAGGGAAAGGAAACAGGATACAATGGCTCTCTTAGGGAGAAAAGGTGACCTTGAAGCCATCCACCCTCCACCCCAATTCAGATTGACGGTAAGGTTTATACCCATCGACTGAGCACCATGGCTATTCCCAAACCAACAAGGTTCAAGGTAAACACTCAGCACCCTCAGCAGGTCAGGCACCGGTCAAGCCCTTTACACACTTGCTCACTTAGCCCTCAACTGTAGGAAGGGGCTTTGAACTTAGGGAAACCCAGACATACGATGTCTCCGCTTGGTTCGACCTTCCACTGCTGGCTCCCTCCCTAGACACACAACAGGTCATGCAGGTTCCCTACTGAGTCCGCCTGTGGTCTCAGCTGCTTCTTCCGCGACCAGCAGTCCTAGCCCTCTGTCCACACGCTGAATCCCAGCCTGATTCATCCAGTCACACTCACGGTTTGTACCAGAGAAAACTAACAAGGCTCCGGGGACCTGGGAGTGTCGGGGGAGAGGTTCAAGGGCTGTCTCACTGGGCAAGTAAATTTATTCTGCATCTTTGAAATGAATACAATTGGTACAATTAATATGTAATAAATTATACATAACATTGAACATATACAACTTTTTTGTTTGTTTGTTTTTGTTTATTTGTTTTCCAGTACTGGGAATCAAACTCAGGACTTTGCACTTGCCCAGCAGTTGTGGGACCACTGAGCTACATCCCTGGCCCTTTGTTCATTTTTGTTGTTGTTTGGTTTGGTTTTTGTTTTGGTCCTGGGGTTCGAACTTGGGACCTTGCGCTTCCAAGGCAGGTGGTGGAACCACTGAGCTAAGTCCCTGTCCCTGTTCCTTTGTTTTTTAAGACAGGGTCTCACTATGAGGTTCAGGCTGGCCTTGAACTCACAGTGTAGGCCAGGCTGGCCTCAAAATCATGGTGATCCTAAAAAAAAAAAAACAACCAAAAACATGGTGATCCTCCTACCTCAGTCTCCAAGTAGTGCTGGGATTACATCATGTATACCACATTCAGCCTATGATGTGTGCTTAAAGTTTAACATGTATTATAGTACACAACACATTGCCATTAATCCCCCTCAAAGTACTGTCCCTTGCTTCAAATACTATCATCTCACTGTTCTTGCCACTTTCTGAAGTGGTTCTGGAAGTCTTTTTCTGTGAGCGTCTTGAGTTAGCTGCCTCGATGCCCTGATCAGTTCAGAACATTTACCTCTGACTTTGAGGAAGGGTCAGATGTCTCACAGCACCTGAGCCAGTGAATAAGGTGGATCGGTACACACCATGAATGTTTTTACAAGCCCATCTTTCTGTTGCATGGCTCTTGGAAGCAGCATGCACTGTATTTCTGATCAGACTTCATAAAGACATTTACAAAAGAGAATTTCCAGCATTGCTTCAGGGGGTGTCAAGAAGGATGGGATAAGTGTGCTCCAAATGAGGGTATTTTGAGAGAGACTGATGGCGGTATGTCTTTTACTGCAACAAATTCTGTTAATTTATTTTATTTTATTTTTTTGGTACCAGGGATTGAACTCAGGTCCTTGCACTTGCAAGACAGGCCACCGAACTGCTGAGCTAAATCCCCGGCCCCCAAATTCTGTTAATTTAAATATGCACTATAGTTTTCAACCACCTTTTGTAAGTATATGCCCATAAAACCACCACCACCGAGGCGGTGCATGTACGAGCATCTCCAAATGTGGGAGGTGACTTCTAAGATGCACAGGAGGCAGAAATGGGCCAGGCGAAGAGGGAGCAGAAAGGGGAGTTATTTTAGGGAAAAGGGGCCCTCCAGCTGAGGCTGTGGGTAAGGAGGAGTAAATTTTAATGAAAGCAGCTCGGAATTGTTGTAGTGCAGTGTCTGAGGGGAGAGCAGTAAGCAGAGGGCTGGGCCCATCCAGGGATCAGACTGACCCAGGCCCCAGGCTCAGGCCTCTCCCAGCCTCCCCCTCCTGCTACAGGAACCCCCGTAGGGTGCAGGGAACAGAAGCATTTCTGCACTCACCCACAGAGCAGGGCTCATTGTCACCTGGGAGGCTGGCATGGCCTCTTTCTGGAGATGAATCTTGAGAAAGCTGCAGTATCACTCTCTCCTGGCTCCCAGAACCCAGCAAGCATATAATTGGTTAGGTTTTTTTCCATTCTCCATTTAAAATTTAATCTCTACTTTAAACTTTTAAATCTATTTTTACAAATCAGTAAAGCATTTTTAAATTGGTTTTGAGATGATTTAGTTGAAGGGGGACAGGGTCTTGCTATGTACTTCTGGCTGGCCTGGAACTCACTATTTAAAGCCCAGGCTGCCCTTGAGCTTGCAGCAATTACAGGGATTACAGACATGCACCAACATGCCCAGTTTGAGATGATTATTTTGGAATATTTTAGAAGGGCAGCTTGGCATGGTGGCATATACTTGTAATCCCAGCACTCAGTAGGCTGAGGCAGGAGGATCACCATGAGTTCAAGGCTGGCCTGGGATACACAGTGAGTTCCAGGCCAACCTGAACTACATAGCGAAATCCTGTCTCAAAAACACCCCAAAAATTTTATTGAGAAACTACCTGTTTTAAAGGAGTTTGAGGGTTAGGGATCTAGCTCCATGATGGAGCACTTGCCTAGCATGAGTGAGGACCTGGTTTAAATCCCAGTGCCACAAAAGAAAATAAAAGGTTTTTGTATATGTTGCAAAATCATTCTTCAGAAAGGCTGAGCAGAATCATATGCCAATTTGCTGTATACAACAATTGTGGCCAGTAAGTTGCCAGAAGTTGTTTTTTCTAAAGTTCATCACCTAAAATATATCATCATGGTGCTGCTTTCATTTGAATTTTTAATGATTAACAAGTTTGTGCATTTTTCATGTTTATTTGCTATTGGCATCATATTTATTTTTATGGATTTTCTTTAGCTTCCTTTTTCTACTTATTTTCTTTTACTATAAAGAAGAAAATAAAATTTAGTCAGAGACCAACAATTAGGACCTAGCATGTGTGAAGCCCTGGGTTTGCTGTCCAGCACCTCAAAAAAAAAATTTTTTTTTAAACGTACACCTAGAATCCCAGTACTCGGGAGGCTGAGGCAGGAGGATCACTGTGAGTTCGAGACCACCCTGGGCTACATAGTGAGTTCCAGGTCAGTCTCAACTACATAGTGAGACCCTGTCTCAAAAAACAAAACAAACAGAAAAACCCCAAATACCCACAATTAACTGTTATAAGCATTTTTTGTAGAGAGAGTAGAAAGAAAGGTCACATATTTAGAAAACCAAAAGAAGATCATGCTGTACATAATTTTGTTTGTAAGTACTGAGGCTCAATGCAGAGTCTTTGCACTGAGGTGTACAACTTTTATTTCAAGAAAGGTTCTTGTTACATTTCTCAATTGCAGGGCTGGGGATTTAGCTCAGTGACTCCTCTGCCTGCTTCACAAGCGCTAGAGTTCAATCCCTGGTATCAAAAAAAAAAGAGAAGGGTTTATACATCTCTTAATTGCCCATGCTGGACTTGAATTTGTAATCCTCTTGCCTCAACCTCCCAGAATTCTAGGATTATAGGTATGTGTCATCATACCCAGCTTCTTTGTAGCCTTATAGATTGTTGTATATTATACAGCAGTAATTTCCCTATGTTTTTTAGGTGTTTTAAAAACATTATTTATTTATTTATTTATTTATTTTGGTACCGGGGATCCCACTTGGGTCCTTGTGTGCATTGCGATGCAGGTGGTGGAACCACTGAGCTAAATCCCTGGCCCAAAAACATTTTTTTTGTTTTTTGTTTTTTGGTTTTTTGAGACAGGGTCTCACTATGTAGTTGAGACTGACCTGGAAAACTCACTATGTAGTCCAGGCTGGTCTCGAACTCACAGCGATCCTCCTGCCTCAGCCTCCCGAGTGCTGGACCAAAAACATTATTTCAATATCTGCACAAATGTACTTATACCACAATTTACTTACTAATTGCCTTGATTTGTATGAGAAGTCTGGCGTGAGGAAGGAAGTCACTGCTTGAGCTACAGCTGACCTGCACTGTGCTGATTTGGACAACCAAGGTTCCTTTCAATCTTTGCTTTCATAAGGAACAGAGTAATAAACATCTTTATCCTCAAATTCTTTTGTTTTTCATTATCATGCCCAGGATAAGTTCCTAGACTAGCACCTAGCAGAGAGTAAAAAACTTATGAATGTTTGCTGTTCCAGAACTGTGTCTCTCAGCTAATGTCATATTTGATTACACAGTACACACTTGGACGCAAGGCTATCATTGAAGATGTAGAAATTAGAACGCAAAATTTCTCATCAAAATGTCTCCCCGGGATGTCTGGGTCAGAGCAGCTGGCTAGCCGGGAAGGTGGTTAATGCAACCCCGGTTAATTAACAAGAGAAGGATTCCTCTGTGGTTTGCATCCCAGCAGAGGACAGCAAGAACCTCGCGCTGGAGACGGATTCAGGCTTCACTGCGGTTTTCTTTCAGAACTTTGAAAGTCACAGTCCGGTGAACAGAGACAGGGGGCTGTTCTGACCCAGGCCGGGCCACTGAGCCGCTGCGTCTGCAGTTCCCAGCCACACCCCCCCACCCCGCACACGCCTGCTCTGATGCTGATGCCGAAGAATCAGCTCGCACAATCTCATATAGATTGTTGTATATTATACAGCAGTAATTTCCCTATGTTTTTTAGGTGTTTTAAAAACATTATTTATTTATTTATTTATTTATTTTGGTACCGGGGATCCCACTTGGGTCCTTGTGTGCATTGCGATGCAGGTGGTGGAACCACTGAGCTAAATCCCTGGCCCAAAAACATTTTTTTTGTTTTTTGTTTTTTGGTTTTTTGAGACAGGGTCTCACTATGTAGTTGAGACTGACCTGGAAAACTCACTATGTAGTCCAGGCTGGTCTCGAACTCACAGCGATCCTCCTGCCTCAGCCTCCCGAGTGCTGGACCAAAAACATTATTTCAATATCTGCACAAATGTACTTATACCACAATTTACTTACTAATTGCCTTGATTTGTATGAGAAGTCTGGCGTGAGGAAGGAAGTCACTGCTTGAGCTACAGCTGACCTGCACTGTGCTGATTTGGACAACCAAGGTTCCTTTCAATCTTTGCTTTCATAAGGAACAGAGTAATAAACATCTTTATCCTCAAATTCTTTTGTTTTTCATTATCATGCCCAGGATAAGTTCCTAGACTAGCACCTAGCAGAGAGTAAAAAACTTATGAATGTTTGCTGTTCCAGAACTGTGTCTCTCAGCTAATGTCATATTTGATTACACAGTACACACTTGGACGCAAGGCTATCATTGAAGATGTAGAAATTAGAACGCAAAATTTCTCATCAAAATGTCTCCCCGGGATGTCTGGGTCAGAGCAGCTGGCTAGCCGGGAAGGTGGTTAATGCAACCCCGGTTAATTAACAAGAGAAGGATTCCTCTGTGGTTTGCATCCCAGCAGAGGACAGCAAGAACCTCGCGCTGGAGACGGATTCAGGCTTCACTGCGGTTTTCTTTCAGAACTTTGAAAGTCACAGTCCGGTGAACAGAGACAGGGGGCTGTTCTGACCCAGGCCGGGCCACTGAGCCGCTGCGTCTGCAGTTCCCAGCCACACCCCCCCACCCCGCACACGCCTGCTCTGATGCTGATGCCGAAGAATCAGCTCGCACAATCTCTCCGGAAAATGACTGATGGGTGACAGTGACTCTCCACTGTGACCAGCCACTCTGCTGCTTTGAATCCAGATGACAAAAATGCCAGCTCAAGAGGGCAAAGAAATGGGTACAGGAAGAACTGTTCCTACATTGTTTGGGGAAAGAATAAGCAAATGACGCTTTACCCAGCCATAGAGTCTATATGGACATTGAAAGAATAAGGTGGGTCTGTATGTGCTGAGATAAAAGTGAAATCCTACATGAGACTCCATTTTGCAAAACAACAAGAACACTCTGCGTGGGGATTCACATGTGCGTGCACACATGCAAGTTCTAAGGGTATAAGAAAGATCTATCCAGCAAGATGCACATCTAACCTCTGAGGAGAAAACTGTGCATGTGTGTGTGTGTGTGTGTAAAGAAGTTCTTTCACTTTGTACCAGGAGAATCATGGATTATTTTAATGTTTACAGGTAGATATTAATCTTGTAGTTAAAAGGAAAATTTAAAAAACCCTTTACAAAGCTGGCTTATGACTACCTTTTTATCTATGGCTCACACAGCTTCCTGACCATAAACCGTGTTTCCTTTTTAAGCCTATCACCATCCATTATGTGGTTTGATTGTCACAACAAGCCCACGATAGAGTCCATCATTACCACTTCCGGCTCACATATCAAGTAACTTGGAGTCGTGAATTCTGGTCTTTATCAAATTTACAAAGAAAAAAAAAATCATAACCGATGTTAGCACAAATGCTAGGAGCCAGGCAACTCACATTTTGCTGGTAGGAGCATAAACCTGCCCAAGCCTTCTAGGAGCAATTTGACGATATGTATTAGAATTCTTTAAAATCTGCATACCCTTTATCTAGCAATTTCTTTTCTAGAAATTGATCCCAAGGACATAATTAAGGATGTGCACAGAGTTTCAGCCACAAAGATAATCATTTGGAAGATGCTTATGATTCTGAAAAATTGGAAACCACTTAAATGTCCAAGAATAGAAAATTACTTAAATAAATTATGGTCCATTCATATGAGAGAATACTACAAAGTCATTAAACAGTGGTGAAAAGGCATATTTAATGACAGGGTGCACAGTTCATGGTGCATTTTTAAAAACAGGTCACAAGTGCTACATATTACACGAGGCCATTTTTGCTGGAAGGGAGAAAGAGAGAGAGAGAGAGAAAAAAAATATAGTATTACGCACAGGCAAAGGCTGGAAGAAAGCACCCCAAAATGTGAGTGTGCAGGTCCCTAAATGCCCTCTGACCCTTGAGGCCTTGCTGCTGGCTGGAGGTTCATTCTGTTAGTGGCATTTGCCTCGCTACTCTCTTGGCTCTGTCCCAATGCCCCTAGCACCCTGTGGCTTGCCTTGCTGGGACCACTGGCCTCTTTGGAGATCCCCTCCTGTTCTCACTGAAGCTCTGGGAAATGACCAAGGCCACTTCCCTTCAGCCCCAAGCCAGTCGGCCGCAGTAAAGCGGAGGGTGAGGAGAAGCATAGCTGAAGTGTGCTAAGCACTTGCTTTTAGCTAGGCACTCGACAGTCTCCTGGAACCTGCAAAAGGAATAATAACCACAGCCAGACTTTATCACATCCTGTGTTTTGTGCCAGCCCCTGGGTTCCACAGGGCACACTGCCACCCTGCCCAGAGTATGAGGGAGAGACTCAGGGAGGTAAAGCGACTTGTGCAAGGTCACAGAGCTAGGAAAGAAGGCGCGGCGCTTCATTCGTCGCCAGGCCTTGTCTGGTCTGGTGTCCGAATCCCTACCCTGTTGCTGCTCCTCCTGCAAGCACCTATGGCCTAGGGATGCCGCATGAGAAAGCAGGTTCAGCAAGGTTAACTTACACTTCAAGGTCACTTTGGCCCAGCAGCAGAAGGGTCTGGAAGCTTAGCAGTGAGCAGATGCTGATCTGGGCAAGGGAACAGATGAACAGCAGGCTCACAAAAGGAGAATTCAGTGTGGGTGAGGCACAGAGCCCGCCCGGGGGGCAGGGACCCAGGTCCGGGCTCTAGTCCTGGCCCAAGTGCATGCTGGAAAGAGTCTTTCCAGGCTCCCCCCACCCAGAAACCCTGCCTGCTGACCTGGGATAGCCTGGCCATCTCTAGATGCTACCTGCCTCTGTCCTGAGGCTCAGCGACCATGCTGCACTGTTGTCAAGGCGTCAGATAAGCCAGGGCTGTCCCTGTTCATCTTCCAAGACCTGAGCTGCTGGATCCATCTGCAACAAGATAAAAACTGCAGCTGCCGGAGGCAGCAAGGTGAAGCCAGGGCCCCAAGGATTTTTGGCTCTGGTTGCTAACTGGCCCCGGGACTTTGGATGCATCACTTTCCCTCCTGATGCCCTAATGGCTTCCCTAGGGGCTGTGGAGCGATGGTTTGTGTGGGAAAGTGTTTTGAGAACTAGAGTCAAGAATAGCTGGCGGGCGCCACTTTAGAAAACAGTCTGGCAGATCCGCCCAAAGTTAAACATAGCATTACCATATGATCCTGCATTGGCATTGACGCTCCTAGGTGCACGTCTGAAAGAAATGAAAACATATGGCCACGCAAAAGCTTTCACATGCACGTTCATTCCCAACAGCATTATATGTAAGGGTCAAAGAGTGGAAACAACCACATGTCCTTCAAGTGACCAAGGGGCAAACAAAACATGGTCTCTCCACACCATGGAATACTATTCAGCCACAAAAAGGGCCGCGGTACTGAGCCGCGCTGCTACACGGGTGACCCTTGTGAACAACCTGCTAAAGAGAAAAGCTGGACACCGAAGGTCACAAGCACATGATTCCACTTCTATGAAACGTCCAGATCAGGAGAAGCATAGACACGGCAGGCAGATTTGTGGTTGCCCTGAGCAGGGAGAGTTGGAGGGAGGCATGACTAACAGGCAAAAGGTTTCTTTCAGGGTACGGAAAATGTTCCGCAAATGGTGGTGATTGGGTTGCAAATATATCAAAGAATTCGATGGTATGAGCCTGTTTTTGTGTGTGCTAGGAATCGAGTCCAGGGCCTCAAACGTGCAGGGCAAGCGCTTTGCCATTGAGTACACCATGAGTGCAAAATTTTTTCTAAAAAGGGAGAGGAGCTCAGGCGTACTTAGTGCCTCCTCCAGGTTTGGTGCTAACCTCTTGTGCATTCCTTATTTAATCCCCATAACAACTTTCTAAGAGAAGAATGAATGCTCATTGTTCCTATTTGCTAAATGGGGAAACTGGGGCAGGAAGGGGCGATGATTTCTTCAAGGTTGCACAGCTCCAGTGCTGTACAAATGCATAGTCAAGACAGGCGTGGCAGTGCATGCCTGTGATCCCAGCACTCGGGAGGCTGAGGCAGGAAGAGTCCCCTGACTAATTCCCTGACTCCAGGGCACACAGCTCTAGGCCGGGTTCATAGACTTTGGTTGAACAGACACGGCCCTGAACTGTCTTTACCCTCTCGACTGGTTTGCAGACAAATTGACTTTTCACAAAAGCACAGCATCCGCTGTGAAATCCTAAGGCTGCCAGAGGCTGCCTCACACCCTCCCTGAGGTTGCCCAGACGGGAGGCAAGAACTACCTCAAATCGAGACAAAGTGCATTTGTGGTTTTGAAAGAAAGTTGTTAGAAGACAAAGTCTGCCTTCCAAGGCAAAGGTTGCTTCAATTCCGTTTACTTAAAGTAGAAAGATGACAATCCCTGCCCTGATGGGTCCGGGCTGCCTTGCAGGAAGGAGGGTTTTTGTCGAGCATCCACTGCTAACCACAGGAGAGAGCAGACAGGAGGTGGCCTAGAGCCAAAGCAAACACTCCGAAAGCAGAGATAATGGGAGAAGGTGGGAGGAATGAGAATTAGTTTGGAGACCAAGCAGGAAACAGGTCTGAAAGGAAGGGTGGGAAGGCAGGAAGTGTCCAGAGAGCTTCTAGGGTGGTTGGGGGGGTCTGTGAGCAACCCCACTGGCTGGGTCTCAGCCCTCCTGACCAAGCCTCCTCTGGGCCTCCCTGCACTGGGCCGCGCCTCCTCTGGGTCACCCTGCATTTGAGCCCAGGGCATGCTTCTTACACGGAGGCTCCTGTCCCTCTGATGTTCTAAACCCTTCCATGGCTCCCCATTGCCTAGAGCATTCCAGGCACCTGTGTCCGAAAGCTGGCCCCACCCCAGACCTCCTTGTCCTTTCGGCTCTCAGTCCCACCTCTCTGTGATGCCACCCTGGGATCCAGGGCACCAATTTTTTTCCCCCTTCTTTTTCTATTTTATAGTGTTAGGGACTGAACACAGAGCCCTGGGCATGATAGACAAGTGTTCTGCCACTAAGTACCCTCCAGCCCCAGGCAACAAAGTTCTTATTCTTGCCTAAATGAACTCCGCACTCCCCTTCTTCCTCTTTTTCTTTCTCCTATTCTTCCTCTTCTTTTTCCTTTTTTGTGGTACTGGGGACTGAACCCAGGACCCTCACACTAACTATATTCCCAGCCCTTTTAGAAACAAGTTGTTTTTATTTTTGTTTTGTTTTTTGACACAGGGTCTTGCTAAGTTGCTAAGTTTCCCAGGTTAGGCTTTAGTTTGTGATCCTCCTGCCTCAGCCTCCCGGAGTGCTGGGGATTATAGGCATGTGCCACCATGAATGCTAATGTCTTCCTTTTCAACATTTTTTACTTTTCACTGATATGTCTTAATACCGTCTCAAATAATATTTTCTTGTTCTGTTTGTTTTTTGAGACAGGGTCTTGCTATGTAATCCAGGGTGGCCTTGAACTCGCTTTGATCCTCCTGCCTCAGCCAGAGAAGATTTTCTGCACTTTGCAATGTCTGGCCAACACTGGCTGTGGGCTCAAGAACTGCTGGGGAAATGGGTCAAGAGGCAGAAGTTGGCTAACGGAGGGGCTGTGCACCCTGAGTGGCTTGGTCAGCTGTGGCACAGCTCAATGTCCCAGGTGGGGCACACAGGCACCTCGGGAAGCAGAGCCTGACAAAAACCTGGGGGTCCAAATGGCAGATTGGGGGGCGAGTAGCAGCATGAGCTGCATTCAAGAGCAGGCCCCACCCTGCCGGGAACCCCATGAGGGGAAAGGATGCAGGTTGTTTGCCATCAGCTGAGGGCAGCTCCTGTACCCGCTCCTGGACACCAGTGGCCTGGCCTGGGCTCCCGCCGACGGACCCTGCAGTCTGACGGTTGCAGATGCCTGTGGCAGGTTCTGGATGAGCGGGATGGTTCAGGTAAAGCGGTGATAGGGCTTCTAAGCTTGTCAGAATGAATGGTACACTCCTCTGGCATCTGTGCTGTCCTCCAACCTCTTCTGGGCTTCTTCTCCACTAGCATCGAGCTTCTACACATCCTGCAAGGCCCACTGCAACGTTTTCTTCTAGGTTTCTCCAGACCCATAGGCCGCCCTCTCTTGTCCCCTGCGCAGCATCTCCCCACATCCCACCCTCTGCTGTCCCCCGGTGCAGTAGCCACCTGTGGTCTGGTCTGCCTGTCCCCTGGCTGTGGGGTCTCTGTCTGGTTCATATTGTCTTTAGCACTCGCAGACAGGAGGTGCCCTGGGAGTGTTTGCTGAGGGAACAATTGAATGAATAAGCAATGACAATATCAAATATTTATTGAGCGCTTACTATGTGCCAGACGCGGCTCGACCTCCTTCACACGTGATGTTGGCATCTTTAATCGACACGGCGGCCTCGGAGTAGGTGCGGTGACCCTTGGAGAATTACTCATGAGGCACTCAAGGCACTTGCCCCTGCCCTAAGTGGCCAAGGACAGGATGACTAGGGGGGCCCTGCTCCTGCAAGCAGGTTGACCGAAGACTCTGCTTGGGATAGGATACAGAGAAAGGAAAGAACCTGGGCTCGGGAAAACCCGACGGTGCTGGGGTCAGCGAGATGGAGCTGCGGGGGAGCTGTGAGGAGCAGACTCGGAGGCTGCGGGGCGTCCGTCCCACGGCCCTGGGAGGGCAGCACGGACCACAGCCTCTCCCAGGGACACAGCCCCTTCCGGGTTCCTAGGCTGTTTCTTTCCCACAATCCCTTGTTCCCCGGCGACCCCGTAGCATCGGAAGGGGCGGGGTTAGAGGAGTCCGCCCCGAGGAAGGTCGCAAACCGCAGGCTGAGAAGTCCACATTGGGGCTGTCAGACCCCAAGTGCTGCACTCTTCCCACTGTCTCTCAGCTCTTAGCGCAGGTCGGCTTTCTTTCAGGAATGCAGCCGTTATAGGGGAGAGAGAGCCAACGTCTTAGGAGCAGGGGATCTTTACCCTCTTTTCAAAGTTGAAAAAACTGAGCCCCAGAGAGGTTAATAAACTCAGCCAAAGACACACAGCAAGGGATTAGAGGGCTGGGAAGGAGACTTAGGCTAGTAAGGCCCCAAAGCAAAAGAGTTTGGCAGGCAGATAGAAAAGTGGGTGTTGTAGGGATTTCTAACTAGGATTTGCCAGGAGTCTACAAGCATTTACTTACATCTACTCCCCCGGATGCAGCTCAAGCCTAGTGATCGCTGACCCCAAAGAGCAGGCGTACACTGCCTGCGAGAGCCGCAGCTCCGACCGACAGTTCACCCCGAGCAGGCCGGCGTGAGGCACCCAGACTAGGGAAAGGAGGACGCTCGCTGCGGCTGTGGCCGGTGGCGGCAGAGTAGTCTGGCTGCAGACACGGGGATCCCCAGCAGTGAGACCTCGAGAGGTGCCAGGGCTCCCGCAGCTCCCCGCTGGGGCTTCACAGCAAGCCCGGCCTCAGGGAGTCATCTCAAAGGACAAGCAAGGGTTTTGTCAGCCCCTGGAATCTCGACCGTTTCATAAAATTTCACTGGGCCTCCGGGGAAGGAGCGAGCCAGATCCAACAAGGGCAGAGGCGCAGAGCAGGGAGCAGCGGAGAAGCGGTCTCTTAAAATGCGAGGCCGGAAGCGCTAAGATAAATTCCGTGATAGAGGAAACATCCGCTCAGAGAGGAGAGGGATTTTACAGAATCACGGGGCAGGTTTAGGGGTGTTTTTCTAAGTAACGGGAAAATGAACTTGCAGCGACTGTTTTAGCGAGCTTTTAAGGCGAGCAGGAATTTTCCTTATTACATTAGAAAGACTTGGAATGAACCAGGAATCCACCATGTAGTTAGGGCGGAATGCACAAAGCAAATACCAACGATGTTTAAGAATTAAAGTCCAAAGGTTACAGTTTTTCCTGCCTGTGCAGATTTTTCCAAACACATTCGTTTCCATGATATCACATGATCTGCACAATCCTATTATGGCAAAAATGTGGCAAGCACAGCACTTCTTAAAAAAAACATATCTGCCCTGAAATATAACTTACAGACCATACAGCTCACGTATTCAGGGT
Source organism: Fukomys damarensis (assembly GCF_012274545.1). Lineage (NCBI taxonomy): Eukaryota > Metazoa > Chordata > Mammalia > Rodentia > Bathyergidae > Fukomys > Fukomys damarensis. The sequence continues at coordinate 39,005,422 of NW_022900948.1, forward strand.
TTTTTGTGTGTTTTGTTTTTTTTTTTTTTTTTAGACAGGGTCTCACTATGTAGTTGAGACTGCCCTGGGACTCACTATGTAGCCTAGGCTGGTCTCAACCTCACAGCGATCCTCCTCCCCCAGCCTCCGGAGGGCTGGGATTACAGGCATGCACCACCACGCCCGGCTACTTCACATACTTAAAGTGTGCTATTTGTTGGGTTTTGTTATGTTCACAGACTTGTTCTGATTTCATGATTTTTTTTTTTTTTTTTGTGTTTTGTTTTTTTTTTTTTTTTTTTTTTTTTTTTTTTTTAGACAGGGTCTCACTATGTAGTTGAGACTGCCCTGGGACTCACTATGTAGCCTAGGCTGGTCTCAAACTCACAGCGATCCTCCTGCCTCAGCCTCCGGAGTGCTGGGATTACAGGCATGCACCACCACGCCCGGCTACTTCACATACTTAAAGTGTGCTATTTGTTGGGTTTTGTTATGTTCACAGACTTGTTCTGATTTCATGATTTTTTTTTTTTCTTTGAGACAGGGTCTCACTACACAGTTCAGGCTGGCTTTGAACTCACTATGGATCCCAGGCTGGCTTTGAACTCATGGTGACCCTCAGCCTCCAAGTGCTGGGATTACAGGCATGTGGCGTCTACCCTGTTTCATAACATTTTCAAACAACAAAAACTGTCCTCATTAGCAGTTCTCCCAGTATCCTCTTTCCTCCAAACTTCTGGCTACCACAAATCCTCTTTCTGTCTGTCTGGGTTTCTCGATTACAAACATTTTATATAAATGAAGCCCTATGACACATGGTATTACGGGTTGAATTATATCCTCCCACCAAATTCATGTTTAAGTCCTAACACCCAGGATCTCCAAATGTGACCTTATTTGAAAATAGGATCATTATACATGCACTTTGTTAATTTAAGGACATTAGGATGGGCTCTAAGCGAGTCCAACTAACTGTTGTCCTTAATAAAAGGGGAACTTTAGGTGCAGAGATTCCTAGACAGGGAGAACACGCTGCCTATGGGTACAGGCTGCAGGGAGATAAGCCCATAAGCCAGGAAAGCCGGAGATGGGGCGCTGGAAACCAGGTGCAGGCCTGGAACAGCCTCTTCCTTTCTCAGAAGGAACCAGCAGCCCTGCTGATACTTTGAGCTTGGATGACTTGCCCCTAAACTGGGAGGCAGTAAGTTTCTTTTATTTAGGCCACTGTCTTGGTCGCTTTCCTGATCACTGAGACACAATACCCACACCTACAATTTAAAGGAGGAGAGGTTTATTGTAGCTCACATTTCAGCCCATAGTCAGCTGGCTCCAAGGCAGGACAGCATGCCAGAGGGGCTGTGTGGACCCAAAACAGAGTCAAGAGAGGAGCTAGGGAAGGAGATAGACCCTTCTGAGACACACACCTTCCGAGCCACGCCCTTCCAGGCCTCGCCCCATACCCTTAGTGACCCACCTCTTCCCACTAGACCCTAACAAGTCAGCTGTAAGCCCCCATAATCTAGTCACCTTCCAAAAACCTTGCCTATGAACATGAGGCTTTGGGAGACATCTACATAAAAATCATAACCACTATCCAGTTTGTGGGGCTTGGCTGTGGCATGCAATCTTTTGTGTCTGGCTTCTTTCACTTAGCGTAATGTTTTCAAGGTTCATCTGTGTTGGAGCATGAATCAGTGTTTCATCCCTTTTTATGGCCAAATAATATTCCACGGTGTGGATGCCATGTATATTTATCCACTCATCAGTTCATTGAGTAGCTTCTAGATTTGGTCTTTTTGTTTTTGTTTTTTGCTGTTTTGAGGCAGGGTCTCTCTATGCAGTTCAGGCTGGCCTTAAACCCAGTCTATAACCCAGGCTGATCTGGAACTTGTAGTGATCCTCCTGCCTCAGCCTCCCAAGTGCTGGGATGACAGACCAGTTTAGTTTGGGCTTTTAAGAAATGCTTCTGTAAAAATTCATGCACACATTTAAAAAAAATTTTTTTTTTGGTACCAGGGATCGAACTCTAGTCCTTGTGCTTGTGAGGCCAGCGGTGGAACCACTGAGCTAAATCCCCAGCCCATGCACGCATTTTTGTGTGGCCACATGTCTTCATCGCCTTTGGATGCAAAACTACAAGTCTGCTTTACAGATGTGCACAAGGCCCCAAGAGGTGAATTGAACTGCCCCTCTAGCCTAGATCTGTTTGATTTCAAATTCAGAGATCTTTCAGCTCTCCCCCCCCATTTCCACACCTGTAAATTCACACACACACACACACACACACACACACGCACACGCACACACACACACGTATCGCTCTGCCACAACACATACTTCTTTGAGCCCATTTCTCTTCGAAGAGTGCAAAAGTTCAACAGAAGCAATCAAACAGAAGTGGCCTGGTGCTGAGAGAGATAAATGAGACTTCCAAAAAATAAATAAGTCAGGACATTGATTTGAGTATTACCAAGGGATAGAACCAAAAACTTTTAAAGGAGCAGAAAGAAGTTGGTGAAAAGCAAATGGCCCGAATTTGGCCTTCAGCAGTGTTCACACAACTTCCATTGATTGCGACAGGGTTTCTGGAAACCATCGTGCTTTACCAGCAGCACCGGGCAGCGCGGACGTGAGGGATACGGGTGTGAAGGCAGCAGCCCTCACATCTCCCAACGCTCACTTCAGCCCAGCCTCCTGGCCCGGCTCTCGGGGAGCAGGAAGATTCAGTCTCAACATTTCCCTGAGCCAGCGAGATCAGTAGCTATTCTGAGAGGCCGGCCTCAGAGGGGAAGCGCCAGGAATCAGAAAGAAAGCAGTCAAGCCCTCCCTCGGTCAGAGCCCATGTGTGAGCCCTGCATCTTTGAGCCCTTGAGTCTTCGAAAAAGACGAAATAGGCAACACCTTGGTCAACAACAAAGTCTGTGAGAGTTAAAACCTGACCCAAGACAACGTAATTTGGGGTGAAAGGAGAAAAGGAGCATTCATACTAGTGTGAGTTTCAGCCGTTCACTGCACACATGAGGATTTTTGAACACTTTGTGGCAGTCACTCGGAATGTGCTCTTCTTTAGCCCCTCACCTACATTTTTTTGCAGCCTTTCTTTTCCCCCCTCAGTACTGAGGATTGAACCCAGGACCTTAGCACTAAACTATAATCCCAGCCGTATGTCTTCTCCTCCTTTTTTTTCCTCTCCCTCTCCCTTTTCTTCTTTTGTGGTACTAGGAGTTGAGGAGTTGAACCAAGTGGTGCTCTACCAGTGAGCTACATCCCCAACCCTTTATATAGAGAGATTTGTTTTGTTGGTACTGGGGATTGAACTCAGGACCTCCAGCTTGCGAGATAGGCAGCAGAACCATTGAGTTTAATCCCCGGCCCAACATTTTTTTTGCATTTTGATTTTACAGGGTCTCACTACGAACTTGAAATCCTCCTGCCTCAGCCTCCTGGAGTGCTGGGATTACAGGTGTGTGCCACCAGGGTAAGCTGTTTCTCCCACTCTCCCTTCCTTCCTTCCCATGGCTCCCTGGATGCACTGGGTAAAAGTGTTACCTACTGTCCCCCTCTGAGCTGCTCTGAGTGATCACAGGTGCAGACCTTGCCCACACCATGGCTTATCTCTGGTCAGGGCTGCTGGCTCTCAGAGGATACACCTCTGGGGCTCCTGCCCCCAAGATCCCTGCTTCCTCCTCACCTTCTCTGAGAGTAGAGGTTTAAACTCCTCCAGCTCCCTCTCTGCTGGGTCAGCCCTGTCCCCAAAGCCTGGGGCCTGACCTGGAGCAGAGAGTACTCAGATCACTTGCTGGCTCACCACAAGCCCTCCACTCAAATTGACTGAGATTGTCATTCATGTACCGTAAAATTCACCCTTTGAGAGTGTAATATTCAGGCGGGGTGTGGCGGCACATGCCTGCGATCCCAGGACTCTGGGAGGCTGAGGCAGAAGGATCCCCAGTTGGAGCTCAGCCCGAGCAATTTAGCAGCTTAGTGTGGCTGTGTCTCAGAATAAAACATAAAAAAAGGGCTGGGGGTGGGGCTGTATAAAAAGGCCCTGGGCTCAATCTCCGAAATCAGTCAATCCAATAAAAGCAGGACAATTCAGAGGTACATTCAGAGTAGTTTGACCATCAACTCTACTTCCTGAACATCTTCTTTACCTTAAAAGAAACCCATCCCACCAGTGGTCACTCCCCTTGCCCTACTCCCCCCAGTCGCAGAGCTATTCAGCTGCTTTGCATGGATTTGCCTGTGCTGGACATAATGTAAGTGGCCCCCTTCAACACATGCTCTGTTGTGCCTGCCTTCTTCCTGAGTCTCCTCCACACCCATCCGTGTCGTGGCATGTCTGGCTACTTTGTTCCTTTTCGTAGCCAACTAATATTCCATCGTACAGATATACCAGGTACGTTTATCCACTGCATGGATGCTTAGGTTCTGTGTTCTTTTTTTGGCTATTATGAAAAGTGCTTCCGTGCAAATGTGTACACAAGTTTTTGCGTGAATGTATGTTTTCATTTCCCAGGAGTATATGCCTCAGAGTGGAATTCCTGGGTTACATAGAAAATAGGTGTTTAACCTTTTTCTTTTTCATTACTGGAGCTTGAGCCCAGGAGCCTCTCACAGAGATACAATTGCAGTCCTTTATGTTTTATTTCAAGTCAAGGTCTCACTAAGTTGCTGAGGCTGGGCTTGAACTTGCAGTCTTCTTGCCTCAGTTTCCCAGGGCACTGGGATTATAGGCAATGTGCCCTTGTACTGTCATACGCCGAACGTCTTGGAGAGGTCCTAAACTGGTTTCAAAAGGCGTTTGCCACGTCACATTCCACTGTGTCGGAGGACACCAATTTCCCCATATCGCCAGCAGCACATACTCGCAAATTCGGTTGCAGCCAGAATCATGGAAAGAATTAAGTTTGTGAACCGAGGCACCACTGTGCTTGACGTTGTCTGTCTTGTTTTCTCCATCCTAGAGAGGGTGGATGGATGTACGGGTGGTGGGCAGGCTGGTGCTAGACAGGCAGGTGGACGGAGAGAGGGTGGGTGGTGGGTGGAGGGGTAGATGCCGTGTGGCGTATGGACACATTTCATTCAATTGCCGGTTTTCAGTCCTTATGAAACGCTTCCTGGAGATTGTGGATTACGTCGGGTGCTTAGGAAATGTCAGAGAAGGAGCAGACATAGCAGCCCCTAGGAGTGTTTGCAGCTGAGCCGGGGAGACACAAATCATGCAGGGCAAAGGGGTCACTTGTGAAGCCACATCCGCTTCTTCCCAGGGTACTTCTGAGAGGGAGACGACTGTCTTTAGTCCATTTGTGTTCTACAGCAAAATGCCCAAGACTGTGTAGTTTCTAAGTATTTTATTTTAAGCTGGGCCTGGTGGCGCACGTCTGTAATCCCAGCACCTGGGAGCCTGAGGCAGGAGGATTGCTGTGAGTTCGAGACCAGCCTGAGCTACATAGTGAGTTCCAGGTCAGTCTCAACTACATAGTGAGACCCTGTCTCGAAAAACCAAAAAATAAATTTTTTTTTAATTGTGTTTTGTTTGCTTTGTTTTGTTTTGTTTTTTGGAGACAGGGTCTTGCTATGCATCTCAGGCTGGCCTGGAACTCGCAGTAACCCTCCTGCCTCAGCCTCCTGCGTGCTGCCAGGATGGTATATGTGCGCCCCCATGCCCGTCAGGCTCACTTTATAACACCAGCTCCTTGGCTGCGAGTTTCCTCTCTCAGGAGCCGCACTGGCCCTCAGGAGAGCAGCGTTTGAGATCCTGACCCCTCCCGCACTATTACAGCGGGCCGAGCCTCAGCCTGAACTGGGCGGGGATGAGTCATCACAGAGGCCAGCAGGACTCTCGGGGGCTGGAAGAGAAGGACCCAGATAGGAAGCCGCAAGGGTGAGTGTCGTCCCTTAGAAAGAAGCCCGGGAACTGGACGCCCTCAAGGCATTGGAATACCGGGGACAGACAGTCACAGTCTGGACTCAGGAGACCCGAGTCCTTGTCCTCTCTCTGACTTCGAATCCCTGGGCGACTGGGCTGCTTGCTAACAACACTGTCCGCACTCTGATTTCTTGTCCATAGGACGATGAATTTGAGCTAGAAGGCACAAGGCCCTTTGATGTGGCCGAGTTGGTAAAAGTGTTGAAGCTTTAGCAAGATGAGCGTAGAAGCACCTTTTTAGAGCTCACGACAGGCAGAATGATCTAGAAGAAAAAGCAAAGTCCTCAGAGTTAGATGGCCCTGGATCCTCATCCCGGCTGCACCCGTTATCCGACCCAGTGCTGGGCAGTCTCTTAACTTTCCAGGTCCAATCTCCTTCATTAGCAAATGAGGCTATTGGTATCTGTATGCAATCCTGGCTGCTCGGGAGGCTGAGGCAGGAGGAGGTTCACAAGTTTGAGGACCACAGGGGCAACACAGGGAGTCCCTGTCTCAGAATGGGAGATGCAGCTCAGTGCAAAGGTATCTCCTGGGTTGTTTCTTCTCCCAGGGCCCCTGGGTGTGGCGGCTCTCAGCAAAACTCTCCTCCCTCCTGCACAGCCGGAGAGACTGTAGGGGCGGATATGCTCTGCAAAACGTAATGGGCTGTACCCACACAAAATAATATTAATTATTGATAACATTAACAAGGCCATTATTTCGTCTGCTTGTGGAAGTTTTGCTTCCCTAGAACTTGTTGGCAGGAGGCATTGGATCCCAGAGGCCATGGTCCCCCACCAGGGAGGTGCTGAGACCCCCATTGCCCTCTAGCCTCTCCCATTTGTGTAGTTTCCAGACGCCTCGGAACCTGCTTCTCTGTTCTCACGGGGTCCAGGGCCTCCATCACAAAGCTCACGGAAGAACCAGGTGTGGCAGCTCATGCTTGCAATCCCACAACTCAGGAGGCTGAGGCAGGAGGATCGCCACGAGTTCAAGGCCAGCCCGGACTACATAGCAAGACGCTGACTCAAAAAAAAAAAAAAAAAAAAAAAAAAAAAAAAAAA
>NW_022900948.1:39012612-39024343 GCF_012274545.1 Fukomys damarensis
AAAAAAAAAAAAAAAAAAAAAAAAAAGAAAGAAAGAAAAAAAGGAAGAAGCTCCCAGAGGCTCCCGCGGGTCCCCTGGTGCTTTCATTTTCAAGCTACCTTCGCCACCCAGGACTCACAGCTTGTCAAGGGCAGAGCCCAAGCTTCCCTCTCCTCAGCCTGTGTTCACACATTCCAGCTCTGCACACAGTCCCTGAATCCAGAGAACAGCCTGTGACAGGTTCGGCATGGGTCAGAGGGCCTCCCCAGGACCCAAAGAGCCGGTCAGGGACAAGGGCTGAGGGGTCACCGAGAACCCAGCAGGCAGGAACCCTGGTGTCTTTTCCACCCTGGAAGCTGGTGCACAGCAGTGGGAAGGCGCCTGTCACAGTGGCGGTGCCACCCAAATCTCCTCCCTCAGCCGCTGCCTGCCCCCCTCAGAAGCTCAAGATGGCCTTTCCCACAATAATGCCACAGAATGGGGCATTCAGAGCTCAAATGATGCCATGGAAGGGTCGTGTACTAGGGCCAGAGTCAGAACCAGCCCCACCTGGCCCATGATGTGTGATTCACTAAGAGCAGCACTTCTGTGGACCAGGGTCTGACCCTGGCCTTAGTTGGGGCTTGGTTGGTTGTGAAACTGAAACTTAACTAGCTGGGCATGGTGGTGAATGCCCATAACCCCAGCAGCACTCAGGAGGCTGAGACAGGAGGGTTTCCGAGAGTTCAAGGCCAGCCTGGGGTACATATTGAGTTCAAGGTCAGCCTGAAATACATAGCAAGACCTGTGTTAAAAAAACAAAAACAAAAATGCTTTTCCACACCCCCCACTGCTCTGGTGCTCCACCCTCACTCTTAGCTCCGGGCTCCTGCTAAACTAGTGTGGCCTCTCCCTTCAGCCAACGATGAGGTGTTCTCCGGCATTTACAAGATCTGGGAGATTGCAGGCGGGCTGTGCCTGGAGGTGGAGGGCAAGATGGTCAGTAGAGCAGAGGGTAAAACTGATGACTCGCTCATTGGTGGAAAAGCCTCCTCTGAAGGCCCAGAGGGCGAAGGTACCGGAAGCACGGTAGTCACTGCTGTGGATATTGTCATAAACCATGAGGTGCAGGAAACCAGCTTCACAAAAGAGGCCTACAAGAAGTACATTAAAGATTATATGAAATCAATCAAGGGCAAACTTGAAGAACAAAGACCAGAGAGAGTAAAACCCTTAATGACAGGGGCTGCAGAACAAGTCAAGCACATCCTTGCTAATTTCAAAAACTATCAGTTCTTTATTGGTGCAAATGTGAATCCAGATGGTGTGGCTGCTCTCCTGGACTATGGTGCGGATGGTGTGACCCCATCTGTGATTTCCTTTAAGGGTGGTTCAGAAATGGAAAGATGTTAATGGATTCGGCGGTTGCCTCAGATCTGTCACTTGTCATAACTGGTTGCTGCTTGTCAGCCACACAACACCGGGATTTTAGACAAATGGGACTGGTGTCATCTTGAATGCTTTGTTTATTTTGACAGTGATTCGTTTGGAGTGAAGGCATTGTTTTTTAGGAAAAAACCAAAACATGCCATGTAGGTTGTCTAAAAACAAAGTGCATTTAAACTAAAACCACCCCCCCAAAAAAGTGAAAAAAGGAGTAGACATGCAGAAAAAAGCAGAAATGGAAGATTTTTGTCTGTGTGTGTGGGGGGCGACTTTCCCATTCTTATGACACCTCTGGTTATATTAGTCAGAATTCATTTGGTTTCATATGACAGAAACTAAATCAAATTTGCTTAGACTAGAGAGGGCTTATTGGTTCAGGCAACTGGAAAACTCAAGGGATGGCTTCAGGTATGGCTGGATCCAGGGCTTCAAATGATACCATCAGGATGTTGCCTTTTCTTTTGTGTTTTCATTCTTAGATTTTTCCCAAGAGATCTGGGAGGAGAGAAAAAAAAAAAAGATCCTATTAACTCCAGGCTTGAATAGAAATCTCTGAAGGATAGCAGCTCTTCCCTGTGGTTCAGGAGATGTTCAGACCAATTCCCCTTAGACCTGGGATGGCCACTGCTGCCCAGAGTGTTTACTTTTGGCCCTGTGGGGAGGAGGGGTTGAAAGATAGAGAGGGCAAGGAAGGGTACAACAGCTGTGTAGTGTCCGTGAGGGAGGCTCCTGTGCACGGGATGGGGCCCATGTGCCACTGGATGGGCTGCCTTCCAACCGGAAGTCTCCACAAGGCTGAAGACTCGTAGGATGTAGGGGACAGTCTGCAAAGGTTGATGAAGAAAGTAAAAAGGATTTTGAGAGGTATTGACAACAACAACAGCTAACACGATTGACCTGGCTCTCGGCCAAGTGTTTCCCACAGACGGTTGTGTGTCATCTGCACCTTCAGTTTCATCCTCTGCACCTTGGATTGTCCTCACTTGCAGACAAAACTGAGCTTTCCAGCGGTTAGGTGATGCTCCTCTGATCACACAGCTGATAAGATGCAGAGCCAGGCCATCCTGGAGCGGAGTTCCAGCACATCAGAACCGCCACCCACCATGGCAACAGTCCCGCCTCAGCCTCCTGAGTGCTGGGATTATGGGTGTACACCACCACACCCAGCAAAATGATTTTGTCAGATGTGACTGTTCAAGGTCCCTTTGAGGTTATGTGAATGGTAGTTTTTGAAAGCTTTCCTGACTTCCCTAAATCCTCCCACCTTGCACACAAATCCCTGCCACGGTGGCTTTGTGGGGGAATAAGAAACAAGCAGTTTCCACGACCACACCCAGCCACGGGTCAGAGTTTCTGACCCAGAGCACAAACTGTTGTCACAAGTGGGGCCCAGGGACAGTCGGATGAATTTCCAAGGGGGCTCTGGATATGGCTGTCAGAGGCAGGCAGGCTTTGCTGCCCAAGGTGGGGAGGGCCCTGGTGCTGGGCATAGGGCCTGGTCTGAGGCCAGGCCTCCACTGGCTGCTGGTGCAAGAGGACAGGGGGCAGGGAGCCAGGCAGAGCTTGGCAAGGGACTGGAGACAGGGAACCCAACTAGGCTGGTAAACTCTGCGAGGAGGTCTGACAGGCTGGGTCTGGCCGGCGAGGGCAGTGTGGGCCCTAGCAGCCCCCAGGCCAGTGGGAGGGATTCAGGAATTGAGAGGCCACCTGTCCCGCTGCCCACCTGAGCAGACTCAGAGGCCGTGAGGACACCCTCAGAACCTTCATTCGATTTCTCTTTCTTTACCTTTGAGAAAGGTCTCACTAAGTTGCCCAGGCTGGGCTCGAACCTTGCGATCCTCCTGCCTCAGCTTCCCAGAGTGGTAGGGTTACAGGCAGGTGCCACCACGCCCAGCTGGACTAGCTCGCTTCTTCACCCCCCTCCTTCTTTACCCCCGCTCCCAAGGAGTGAGCTGGCTCAGGGCTCAGGGGCCCCTGGAGCTGTGTCTCCACAATCAGATGCACCATGGCTGCTGCGTCTCCAGGCCCCACCGGGAGGCTGATTCCTCTTCCACGCAGTCCCGTCCCTCTCGGCCCCACACTGCGGAAGTGGCTACGCAGCCGGGGCGCTTTGACTTCTCTGCCTCCTGGAAGCAGTCTCCGGTCCTCCCTGCTTCAGGCTGAAGGGACGGGCCAGCTCCGCAGCAGTGCCAGGCCGCCGGGTCCCCTGCCCAGTGCGGCTCATACAAGCTTTTCGCACCCTCGCTCCAGCAATCTTCCCTTCTCCAGCCCCACCCTGCATTCTAACTCCCTGGAGAAGAGCCAGGGGGACTTTCTGCATGTTGGGGGCTGCTATGACTCATTCCAGTTTTCTGATGACTCTGCCCCTGGCCTGTCACCCCTCCTACTGGTCAGGAGTTGCAAGCCTGTGATGAACGGTCTCGTTTCTAACTTTCAGACGCTCTGGATTATAAAAAAAAGTCTGATGAGTGAGTTGCCTGCTTTAAAATTTGAGGATCAAGCCGGGGATTTAGCTCAGTAGTTCCGCCGCCTGCCTTGCAAGCACAAGGACCTGAGTTCATCCCTGTACCAAAAAAAACCAAACACACACACACACAAAAAAAAAAACGACTTGAGAATCAGATTTGACTCCAGTTTCCTTCTTCCACCACACAGACCGGCCTGGGAGCTTCAGGAACTGGAGTGTGAATGTGTGTGTGTCAGGGGAGTTTTAGGTGGCCCCAGCCTCTCTCTCTCTCTCTCCTTTCGGCTCGCATTTCAGAAGGTTTAGTCCTTTCTGCATGGTTGGCCAGCTCCAGGCAGAAATGGCGTTGTGTCCAGAAAGTGGCCATGGCATCTGCTGTCTCACACACACACACACACACACACACACACACCCTTCTCTGGGCACCCCCTTGAGCCAGGGTTGGGAAAAAGGGGCGAACAGCTGTCTCCCTGCTGATACCTGGCCAGAAGGCTGCAGTGGGCTTGGTTGGAGGCACCTCCGACCGGGGATTCGATCTCAGCGCCTCCGCTGTGACGTGCGGCACCTCCCACTAACACTCAGGGGCACGTGACCACATCCCTGCGGCACCGAGACCCCAGGCCCACACCGAGACGGTGCCAGGGAACCCGCGACCGCCAGCCCTCTACCCTCCACATCCTCCATGAGCTGGGACCCGGGGCCTCACCATGACCCTCTGAAGGTCCTGGGGCAGGTGGCAGCTCGTGGCTGAGCAGACACCGGAGCAGGGCAGGATGCATCCGCCTCTCCTTCTTGCCTTGGCCTCCATGTGTGACAGGCCGTGCTCTTGGCTCCTGGTCCTCAGCTCTGGACTCAGCAGAGAAGACAGGGTTGTCCTGATTGTTTCCTCTAAGGTGCACTCTCCTCCAAGGTCCCCACTGGGAAAACCCACCAAACCAGCTGGGCCTCTCTCCCCCAGGGACAGGGTCCCAGGCAGCCCTCACTGGGTGCTGACCTCTGGGCCTGAAGGTTCTTACCAGGACCTCCTGCAGGGACAGCTTCTTCCAGACCTGGTCAGAAATGGGCAGCCACCCTGGCCACCTGTTTCCCTCCTCCCTGCCCACATCTCCTGGGTTACCAGACTGAAGTGTCTGTATCTGGTTCCTGTTCAGGGTCAGGGCCTGGATGTGGGAATTCCCCAAGTTCCCCAGTTCCTTCCCCCACTGGCATGACCTTCTTAACATTTAGTTTCATTTAGAGCTTGAACTGGGGCTCAGTAGGAAAATCGATCAGTGCTATAATCAATTGGTGATGCCTACCATGGGCACCAGAGCGGCACAGTGGCAAGGTTTTTGGTTCCCTGTTTCAGGTGTTTAAAATTCTTCATGTTTCCCACCTAGAATTCACCCGGACTCTCTGTCCACTCTTCCATGGCTCAGGATTGGGGCCAGGGGCCCTATGTGCCAGGTGGTTGTCACCGTATTCTCTACAGTCTTCTTTAAACATGCCACATACTTGCACATGCCGTTCTCCTTGCCAAGACTCCTTTCTCTGTCCTTAAGTTATGAAATCTCTCATATATTTCACCCTTCTGTTGCCCTTGCTCTATGGTGCTGGCAAGATGAACAACTAGCACCTGATGACGGTACCCCTCTTGCTTTCGGACACGTCTGGGTTTGTGCTCTAAATCACACACTCTCAGCCCGCTGCTGGCACTCAGGGTGCCAGAGTCCCTGGTGTAATTTTTTAGCAGCCTGTCTGCACCCACAGACAGGGATCATCAGAGTGGAGTGGGTTTAAACTGGTGGGAAGAGGCTAAGGCAGGGGGATTGTAAGATCAAGGCCAGCACGGGCAACTTGGCAAGATACTATCTCAAAAACAAAATAAGCAGGGTGTGGTGGTGCACGCCTGTAATCCCAGCACTCGGGAGGCTGAGGCAGGAGGATCGCTGTGAGTTGAGACCAGCCTGGGCTCATAGTGAGTTTCAGGTCAGTGTCAACTACATAGACCCTGTCTCAAAAACAAAAAGATGCCCCCCACCCCACCAAAAAAATAAATAATAAAGGAGCTGAGGATACACAGTGGTAAAGCACTTGCCTGGCGTGGGGAGGCCCGAGTTTGAACAAATAAGCAGGGTGGTGGTGCACGCCTGTAATCCCAGCACTCGGGAGGCTGAGGCAGGAGGATCGCTGTGAGTTGAGACCAGCCTGGGCTCATAGTGAGTTTCAGGTCAGTGTCAACTACATAGACCCTGTCTCAAAAACAAAAAGATGCCCCCCACCCCACCAAAAAAATAAATAATAAAGGAGCTGAGGATACACAGTGGTAAAGCACTTGCCTGGCGTGGGGAGGCCCGAGTTTGAACCTCAGTACCCCAGTGACTTCTGAGTGAGTCTCCACTAAGTGCATGAGAGAAGAGCCCCGGGTTCCCAGGAGCCTGTAGCGCAGGTCTGGGGTGGAGGTGTAAACAACCTAACCACAGAGGCCCAGACCCTGCTGGCGGCATCGGAAGGCAAGAGGTCTAAAAATACAGCCACAAAGAGGAAGTGGGCACCAGGAACGGGCTCAGCCAGTTCTGCTCTCGCTGCTGCCCTGGCCAGGCTGTGACAGGTCCCGGGGACAGGCTAAAGCCTCACTGAGGTCTTCATACCTGGCACGAACTTTCCCTGGACCCCTCCCCCAGGGACCTCCTCTTCCTGCAGGTCTCAGAAAAAAGGCCTCTTCTAGAAAGGCCCCTCTAACGCCACCCTCCCCCACACATCCTGGATAGATTGGTCCTTCCTGTTATACGTCCTCCACGACTCTGTCCTTAGATCTTTACTGATGTGACTATCTACCCAATATCTGCCCATCTCCCTCACATGACTCCAAGCCAAGTTGAGAGCCTACAGGGGCTTGAAATCACAGGCCTGAGCTCAAATTCTGTTCTGTCGTGTACAGATGCTGTGTGACCCTGGACACATTTTTGTACCTTATCTCTAAATCTGTCTTACCTGAGAAGTGGAGCTGGCACCAGGGGCACCAGGGGCCGCCCAGCTCAGATCCTGGCTGGGTAATGGGCTTTGAGGCCCAGGGAATACTTAGGGTGGCCCTGCACACACCAGCCCCTCATACATAGTGTCACTTCTCCACTCAAGGGCAGTAATTGGCTCTCGAGAAGTGGCTGCTGAATGAATGTCTTCATTTATGCACCTCCTGGTTCTAAAAGAGACGCGAGACAACAAGATGACAGATGCTACCGAATGCTTTGCAAACTGGAAAGCTCATAAATTTCTAGTTGTTACCTGTGGACAGCCCCAATCCTCCCGTGAACTAATCTCCCTCCTAGTAACAGTCTATTTCTTTCATTTTGCTTTGTTTTTTGAGACAGCTCTCTCTAAGCAGCCCAGGCTGGCCTTGAGTGCGTGGTGATCCTCCTGCCTCAGCCTCCCGAGTGCTGGGACCACGGATGTGTACTACCACCCCGTTAAATGATCTCTTATGGACACTCTCACATCACTGCACTGGTCACTTCCAGCCTCCCAGAGTGTCTGTCTCTGGTGACAAGGAGAGTTTGTGTCCCAGGAACGGAACAGAGACTTGCTGCAGAAACTTCAGTGGGCTGGGCCCACTCTGCCCTCGGGACCTCAGCCGCTTCCAGGATTGAGGACCAAGAAGCTCCCAGGTGCTGAAGATTCCCAGATCTGGGAGTGGTCCATCCAGCACAGCGCAGGAGCTCTGAGGGAACAGGGTGCGTGTGAGGACCACGAGGCCGTGTTTAGTTAAACCGTGGCTCTTGGCGGAAGCCCAGGGAGCTAAATAATTGACGGTGTGGTCAGCAGCTGACCGCTGCCTTCGAAGCAAGGCTCAAATCGATCTGGTCAACTTTCACTGCTTTCCCAACTTTCACCCTCCTGGGCCCGGGGCTCAGAGGTGAGCCGCCCAGTCCTAACCAGATGGGTCACGGAGGGCCCTGTGTGGCTCAGTCCTGCCCTGTTCTGGGGTCTCTGTCTCTCAAGAGGCTCATGGGTGCTGAGCGGGTCACAGGAGGAATAGGACCATCCGACTAGGGCCGTCTCTGGGTAGGAGGGTGAGGCTTGGCCATTGGGTTACTGGGTTAGAAGGGGCCTGGGTATGGAAACTGGTAAACAGTCCCCTCTGAGCTCTAAGTGACCCATAAACCACAGGAAGGGATGAGGTGGCCCAGGGTGGACACTGAGCCAGACACGGACCCCTCACAGGCACTGGGAGGCCACCAATTTCTCAAGGAGAGGGACAGAGAAGGAGCCACCCCGGAGGCTCAAGGTCGGGATGAAGAAGGTGGCGAAGAGGTCGGGGAGAATCTGACTAATGGGGTGCACTGGCTGAGGGGGACTGTGGGTGACCCCTGGGGAGGGAGTTGCAGGAGAGTTGGGTGGGGTGGGAGGACAGCGGATTTGCTCATGGGGGGGTCTCTAGAGACAGGGATGGGTGCACAGGACTTCCATGGATGACGCAGAGCGGATGCAGCCCTGGCCTCAGGAACACCTGGGCCTTACACCTGGCACAGCAGCTGCTTTCACAAATCCTCATTTTCACATGCACAGGTAAGCCTTTGTTTTATTTGCTGTACTGGAGATCAGGTCCAAGGCTTTATTCATGCAAAGCAAGTACTCTGCCACTGAGCTATATCCCCCCTTTTTTTTTTTTTTTTTTTTTTTTTGAGACAGGGTCTTGCTATGTAGTCCACACTGGCCTTGAACTCATTATGTAGCCCAGCTTGGCCTCAAACTCAATGATCCTCCTGCCTCAGCCTTCCAGAGTACTGGGATTACCGGTGTGTGGCATCATGCCTAGCAGGAGGGAGCTCTTTCCAGGAGAAACTGGGGGTGGGGAGAGTGGCCCTCAAACCAGGAGGGGTCTCATAACGCAAGGGGGCCCCATCCAGTGGCAGGAGGATCCCTGGGGCTGCAGTCTGGAGGCCACTCTCCAGGAGATCCCCCCTCTACTGGTGCCCTGATGCCTGGGCCTCGGGCGAAGTCTGTGGATCCTTTCTCAGAACCATGACTTCGTGTGTCAGATAAAACACACAGGACAAGCCAGGCGTGGTGGCACACCCCTGTAATCCCAGCACTTGGGAGGCTGAGGCAGGAGGATCACTGTGAGTTCGAGACCAGCCTGGGCTACATAGTGAGTTCCAGATCTGTATCAGTCTCAACTACATAGTGGGGCCCTGTCTCAAAAAACCAAACCAAACCAAAACAAACCAAAACAAAACAAAAAAACCCAAAAACAGGACACCAGAGAAAACGGCCCACAGCCCAGGAGGACTGGGATGCCGACGGGGGTGAAAAGACAGAAGGAAGGTGTGAGGCCCTGGTACAGCTGGGCAGGAAAGGAGCTCTTGGTAGGGCTGGCAGTGCCAAGGCCACATCAGTCGGGTGCCTGGCTGCCCGCTGGGAGCAGGAAAGTCAGTGCTAGTTCACCTGGGGGAGTTGTTCGGAAAAGGATCAGGTGGCTCATACAATTTTCAGGGAAACTGGAGAAACAGGCCCGACGGGAACCAGCAAGGTGAGGCTGCCAAGGTGACACGAGGAAGCTGTGCCTGCCAGCTGGTCACGGTGGCCCAGCCCGGCTGGCATCTCCAGCCACGGAACTGACGGCCACACACACGCCCCTAGACCCACTCTGCTGAGGCAGCCTTCCAACCCCGGACAGACCCTGTGCCGAGCGTCACTGAAGGTCCCTGGAGATTCTAGCCCAGACCCGGCGTGGTGGTGGCACACACCTGCCGCCACAGGGAAAAAAAGTTTCAAGGCCCGGAGGGCGTGTCCTCTTGCCACAACGGGCCTGGATTCTTGTCTCTGAGTGCAGAGCGTCTGCCCGGTTCAGCTTCCGCGGTGGAGCTGGGTCTCCGGCCCCCACCCTGCGGTTCCGTGCATGCGGGCCAATCAGGCAGGGTGGTAAAGTGCTGGTTCCGGTGTGTGAGTGATGCGTGCTATCTCGTCTCCCCAGGCCCTCTGCTGGGAGCTCAGGCCTGCAGTGGTGCCCAGCGACCCTCAACTCGTCACTCAGAGGACAGTGGCTCCTGCCTCTCCCCACAAGGAAACACAATCAGGCCCGAGGTGCACAATAGGGCCTTTCAGGAAACTGAACCAACCTTCCAGTTGCTTCCCTGCAGCCACTTAGGAACCAGGACTGCCGGCTCCATTTGGCCTGAGTTGGCAGGGACGTGGGGCAGGGGGCATCTGTCTTGGAAGAAGTAAGTCCCCAGCTGTAGTGGCACACACTTGTAATCTCAGCACTCAGAAGGCCGAGGCAGAAGGATCACTGTGAGTTTGAGGCCAGCCTGGGGTACACAGTGAGTTCAGAGCCAGCCTGAGCTACATGTCAAGACCCTGTCTCAACAAAACAAAACAAAACAACAAAAAGGAAGTACACGGATTTCCTAGGTGGAACCAGCGGGGCTCCTTCTGATTCCTCAGGGGGGGAACACAAGCTCCCAGTTTCCCTTCTGAGAGGCCAGGTCCCCATCTGGGTCACCTCTGCCACCTGCAGGGCAGTCAGCAGGACCTGGCCAGCTGTCCGCCTACCTGACTCTTCCTGCTGGGCATACAGCCAGACTATGGTTCCCAGTCTCCCTGCGGGCAGGTGTGGCAGGGGACATCTTTGGCTGATGGAACCCGGATAAAAGTGACCTGGGCTCTTCCAGCGCGGGCCCATCAAAGCCTCCCTGTTCAGGCCTCCAAATCCTTCCCTGACCCGGATAAAAGAAGTGTTTCTGAGGCTCTCCCAGAGAATGTGCCCATAGGAGCGGGGGAGCCTGGGCCCCCGAGTTCCCCTGGAAGATCAGGGCCATCTCTTCCAGCAGCTGGGTGACCCTGGCGCGCCTAGAAAATGGAAGTGGAACCATGTTGTTCTATGATCCTGGACAAGGCACTGCCTGCGAGGGCCTCAGTTTCCCCAGTCTATGAGGAGGCTGGGTTGGAGAAGGCCTAGCAACCCTTCCTCCTGGGGGCAAGAGGAGAAAGCTGTGCTAGTGCACACATGCGTGTGTACACACTCACACTCCTGCACTGGGGGCCGGTTCTCTAGCAAAGACCAGGAGTACCTTTCCTGGGCACCATTTCTCACAAGCATCCACAGGACAGCCCTCTAGAACTGCAGGGGTTGTGCTGTTTTGTTTGTTTGTTTGAGGCAGAGCCTCACTACATATTTCAGGCTGGCCTTGAACTCACAGTGATCCTCCTGCCTCAGCCTCCTGGGGTGCACCTTTAAGCCCAGCTGTGGAAACGTTTTGTTGTTTAAACACAGGTCAGTATAACAAAAACACACGATAGATAGATAAAATGTGATGGCCAGCCCCAGTGATAAACCATGTGTGAGTCTAGTGTTTTACAGTTTCCTGAATGGCGAGAGGCATGGCAGGCTGTGGGACAGAGGCCTCTGCGAAGCCGGCCGCTGTAGGATGTGCAGCCTGCAGGGCTGCAGGAAAGGGCAGCTGCGGTTCCTGCCACTGTGGGCTGCTTTGGGACCAAAAGCCGTCTTTTTTTGGTACAGGGTATCGAACTTGGGACCTTGTGCTTATGATGGAACCACTGAGCTAAATCCCTGGCCCTCAAAGGCTGTCTTAGTTGCTGGCTTCCCAACTCCTCTTGGGCGGGCAGGGCAGAGAGCTGTCAGGGAAGGGAGAAGCAGCAGAGGTTGTGGACCATGCCTCTTTCCTGCCCTCTGGGACACTTGCCTCTTCCCCTTGGTCCGGTGGGCCCTGGGTTACCAGCGAGAGCCAGGCACTGTTCTAAACGCCTTGTGAACACTTTGCTTAAAGCTCAGGGTCACCTGCTGGGGTGCTTACATTTTATAGAGAAGGAAACACAGCCAGTGAGGATCCGTGCTGGTATTTTCTGACCTTTTTTTTTTTTTTT
>NW_022900948.1:39024655-39037322 GCF_012274545.1 Fukomys damarensis
TAGTAGAACCATTCAGCTAAATCTCCAGCCCTCCATGCTGGTATTTTCTAAAATTCTTAAGAGAGAGGCAAAGGCAAAACAACACAGGCCCCAGAGCAGAGGTCTCCAAGGGGGTGACTTTACACCACAGGGCCGCGGGCAGTGGCATCCGGAGACATGTTGGTCGTGACAGTGGGCAGGAGGTGTTACTGACACCCAGTGTGAGGCAGGGCTGATGCCATTCATCCTTCAATGCTGAGGCCACCACAGCGAGCTTCAAATGTCAGCCACACAGATGGAGAAAACCTGCCCTGCGCCCTCTGCCACCGCCTAGCTGGGTGGTGCTGGGTCCCTGAGGTCCCCTCTCTGAGCCTCGGTGATTTAGGAGGACACTGGCAGTCCTGAGACAAAGCCCGGCACAGAGGACAGGGTTGGTAAACACCGATAGCTTTGTGTTATTCTTTCCTGCCCTGCGCAGCTCACCTTAGCCCAGGCCTTCTGCAACAGGGACAGCAGGGCCAGTTCCAGCGGGCCCGGGAGAGTTCTGCATCCACATCCCCACCCCCTCCTGGCTGCCAGACGGCTTCAGCTCCACTAATTACTTATTTAAAGCCTATCGATTCCTTGGGCTGCTGCTGGGAGGCCTCGCAAAATTGCTCGTCTCCGTCTCGTAAATAGCAAGAGAGCCCTGGCCTAGGGACTGGGGCTGCTGCAGCCTGGCATAACCAGGCAGGGGGTTATTTTCACCCAGGATGCTCGTGAAATATTCATGTGTTGATTTAAATACTGAGGATGTCAGAGCTGGAAGGGCCAGAGAGCGCCCATCAGCAAAGCCTGCCCTGCATCTAGGGCTGGGTGGGGTCTGGAGGGGAGGGGAGGGCACTGGGCAGGTGCAGGTTCGAGATTAACACCAAGGCTCAGATGAAACACGTGACCTTGGGCTGGTCACTTGGCCTGGTCTGTGACGAGAGAAGGATTGCCCCAGATGGGAAAACCACTTATGGTCCCAACAGTGGGGAAGCTGAGTGGCTCTCACTCTGCTATTAGTGAGTTCAAGGCCAGCCTGGATTAGTAGCACGACCAAAAAGGAGAGAGGTGGGGGGGAGACATTATGGTAAAGTTGAAATGAGATATAGCAATAACTTAGCATATAGTAGACCTTCAAGATTTAATTGCAGAAAACCCGAATTTCCTCCTGTAGAATTTCCTAGGGCTGTAAATCCACATGAATGCACCAGGCCAGGAACGAAGCTGTTTAACTGGCACTGGTTAATGTCAACAGTACTGGGTGTAGTGCCCCAGGCAACAGTGCTCTTTGATCTCCCAGCACCATGGTAAAAGCTGATCTGAGGCCCAGCAGGATGCCGGGAAGCGGGCAGCTGTGTGGGCTGAGCATCTTGATCTCTAATGCCTGCCAATGACCTTGGTGTAAAGCATCCCACTGATGATTTTAAGCCTTTTAAGGAGCAGGGCCCAAACTAGGCGAGGTGGCGCACACCTGTAATCCCAGCACTTAGGAGGCTGAGGCAGGAGGACCACTTTGAATTCAAGGCCAGCCTGAAATACAAAGCAAGACCCTGTCTTGGAAAAATAAATAAGTAAGCAAGTAAATAAAAAAGCAGGGTTCAGTGGGAGGTCATTGAGGCCCTGCCTTCAAAAGGTCACATACAGCCCTGAGCTGATTCCAGTGTCATGCCCTTGTGCTCTCAGAACTGTGAGCTGCATGAACCTCTTTACTTTATAAATTTAGGCTGCCTTTGGTATCATCATATAGTCATGGAAAGCTAACAGACATAATCCCTTCAGTTTAGAACTGACCTCCAAGAGCTGAGGGTGCTGGGCAACCATACCTTGCTTCCTGCCTTGACACCTCTTTCCCTTTTTTTACTTATTTATTCACTCCTTGTGTTTCAGAGCTGCTGCCTCTAGGCCAGGCACAGTGCTGGAGACACAACAGAGAGTGAGGGCCATATCCCTGCCTCTTGATGGGGATGTAAAGTAGTGGCTGCAACATGGAACCCATGGATGGACTCAGAGGCAGGCTGACAGCATAACAGCACTTAGACCCTCTTGTGCAAGATCCTGCAGCACAAGACACACTCATCCGTGGTTGTGTGATCTTCATGCAGAAACCCTCCTGCTTCAGCCTCCTGAGTGCTGGCATGATATGCCTAGGCTACCATTCTTAGCTCTAGTACCTTGTCTTTGAAACTTTGCAAGCCTTCCTTTTTCTTTTCAGGGCTGGGGAAGTAACCCCAGAAAGCATCCTACCACTGAGCTGCATTTCTTGCTTTTTGCAAACATTTTAGAGTTAGAGGCTACTGTGCTCATTTTACAGCAGAGGAAATGGAGGCTTGAGGGCCCATGTGCTGGTGGGCTGGAGAGGCAGGATTTGAACCCAGGTCTTCATGACTTGAAAACCCTGCAGAAGCCACCTTGCGGTCTCTTTCCCCCTGCAGCCTGAGGGAAGAGAAGGAATGGTACTTACTGCGGCATACCAGATACCTAATGCCACAAGTGCAAGATGTGCATCATCAACCCCGTGCTTTACGGAGGGACTTGGGCGTGCAGGAGGAAGGGAACCCATCCAAGGTCATAGGAGACAGGGTGGCAGAGCTGAGGCCGGAGCCTGGGGCGTCCCCAGCCCAGGGCTGTAGCACTGCACTCACAGGGGTCCTTGGGTGGCACCTCCACCTGTCCCCAGCTCTTGTCCCCTGCCGCTCCTTGGAATCTGCAGCAAGGTCACTGTGCTGAGCTCACCACCTCCCCAGCCCGGAGGAATCTAAATGCTGTCAAGTTCCTTGCGGAGACAGGGCTACGCTTGCTTCTGAGGCTGTACCGTGGGCTGACTCAGCAGCTCAGAACCCTCGCCAGCTCGGAGCAGAATCGCAAGAATCTGCAAGTCGGCTGGAATTGCTCTGCACCCGCTGGGCTGGCATAGGAGGTGCGCACAGGGGACCGCTGCTGCTTTATGCCCTGGGGCCACTTCCTTTCTCTCCTGCGTCCACCTTGCTTCTTGCCCGTGTCTTTGAGAGGCCTCTTGTCTCTGACTTGCACACACTCAATAGTCTAGGAAGCACTTCTAGAGAGCCCTCCGTCCGCCAAGTGATTTATGATTTTGGAGTGCTTTTCGGATTATAAAATGTGAATCCACGATAGCCTCCCTCCTGCGGCAGCATTTACAAAGGGCTTTGCAAGAGCAGCGCATTTGACGGTTTACAACAGTCCTTTGCAGCTAAAAGGCGGCTGTCTTTTCAGAGGAGACTTCAGAGTTGGCAAAGCCTGGTCAGCCCCTTGCCTCGGTTAAGCTGCAGAAGAGCTCCTCTGAGATGCAGGCTGGGACTAATCCCTGCACGGTTTCCATGCATATGGCCCCAGAGAGCGCCCCGTGGTGTCCGTGGCCTAACGTCTTGGGAAGGTGATTGGGTTACAGGAGGGCGCCTTGCTGTTAGGAGGCGGGGCCTGGTGCGAGGGGCGTGGCCTGCTGGGAAGAGGCGGGGCCTGGCGAGGAAAGGCGGTCCCTGGGGGTTTATCCCTCTCCCTGGCTCCTCCCTTCTGTCTCTGCTTCCTATCTTCTGTTTCCTGTCTGCCATGCTGAGAGCAGCTCTCCTCCTGACCCCTCTGCCATTGCCTTCCTGCCTTGGAGCCTACCAACAGGGAACTGAAATGTGAGCCAGAATAAACTTTTCCTTCTTATTCTGTGGGTGTTGGCTGTTTTGTCCCAGTGCCGAGAAACGTGACTAAGCCACACTTAGAGCTGTCAGGCGCTCTTCAGAGGCCTTTGCGGGTGTTCATGCGTCTCCCTGGCACAGTACGCCTGTGACGTTGGTATTATTATGAACCCCATTTACAGATAAGGGCACTGAGGCACAGCAAAGAAACTGTCTTACTCAAGGTCAAGAGCTGTTAGTAGTGGAGGATATCGTGCTTGATAAGAAGGCAGGTGCTGCACCCATTTTCCAGATGAGGAAAACAGAGGTCCAAGGCAGCATCTGGGGAGCCCCGCCCAGCTCTCGTTCCAGCTCTGAATCAATGTGAGGTATGTAGGTGATGAGAGTGGCCAGAGAAAGGCCACCCCAAGCACCCACCCTGGCCCTGTGGCCACTATGTGGTAGGAGCTCTGCCTCAATTTCTCCCCTAGAGTCTGGCTCTTCTCTGCAGACGGTCCCTGGAGACCTTTCCTGGGACGTTGTGTCTCACACAGGTAGGGGGAGAGAAGGTGGTGGAGAGTAGGGCAGGCACCTTCCCTGAGGGCCTCAGTCTGATCTTCTGAGGTCAGTGCTCTGGCAAAACCTCTGAAAAATCCCAAAGTTTAACCCCCAGCCATGGCACAGATGGGGAAACTGAGGCCCAGGAAGGAGAAAAACTCAGCCATACAAAGAACTAGACGCAGACATGGGACTAGAATGTTGCTCCATGAGCCAGGGTAGTTTGGCTTTTGATCTTATGAGATCTTGAACTATTCAGTCAGTCAGTCAGTCAGTCAGTGAACAAACATTTCCTGAGCGTCCTGAGATGACAGTGGTAGTCAGACCTGATTCACAGGGTCCTGACCTCCATGGAGTTATGGTCTAGAGCCATGCTATCCAGTATACAGCCACTGGGTACAGGTAGTTACCGAGCACATGGTGCATAGCTGGTCCAATTTGAGGTGTGTTTAAGTATAAAATACCCACTGGAATTTGAAGACTTGTTATGAAAAAAAGGAAAATATAAAATTGCTAATTTTTGTCTCCCCGGGTATGGTGGTGTATGCTTATAGTCCTAGCATTTGGGAGGCCGAGGCAGGAGGATTGCCTTAAGTTCAAGGCCAGTCTTGGCTACATACTGAGTTCAAGGCTTGCCTGGACTGCGTAGTGAGACCCTGTGTCCAAAAAAAAGTTAAAATTAAGAACTGTGTAAGTGGCTCCTGCAGTATATCTGTTGGGCACTGGAGGGTCCTCAAGATGGAACCAACCGATTTCCTCCATTGGTGCCCAATTTGCCTGGTTGGAGCCGCAGGACCCCGCCCATCTCTCCTCTTCCTTCATTTTCTTCTCTTTCCAGGCCAGTTCCCCTTCTGCTGCTGTCCCCAGGGAGTCCCAGGCTGTCACCTGCTGCCACCCCAGCCCTGCCCTTCATCAGAGGAGGCCCCTTCTCCCCCTGCACTGAGGAGGCCTCCTGGGGCCCTGAGCAGCTGAGCCCTGAGCTGCCCCGCTGTGACTTGTCCCGGTTCTGCCAGTCTCCAGCTGAGACCCAGCACCCACTGCGCCCACACTGTTACCACTGTGCCCGGGTCTTTCAGGGAAAGCAACCTGAGCTGGGAGGAGGCCGAGGGTCTTCCCTGAGGAGGTGGAGCTTGAGCTGAGACCCCAAGGGTAAATAGAGGGAACTACAGATGCTTAGGCAGGGAGCCCCAAGCTCATACAGCTCCTGGGAGAGGCCAGCAGGCTGTGGTTCATGGCTGTGGCCATGGAAGGAGGTGGGCAGGGGCCAGGTCATGGGCTCCTGAAGGCCATAGCCAGGAGGATGCTCATCCTATGAAGGGCAACAGGGAGCCATGGGCGGTATAAGCAGGAGAGTGTCTGGGAGCCTCCATATCTCTCTGTCCTTGGACAAGTTGGCCCATGGCAGGGCTTGGCTGTCCCACCAGGCTGAACTTGCTGGAAGCGGGGCTTCACGGTGCTCTTGCTAATTGACTGTGACCTTGGCCGCACGACCTACTTCTCCACCCGTCTGTCAGACAGGACGATGGGAGTCATGGCGGGGTGGTTAGCAGGGACGGTGCTTGTGCAGAGCGTGGCACCAAGCAGGGCTGTAGGGGGCACTCTGCCACTCTTCCCTCCCAGAGCCACCCCTCCACCTGCCAAGCACCATCCGGTTCCCAGCAGGAAGCAGATCGGAGGAACCTTTCCGCGCACAGCAGGGTATTTATAGCTGGTGCTGTCAGCCCGTTGTTGTTTTTCGGTCGCATATATATTTTTACATTCCCCAGCATCACACATGGTTTCTCGCAGTGGTTGAGAAGCAGCGGGGGCGGAGGGTGGGGTGGATGGATGCAGAGTTGCGAGTGTAGGAGGTAGGGACAGATGGCCCAGGACAGCACCTGAGGGACCCGAGGACCAGCCTTGCCCTTTCTCTCCCAGCTCTGAAACCATCAATGGCTCCCTATTCCCCCTGCCCAGATTCTGCACAAGGGGAGCCCCCCATGCTCCGTGGCCACATTTCTCTCTGCTGGGTCTCTCTGCTCACTGTGCCTGAACCACTTTCCTCTCTGAGCCTGCAGGATTCTGGGGAAGCCAGCTGGACTTGGCTCTCTCTCACCTGCTATGTGACCTGAGGTAGGTCCCTTTGCCTCTCGGAGCCAGCATTTCCTGTCTTGGGAGAGGGAAGCCCTAATTACAACTCCTTGGGGCTGCAGCAGGGTAAAAGGTGCCTGGCTGCAATGAGACGGAAGCTATGCTTAGATGCATGTCTGGTCTCCGACCAGGACCAGCCCCTGCCTGCCCCTGGGCACCTGGAAGAGGCCTCCAGGCACCACATCACCCCTCTCTCAAGGGCAGAGAACTGTTGAGCTTTTGTAGCCACCCCTCTCCTCTAAAGACTCACGCTCCTTGCTTGTGAAAACAGCCCCTCACCCAGTACAAAGCCTTCTCTTCCAGCCCAGACCGTTCCCCCAGGGGTACAGGGCCGATGTTCCATCTACAGACAAGAGAGCGGGTCCAGGAGGAAAGCGACGCTTCGGAGGCTCTGACTCCAGCACCCCCACCTCCCCTCCTTTGAGGAAACGCTGGTCCATGCAGCTGCCCAGGGGTCTCTCTCCCAGGCTTCACACCCACCCAGGCCACACCCTTGGCCTCCTCCGCCTCAGTTTGGGAGCCCAGGACCCCCATCCCTGCCTGCCCGGGTCAGGCCCGCGCTGCCCACACTCCTACACCCAGGGCCACTGAAGCGGGCAGGGCTGGCTGGGGGGGGCACTGTTGCTAGGCAACGAGCTGGCCCAGAATCCCGAATTTTCCTCATTCACTGAGCATTCCTCTCATTTACTCGTTTATTAGTTCGTCCATTTGCTTATGTACTTGCTGCCTGGTGAATCACAACTTCACCACTCACCACCCATTTCAGAGACAGAAAAACGGAGCACAGAAGGTTCCATCGCTTGCCCAGGAGGGCAGCAGTCAGTGAGGGGTCAGGACAGCGTCCCACGTGGCGGCTCTGCGGCTCAGGCCCTTCATGCTGTCCACTGTGTGCCCGGCAAACCCTGGCCGGAAGACTGAACCTCAGTGTTTCCATCTGAGAAACGGACTCCTGCGGAAGTGACCTCAGCGGGTCTGGCGAGGTGAGATGAGGCCGTGCGTGACCCTGTCTAGCCGGCAGCAGCTGTTCCTGCAGCAGGGTGGGAGCGGGGCCTTTCCTGCTGGCTGGCCGCTCTCCCCTTCCCTCTCCTCACTCTGCCTTCCCAGGCTGCCTGCTGCTCCCCACCTCCAGCCGTCTGCTCACACTGTTCCTCTGCCTGAAATAACTACTCTCGCTATTCCTCCTAAGGCTCCGGTGAAGTTTCCGGAGGCTGCAGGCACCAGCTGGATGGTTCCCAAAGTGGATCCAGGGGAGATGCTCC
Source organism: Fukomys damarensis (assembly GCF_012274545.1). Lineage (NCBI taxonomy): Eukaryota > Metazoa > Chordata > Mammalia > Rodentia > Bathyergidae > Fukomys > Fukomys damarensis. The sequence goes on from NW_022900948.1 coordinate 39,032,232, forward strand.
GCGCCGCCCTCACTTCCTGCTGCAGCCCCACCCCTAGGCCCCACCTCCTCAGAGGGGCCCTGCAGGCTGCTGCAGCTCCCCGCCCCAAGCCGGCCCAGCGGCTCCCTGGAAGAGTCCTCCGTCGGTCAGAAGGCTCTGTTCTCTGACGCCAGGCCCACGAGACTGCAGTTCCCTGGGGCCTGGAGAGCACCCCGCAGGAGACAGTCCTTGTTACACCTCCTAGCTTCTTGGGTCGAGTCTCTCAGGCACTTAACACACGGAGATGCATTTGGTTTTGTGGGAAAGTTTGTTTCATACGGGACTCCCTGGCACCTGGATGCTCCTTGCCAGGGCAGGTGCTGCCTCTGACCCCCACTCGGCCCGCAGTGCCCGGTTTAGACCTGCTCCTCGGGGAGGGACACTGGCAGACGGATGGATGTAGGGATGGATGGGTACAGGGGTGGATGCGTGGATTGTTGGAGGGAGGGAGGAATCTGCAGGACAACATGGGGAATATACATCCTTCATTCTTCCATGTACAGGAACACACGGTGGGAGACCAAATGTCAAGAATCTGGGGGCGCCAGGTGTGGTGGTGCACGCCTGTAGTTCCAGCACTTGGGAGGATGAGGCAGGAGGATTGCCATGAGTTCAAGACCAGCCTGCACTACATACCGAAGAAAAAGATTCTGGGGAGCAAATCTCAGCTCCGTGAGTCACACCAGTGGGACCCCTTTCTGGGCCACAGTTTTCTCAGCTCTCTCAGCGATGCTCACAGTGACGGTGCCTGCTTTGAGGAAAAGAGTGTGAAAACCAAGTGACATGAACCCGGGGGCCCAGGGAGCAGCGGCGGGCTTCCCACGTATCACACGTCCCTGCCTCCCTCGCCGCCCGGGGCGGAGGGGGCGGCTCGCAGGAACTTGGCAAAGAGCTTGTTTAGGTGACAAACGGCCCAGGAGCCCTGTATGGAGCTCTTTCCCGGAGCCTCGGTCTACAGAACAGCAGAGAGGCCCAGGCCTCGAGGCCCCTGCACCATCCGCCCCAGCTTGGTTTCCGCGCCTGCGAAGTGGGCTGTGCAGGAACCCGCGGGCGCTGTGGAGGGGCAGCGGCCGGCAGGGACCCCATGGCGTGGCTCCCGAGACGCGCTGGCTGCTAGTGAAAGGGCAGCTGCGATGAGTTTTCTTCCCGTTCTTGGCTCAGATTTTGCTTTTTCCGTCCAGAGGAACCAACCTGCATTGGTGCTTTTGGAAAAAAAAAAACCTCTCCAGGAACTGAGGTTCCAGGGCTGACTCGCAGCCTCGCTCCCTGAGTGGTTTGCCGGATGCTGCTGCCCACCGAGCCAGTGCCTGCTCCCCCACTCAGCACCCTATGCGCTGTCGGGAATGTCTTCCCTCCACCTCCTGGGCTCAGTCTGTTGGAGTCAGGGTCAGACTCTCAGTCCCTAGCACGGAACAGCCCCGGCCCACAAACCCAAGAAGAGAAAGCGAACTGGGCTGGTCATGAGGCCTCTCAGAGGCTCAGAGAGGGTTCACCACCTGCCTGAAGTCACACAGCTGCTCAGAGCAGAGCAGGGACTGGGATCCGGACTGGCTGGGTTCAGAGTCTGTTCTGTCTACACCTACCCGGCAATGAACTTATTTGAAAGCAACGGCTGAGAAGAGAGGAGAAAGTCCCTTCTTGGCTCCTGGAGCAGGGCTCAGACACTAGGCCGCTTCCAGCCGGCTGGCCGGGACCCGTGCCCAGGGGAGGGGGGGACATCTTGCCAGAGGGTGGCCCTTCTTGGGTAGTGACACCCAGCCTGCGGTTTGCAGGCCTTACAATATGAATAATTCATTTGCAACCAAGTCTGGGAATTAGAAACCAAACTGTCGCAGGATGACTTACTTAACAGGGGCTGCTGCTGGGGAGTGGGGAGGAGGGCTTTGAACTCTAAAAGAGAAGACGGTCATGTCTCCTGGCTGGATTTAAAGAGGCCGACAGACTTGTGCTTCCCCTGAAGCTATGCCTCCTACCAGCCGGCTGACCTTGAATCAGTGCTTGGGCCTCTGTGCTTCAGTTTCCTTGGTTGTGAAGTAGGGTTCATGATGGACTTGTTAGAAAGACTGAGAATCTGGAGAGTGCCTAGAATTATGCCTTGGCTCATGGTAACTGCTCAGCAAGTGTTTGTTGAGCGAATAAATGAACACTTATAAACAATAATAGCTGTTCTACTGGTTCCTCTGCAGGTGCAGCAGCTCTGCCTGGGACTGGCTGTGTCCATGACAGCGTGGCGACCTCATGAGTCATGCCCCACCCCGTCCCCGTAGGAGCTGGAGGGGGCAGGCTGTAGTCCTTCCTGCCAGTTGTTCTCAACCTGCACCCTCCATAAGGTCCCTCCCTGCCAGCAATTGCTGTGGCTGAGGGTGAGGTGTCCCTAGGCAGCGAAGCCATCCACCCGAGACGGGGCTGTGGAGGGGAACCTGGGCCTGGCCTGGAGCTCCCTCTAGTGTCTCCAAAGGGACCTGCATCCTGTCCTTTGGCCACAGGGGGACCGGGTTTGTCTCTGTCACCCTACCGTCACCTCCCAGCACCTTCTCCACACTCCTCATTTGGGGTAACTAAGAGACAGTGCTACACAGTAAAACAGTGTTGTTACCCCTCTTTTTACTTGGGGCCAAACTTAATCTCAGAGAGGTTAAGTGATTTACTCAAGACCACACAGCTGGGAAGGGGAGAACTCTGGATCAGAACTAGCACTCAGGGGCCAGGCATTTAGCTCAGTGGTGCCACTGCCTGCCTCACAAGTTTAAGGTCCTGAGTTTGAGCCCTGTCACAAAAAAGAAAAGAAAAGAACTAGCATTCATGCCCTTTACCACTGGCCTCTTGTGGCCCCTCTGAACTCTCCTTTGACGTTTCTTTTCTTCACAGTACTAGGGATTGAACCAGGGCCTGGCACATGAGGGGCAGATACTCCAGCCCTGAGCTACATCTCCAGCCCTTTTATTTTTATTTTTGAGACAGGGTCTAAGTAAGTTGCCCTGGTTGGCCTCTAACTTGCGATCTTCCTGCCTTGGCCTCCTGAGTAGCAGGGATTACAGTTGTACACCATGGCACTCAGCAGGGACAATTACCTCTTGAAAGTTATGTACATAGTGTGTCTTGTGTTTCAGGGTAGTAAAAGGTAATAGAAAATATCTGTCATCAACCAGGTATCGTGGCACAGGCCTCCAATCCCAGCCTTCTAGAGGCTGAGGCAGGAGGATCATTGTGAGTTCTAGGCCAGCCTGGGATCCATAATGAGACCCTGTCTCAAAAAACAAAACAAAACCAACCAACCAAACAATCCTAAATATCTGTCTTCAAGGGGAACCGGGACAGGCTAAGAATCACTGAGCTGGGAGGCAGTGTGGCGGGGGGCTGGCCAGGGCTTAGATGTGCTTTCCGGGGGGCGCCCCAACATTTTGGTGCCAGTGATAACCAGGAAGGCAGGAAGGAAGCCAACCAGGGCAGCGGCTGGGAGTGGGGTGCAGGACAGAGGAGTGTGAACAGGACAGGGCAGAGGAGGGTCGGGTGGGCACAAGGGGTCAAACAGTAAGCCGCACTGCCCTGAGGAAGGCACACGGAGCCCCGAGGCAGGGGCAGGGCCCCAGAGTCCCTGAGGGCGATCTCCACATGGGGTCCCCACTCTCTCCCCCAGTGTCCTTGGCAGCGCTGCCCTCCTCTCCAAATCCGCCCAGGTGGACGTTGCTCTTATCCCCACGCAGTAAGGTTCTGAAAAGGAAACAGAGTCCCGGAGAACCTGCCTGGGTGCGGAGCAGAGCCAGGACCTGACGCCCACACTCCCTCCCGGGACCCTGCCGCCCAGCTGTCTGGCAGATCAACCACGGGCGAATCAAACCCCAACCCCGCCGCCCGGCCTCACGGACGGAGCGGGACGCTCCCAGGTGCGGCCACCAGATGGCGCGCGGGCTGCGGGAGACCCAGGGCTGCGGCACGCGCTGCTCCTGGTTCCCCCGCCTGGCTGCCTGGGGCTCTCGGGAACCTGAGAAGCCCAGAAATGCAGATTCGCTGCTCACTGAGGCCTCACGGGAGCTGTTGTGATTCCCAGGTTGCAGATTGGAGACTGAGGCCCAGAGAAGGCAGTCGCGCCACTAGGCCTGTGCTTTCCCCGAGGAGTGGAGAGGGACTTCCAAAAGGGGACTCCGGTGTAAGCGAGGGGTGGGGATTAAAGGTGGATAGGGGGTCCCCGAAACCAAGCCCCCCCACCCCCCCAAAGAATAAGGCTTGAGGGTGGAGGTGACCCCTACGGCTTCAGCCCCCTCCCCCGCCAGCCTGGGATTCAGTGTGACCACTCATCACTGACGCTCTGGGGCGCACTGCTCCCCGAAACCCACTGATCCCCGGGGACACCGAGATCCCCCATCCCCCGGTCTCTGCTTCTGTGAGCTGAGGGCGGAGCCCGGGGCCTGCGGGGGCCGAGTTCATGGTCACTGAGCTTGCATGGCAGGGGACAGTGACTGGTTTCAGGAAAGTCCCTTCACCAAGGGGACACCCCCCCCAAACCAGGGCAGCCGAGGAACGAACGGGGTTTTGTGCCTTGTCTTTGAGATGACCCAGATTCCCGGGCCCAGGTCCTTCCTTGGGGCTTCTCCCCTGCACCCGCACGACTTTCCTCTCTCCAGCCCGCACGAACAAACCCAGCGTGGCAGGAGCACGGAGATTAGACGGCGGGAAGGACTTCCCGGCAGGGGCAAGGAGCGCGTGCTCAGCTGCAGGGCCACTCAGCAGAATGGGCTCTTGGGGCGCAGCGTGAAAGGTTTCTGGAGTAAGCAGCGGAGGCAGAGATCAAGGCCAAAAGAGAGGTTGCAACGGCTCCGTTTGTCCAGGGCCGGGTGGTGAGGTGCAGGAAGGTAGGGTCCTGCCAAGGATTTAGCTCAGGGCACCGCGCTGCCTCGCAAGCACAAGGTTGTGAGTTCAATCCCCGTACCAAGAAAATAAAATAAAATAAAATAAAAGGCAGGGGCCACAGAGTACAGGGCCAGGTGCCTAGATTTTATCCCGAGGCGATAAGGAGGGGCTGTGTGCGGCAGGCCTGGGCTGAAGGGTGAGGAAGTGGGCCGGGAGCTGGAGTGG
>NW_022900948.1:39038104-39043522 GCF_012274545.1 Fukomys damarensis
TGGTGGCTGGTGAGTGGGGTCCGCGTCTGGGGGGTGGGGTCTGTCCCTGGGGCGGCCCTGGCTGGGGCTGAGGGCCACTGGCCCGCATTGTGCCAGGACTGAGTGGCAGAGTGCCGGACTGCGGGCCTCTGAACTTCTGTGGGGTCCTGCGTCCTGGGACTTGGGGCGGCGCATGCCGGGGGTGGTGGGGCACTGGTGTGACCCTCATTGGGTGCTGGTCAGGGTGTGCATCTCATCTCCCGGGCACCGCTGTGACCCCTCCTGGAAGGGGGTGTTGGGCTGGGTGCTGTGGGGCGTGAGGGACCAAGTCTGGGGAGTTGTTGGGTACTGGGATTCTGCCCTGAGTTAGGGTGCTGGGCTGGGACATAAAAGTTGAAAGGTGGATGAGCCCGGGAGTTGTGCCAGGGTGACTGGGCGTGGTGAGCTGTGTCCAGGGCTGCTGAGGGTGTGAGTTGTCCAGCACGCTGAACTCGGGTCCTGGAGGCGGGAGGGGACCCCAGCTCAGTGGAAGGGGAAAGAGACCTGGGGAGCCAGCACCTGCCCCTCACTGGTGTGGTCTCTCTGCCTGTGCCTGATGGCTGTCGAGGCTGGGGCTGCTCTGGCCCCCTGGGGGTAGGGGGATCTGAGAACACACATGTGTCCCCTGCTGCCCTCCCTGGCAGTCCAGACCCAGCTGGAAGGGTCACCTGAAGCCAGACCTGGACGGCCAACACTTTGCTTTTGTCCAAGTGGACGCCTGTATGCACGGAGCCTGGAATTCCTACTGGTGGTGCGGGGGATGCTTTGTCCTGGGCACTGTGGCTACTCACGCCAGGCCTGGGAAGTCCCCTCTCCCTGCCACCTCCAGCTGGAGGAGGGAGCCGAGGAGGATGGGAAGCCACGCCTGACCCCAGCCCTACAGTGGTGTCTTCTGACCTCACCTGGAGGCTGCGCGCTGTATGTTTAAAGCTCCCTGTCCTGCTCTTCTCCTTGGGCTGACAGGGAGGACAAGGACCCCATTTTGATACCGGGGATCGAACTCAGGAACTTGCCCTTCCAAGGCAGGCAGCAGAACCACTGAGCTAAATCCCTGGCTGAGGACCCCATTTGTAGGGAAGGAAACCAAGGCTCAGGGAGGGATGGGGGCTCAGGAGCTGGGTCCCCAAGGTGACTCTGGGGCCCATAAAAGGATCTGGGGGCTGCTCTCTGCACACAAGGGATATGAGTCCCACTCTGTGAGTCTGGCCTGTCCATGCCCTGCAGAACACACTTGTATATGTGTGGGCACACCCTGCACACCTGTGGGACATGCTGGGCACACACTGCCACACGAGCAGGTACCACAGACACAGATGGGCCTTCCACATGTGAACTTCCCACCTGTATACCCCACAGACCATGCTGTGTATGCACGTGTGTGGCTGTGTGTTGTGCGTTTATAGCCATGTACCCACGTGAATGTGAGGCAGGGTGGGCACAAAGCAGATCAGGATGTAGGAGGGGAGGTACGCTGACCTCCATGGCCCACCTTTTCCTCTAAGTCTTTTGCAGGGATCCCGGTCCCTGGGGATCCTCAGGAGCTGGAGTGTGGACGCTGCTGGCATGATGGTTTCTGGATGCCATCACCCAGGGCCTGACTTCGGGGAGGGGAGGGACTGGGGACTGTGTCACTGGAAAACTAATTTCCAGCCCAGAAGAGGTGGGGTTCTGCACTGCCAGCCCTGAGCTGGGCCCCCGCCATCCTGGGCCACTCTGCCTCAGAGGCCCACTGGTTGCTATGGAGAGGACCAAGCATCTTGGAGCACAATAGGCCCCCCCTTCCTGAACACCCAGGGAGCCCAGCAGACAAAGGGGCAGCCAGTCTGGTCCCCAAGTCTGTCCCCTCCTCCAACCGTGGGGTGGGGCTCCAGTACAGAGCAGGGATTGGGTGGGAGGCCAACGCACTCCCCAGCTTCAGGGTCCTTGGGTGCTTGATGTTGGCCTCCCTAGAGGTTTGTTAATGAGTGAATCACAGCCACTACCACAGCAGGCGCTGAGCTATGGGGCCAACGGCTTGGCTTTAGGCTCAGCTTTAATCCTCCCTGCAGCCGTGAGGTCAGCACTGATACCCCTGTTTACAGAGGATAGAGAAGGCCAGGAGAGGCCATGACTTGCGCCGAGTCACACAGCACATGTGTCCCCCAGCCAGTGGCTGACAGTGGCTCTTGCTTTCGGAAAGTCAGCCTTCTCTGTGCCTCTTTGAGACAGGACACTAACTTCACTCTGAGGCCAAGATGAAAACTTGAGGCAGTGGGTCACCGACCCAGCTTTTGGTATGGAACCCAGACTTCAAAGGAAATTTTAGGGATCCTCAGAAGTCTATTAAGAGTTACCAATGAAGTACTTAAAAGTGGCCTGTACAGGTGGCAGGTCCAGAGTCGCCCACCCCTGGGGCAGCACCCAGTTCTCTGAGACCATAATTTGGAAACCCTGGGAGTCTCCAGAGTCAGAGACAGGCAGACAGGCTACTAGCATCAAATGATGCCTGCTAGCCTCCCGGTGTAAACACGTGTGATAGAGTATTTCAGACTCTGCCACCTTTTAGAACCTGTGCCCTTTCCTGATGAGGCTGAGTGGGCACAGCAGTGAACCTGAACCCTTCTCCAGCCCCACCCTCTGCCCAGCCAGGGTGGGGGAACAGTTTCCCCTCTCTATATGGGAGATGTGTCCTAGGAGGAGACAGCAGGCAGGTCCTTGGAAATACATCTACTCTTGCCTTGGGACAGGCAGTTTCCTGGAACTGACCCTTTGCAAAGCACTCTTTGGGGTTCTGACTCAACTTGCAGGTGTGAAGGCCCTGGGTCTGCTCAGAGAAGGAGGCTGCCAGCTGCAGCCAGGATCCTTGCAGTGCCGGGGATCGAACCCATCAGTGGGTTAGACAGTTATGTTATGTTGTGCAGTGCTGCCCGGCGAGCCACACCCACAGCCCCTGCACCTCCATTCTGAGAAGGGGCATTGTGAGGGTGGTCACGTGTGTCTCCATTCTGTTAGACTCTTCCTAGTGCAAACGTGAGCCTGGGGACGATACACTAAGACCGCAAAGTGAAGGTGGCGATTTCACCACACTGGCAGAACTCTGAAGATCTGGTTCTTAGCTTTTGGAGGGATGGTCTTGGGCAGTTTTTGTTTTTCTTGGGGACAGAATCTTGCTATGGTTCCGGCTGGTCTTGAACTCACTATGTACCTCAGGCTGGCCTCGAACTTGTGGTGATCCTCCTGTCTCAGCCTCCAGACTGCTGGAATTACAGCGAGTATTGCAATTACAGGCAAGAACCTCCGTGGCTGATCTTGGGCAATTTTATCAGCCTCTTTGCCTTAAAAAGCAGTTTTCTTAACAGCTCCCCGCTTCTGGTTGGAACCAAATATAACAATGTAATAATAGGTGCAAGTACTAGCACGTAGTGTGCATGAAGTGAATGGATCGCTCCCGCCTGCTTCCCCTGCGGGGAGGCCGCAGGTCGAGGACAGGGGCTGCGGTCCGTTAATCCCTCCCCTGCCAGGTCAGCCCAGGCAGCCCCAAAGGTCAGCAGGGATTTGTAAAGATAAGCACAGGCCCCTCGTTGCCGTGGCAACAGACCCCGCCCCTCCAGCTCGGCCCGCGACAGCCCCGCCCTCGCCCGCCTGCTCCCTTCTCTGAGCCAACCTGGCCTCCTGGGCTCCCCCAGACAGACACCACCCCGAGGACTAGCGTTCCTGCCCCTCGGTGCGCAAAGGAATCCCCTGGAGCAAGTGCAGTGGCTCTGGATCGATAGGTCTCTGGTGGACTCTGGGTCACTCTGGAAAGCTGGGACTGGGGACTCTGGAGCAGCCAGAACGCTGATTCCAGCCCCTCTTGGGCTGTGGACTGGGAAGTGGCTTCTTCCCCGAGTTTCACTTTACTCCGAGGATGGACTGCTCTGGCCCTGGGAGGACCCCAGGGAGGGCAAACTGTAAGAAGCCCCCCTCCCCACCTGGTTCTGTCTCCCTCACTTGGAGGGCTCGGAACTGGGGCCCAGCTCCAGACTGGCGTGGGGACCCCGTGGGCACACAGGTGAGGAGTGGAGCCCTGTTGGGGTTAAGATGGGGTGCTCTTTGCACAGGGCCCAGCAGCCACTTCACCACAGCATCCTTGACCACGATCCTCCGGAGTCGTGTGGGCCAAGTGTCCCCAACTGGCATGAGCTAAAGCCCCACACAGGGCTCCCTGGGTGCCGGGGCTGCATGCAACCACCTCAGAACCCTCACAGTGCCCCTACCTAGGGCTACTGTTGGCATCTCAGTTACAAACTAGATCTGATGCCCAAAACCTTTGCCCTTTCTGAGGGAGCTTGACCCATGCCCACCCCCATCAGACCTTCTTCCCCTCTTTATCAGACCACCTTCCTTCCCTTTATCAGCCCCCCCCCACCCCCGGGCATCTGGCTTGGGGAAGCTGACTGTAAACTGTGAAACCTCAGGCCCAGACACCTCCTCCCCTGTGACCAGGTCTGGCAGATGGGCTGGCAACGGATGCCCTGAGCAGAGGAAGTCCCTTCGTGCCTGCCACACACTTGGCCCTGGTGGTGGCCCTTGCTGGGTCCCCAGTCTGAACAGCTGAGCCCATGTTGAACTGCACCAGGGGCTGGGGCACTGGAGGTGGGACTGGCTGTCTATATCTACCTAGCTCATGTCCCCTGTCCTGCTAGGGCCTCTGGGGCGTGTGGGGGTCAGGCCAGCCCTGTTGGAGGAATGTGGATGACGCCTGCGAGGCTGCCACCCTTATCTGGGGGTCTTCGCAGGGGGGAGAGGGGAGGGTGCAGGGCCTGGCCACTCTGGGCCTGGTTAGTGTCTGGATGACAACCTGGGTTAGGGGAGGGGAGCTCCAGGTGGGGCTCCTGCTGGAGGCCCCTCCCCCGGTGAGTTCCTGGCTCCACCAAGCACCCAAGCTTTGACCTCTTACCGTTCATCAGAGGCACGTCGGAGGGACACACTATTCTCATTCCCTGTCCTGGCTGGGCATGGCTCTGTAGGAAGAATGACTTGCCGGATGTCTCACAGGCATTTTCACAGCTGGGATTTGAACCCAGGCCTGTTAGCGACGAGTGGGAAGGGAGGATGGGAGGAAGGCGGGGGACTCCCTGGGTCTCATGGAGACCTCGAAGTGCTGAGTCAGGGGCTCAGGGCGCAGGTCTCAACACCAGCTCTGTCCGTGTGACCTTGGCCAGGGTGCCCCCCCCCCCCCCCCCCCCCGTCAAGGCACTTGCTGAGTGGTGCATGAATGACAGGAAGGCAGGGATCCTCAGAAGCTCCCAGGCCAGCAGGCTGGAGGGCGGGAGTGAGGCCCAGCCTTTGAAGTCACCCATCCCTTCTAGGAGGCCGAGGTCAGACTTCTCCTGTTGCTTGCGATGGAGTTACCAGCCCCACAGCAGGAGAGGAGAGGAG
>NW_022900948.1:39044076-39051029 GCF_012274545.1 Fukomys damarensis
GAGGAGAGGAGAGGAGAGGAGAGGAGAGGAAAAGTGCCGCCTCCTACAGGCTGATGCTTGGGTCCTCCTGGCCTCCTGAAAGGGAGCTGCAGGGAGGGGAGCCCAGAGGAGAACCCTCCAGCTGTAGCCAAAACAGTTCGGACACTGGAGCCTAGCCCAGTGCTGGGACCTTGGAAAGAGCCTTGTGTTTCTTTCTGGAGCCCTCTGCTTGCCAGTCATGGCCCCGTGACATCCCCGGCCCCCCAGGGCACTGCAGGGATGGGGTGAGGAGACAGCGTTGGTCCTCTCGTTAGCGTGCGGGGTGCCAGGCATCAGGCCTGCTGCTCTGCTCTGCAGACACAGTGAGATGACTGCAGCCCGCTGGAACCCTGCCCTACCCCGGCCTCTCGTGCCTCCCCTGAGCATGGGCAGATCCAGGCTGCTTCTGGGACAGTGGCTGGGCTGAGAGTGTAGGAGGGGCGTCCATGCAGCCTCTTCCCAGTGTCTTTCCTCTTTCTGCAGGGACGGTACCTTCAGAAAGCCCGAGTGGGCAGACCTCAGACCCCTGTGCCTCAGATCTGTGTGCTCCAGGGACCAAGTGTCAGACTACGGAAAGCGGTGGCTACACCTGTGGGCCCGAGGAGCCCCAGGGCTGTGCCACCCAGCCTTGCCACCACGGCGCTCTGTGTGTGCCCCAGGGTCCAGGTCCTAACAGCTTCCGCTGCTACTGTGTGCCTGGTTTCCAGGGTCCCCACTGTGAGCTGGATATCGATGAGTGTGCATCCCAGCCCTGCCAGCATGGGGCCACCTGCCGCAACCTGGCTGATCGCTTCGAGTGCCACTGCCCCCTCGGCTATGCAGGTAACGTCTGCGCTGCTCTGGGTGGAGGTCGGGACCATGGGTCCCCTCATGGCTCCCAGTCTAAGCAGCTTGATTCAGCCCTGGCTTTAGTCAAGAGCTGCACCAGGATGCTGGCAGCTCTGGGTGTCCCCGCTCCTGTGCCACCTCTTGGGTGGACCTGGCAGGTATCTGGCCCCTCTAGGGCTCCTGATGGACATTATTTTGGCCCTTGCTGCACAGCTGGGTTTGGTGCTAGAGTGGATCCCAGCCTCAGGCATCCCTGGCAGTGCAGAGCAACCTGGCAGATTTGTCTGGATTAGCTTTCTTGAGGACACCCCCGACAGCATTGTTAGCATTCTCTGCTCCAGACCTGGGTCAAGTTGTCACGTAGACACTGTCCAGATGGTGCGATGGCCCTAGCAGCTCAGGATGTAACGCTGGGATGCCGACCCCTGCCCTCTGCTGTGCTCCGAGGTTCTAGCTTGGAGACCACTCATGGTTTTGGTCCCTGATGCCAATGGGCCCCCAAGATCCTGGAAGCCCTGAGTGCTCAGAAAGTGACCAGCACTGAGTACATGTAATTCCTGCCTCTGGAGAGCAGCTGCCCAGTCTCTGGCCATCTCGGAGGCCTGGGCATCCTGTAGCGGCTGCCTGGAGTTGGGAAAAGGGTGTAGCTGAGGCTGGTGAGTGTGGGCAGCCTGCAGCCTGCAGTGTAGACACTATGGGTTCCACTCAACACTGAGTGTAGACAACTGTGGTTTGAGGGCAAAGGGCAACTTGGAGTCTCTGCAGAGCGAGGGGTACAGACTGGGGGACACAGTTCCAGGCAACAGGGCATGTAGTGACATGACACTGCTTCCCCACACCTTGCTTGTCCTCTGTCCGTGTCTGGCTGTGCCAGTTGTGCACATGCGAGTGTGGGCCCGCCTGTCTGTGTGTCTCCGGGTTTGAAGGTCTGCTTCAAGGGCCTCCATGTGTGCATCTGCCCTCTCCGTGGGCATCTGGGCTCTCTGAATGCAGTGCTGCTCATGAAATGTGCGTGCGCACTGGCAGGTGTGTGTGCACCGGAAGTTCAGTGCTCTGATAACTCCCTGGGTGTGAGCTAGCGGCCATGACTCATCTCTCTCCCTCCATTCCAGGCCGGGTGGGGGAGGCTGGGATTCCAGGAGGCTGAGCCTGGCTCCCCCTGACACAGAGGGTGGGAGTGGGGCCAGAGGGTCATGGGAAGGAGGGACCGTGTTTTGTGCTCACTAAGCTGCGAAGGGGGAGGATTCCAGCTGCAGTCAGCCGAGCCCCACCCTCCACGGCCAAACCCACCTGGGGGAGGGGGCAGGGGCAGGGTACGCTGGGGTCTGCAGTGACAGGAGCGCTCCAGCGTGAACCTCCAAACCACGAGCCACCCGCCAGCAGGGTTTGTCCAGGACAGTGGGGCTTCCTGGGCCTAGGAGTTTTCATTTTAAAGCCAACGCAGTTCAGGAGTTGGTTACTCTACTCCAGCATCTCTTCCGGGGTCCCCTCCTTAAAGCCATCAGAGTGAGCCTTGGGAATCATAGGATCACATCACTCGGCTACTTACTATTTTTTTCCCCATTAAGTTTATTGGTACATTTAAAGCAAACAATACAGTCACATTCATCACTGGGATCTTGTACCTTTACATGATGTATCTTGGTTCTTATTTCTTCCCCATACCCCTGCCCTCCCTTCACCCTCTTCACCCTCCCTATTTACAAAGACTTTGTTTTCATTTTTTCACATTTTTTCTTTTCCCTTCTTTCCCCTCCCCTTCCCTCTTCCCCTTTAGACATTTTCTTCCTATTTCACACTATCAATTATACCATTTTAACCTTATTTACACTTTTAGTTTTTCACTCCAGAGAAACTATTTGGCATTTACTCAAGTGTGTCCCATTTATTTCACTTAAGAGTATAGCCTCAATGTGCATTCATTTAGTTATAAATGTCTCTAGTTTATCATTCTTTATGGCTGAGTAGTACTCCATTTATAGAAAACCACATCTTCTTTATCCAGTCTCCAGTTTATGGGCATTTGGGTTGTTTCCAAGTTTTAGTTGTTATGAACTGTGCCACTATAAGCAGGGGTGTGCATATATTACTGTGGCATGATTTTTAAAATTCTTTTGGAAAGATACCCAGCAGAGGGATACTGGATCAAATGGAACCTCTAATCCTAGTTCTTTGAGGTATCACCATATTGATTTCCACAATGATTGCACCAGTCTGCACTCCCACCAACAATGGAGAAGGGTTCCTTTCTCCCCATAGTCCTTCTGGCATTTGTTATTGGTTGATTTCTTGACAGCAGCCATTCTTTCTGGAGTGAAGTGGAATCTCAGTGTTGTTTTCATCTGCATCTCTTGAATGACCAGTGATGTGGAACATTTTTTCATATATTTATTTGCTGATTTTACTTGTTTGTCTGAAAAGTGTCTGTTCATTTCAGATGCCCGTTTTTGAATTGGGTCTATGAATTTGAGGGTGTCTGATTTTTTGAGTTCGTTATATATTCTAGAGAGTAGTCCTTTGTCTGAGGAGCAGTAAAAATTTTTTTCCCCACATTATAGGCTGTCTCTTAGCTCTCTTGCTGGTTTCTCTTGCACTTCAAAAACTTTTTAATACAATGAGATCCCAGTTGTTGATTCTTTGTGCAAGTTCTCATGCTGCTGAGAATTTGTTCATAAAGTCTTTTCCTATGCCAATGTCTTCGAGAGTTCTACCTAATTTATTTTCCAGTAAGTTTAATGTTTCTGTTTTGATATTTATTTGTTTTTGGTTTTTCATTTTTTGAGACAGGGTCTCACTATGTACTTGAGACTGACCTGGAACTCACTATGTAGTCCAGGCTGGTCTTGAACTCTCAGCGATCCTCCTGTCTCAGCCTCCCGAGCGATGGGATTACAGGCGTGCACCACTGCACCTGGCTGTTTTGATATTTAGATCTTTAATCTACTTGGATTTCAGTTTAGTGCATGGTGTCTTTAAAATAGGGATCTAGTTTTAATCTTTGCCAAGTTAAAAGCCAGTTTTTCCGACATCATTTATTAAAGAGGCTATCTTTCCTCCAGTGAGGATGGTTGGCTCCTTTGTCAAAGATGAGGTAGCTAAATATATCTGGAGTTGTTTCTGCATCTTCTGATCTGTTTCCCTGATCCTTGGGGTCTGTTTCTTTGCCAGTACCATGCTGTTTTTATCACAGTGGCTTTGTAGTATAGTTTGAAGTTGGGGATTGTGATACCCCCTGCCATGTTTCTGTTGCCTAGAATGGCTTTTGCTATTTTAGGTCTCTTCTGGCTCCAAATGAATTTTTTTGATTGTTTTCTCAAGTTCTGTGAAATATACTCTTGGGATTTCAATCAGGATTGCATTGGATCTGTATAGCAGTTTTGGTAGTATGGCCATTTTCACTATGTTGATTCTTCCTACCCAGGAGCAGAGGATATCTTTCCATTTTCTTATATCCTCTTCTATCTCTTTTTTTTTTCAGAGTGCTATAGTTTTTAGTGTAGAGGTCTTTTGTCTCCTTTGTTAGATTTATTTCTAGATATTTCATTTTTTGGGGGTGTTATTGTGAAAGAAATTGTTTCCCTAATTTCTTTCAATGAGTCTGTTATTTGTGTACAAGAAGGCCATTGATTTTTGAGTGTTGACCTTGTATCTAGCTACTCTGCTGAATCTGTCGATTAAGTCTACAAGTCTTTTGGCAGAGTTTTTTGGGTCTTCTATGTAGAGTATCATATCATCAGCAAATAATGAGTCTACCTTCTTCCTTTCCTATCTTTATTGCTTTTATTTCTTTCTCTTGTCTAATTGCTGTGGCTAATATTTCCAGAACGATATTGAAAGGAGTGGTGATAGTGGGCATCCTTGCCTTGTTCCTGATTTTAGCATGAAGGTTTTCAGTTTTTGATCAGTTAGTATTGTATTGGCCATTGGTTTTTCATAGATAGCCTTTGTCAAGTTGAGATAAAGACCATCTATTCCAATTTTCTGTGAGTTTTTTTTTTTATCATGAATGGGTATTGAATTTTGTCAAATGCTTTTTCTTCATCTATTGAGATGATCATATGTTTTTTTGTCCTTAACTCTGTTAATATAGTGTATTTCATTTATTGATTTACATATATTGAACCATCCTTGCATCCCTGGGATAAATCTGACCTGATCAGGGTGTGTGATCTTCTTATTGATGTTCTGTATTCTGTTTGTCAGTATCTTATTGAGGATTTTTGCATGTATGTTCATTAGGGAGATTATCCTGTAATTCTCTTTTTTGGTTGGGTCTTTCCCTGGTAATACTTGTTTCCAGGAATGAATTTGGAAGTATTGCTTCCCTTTCAATTTCACTGAAGAGTTTACAGAGTAGTGGCAATAGTTCTTCTGTAAATGTCTTGTGGAATTCAGCAGTGAAGCCATCAGGACCTGGGCTTTTTTTTGTTGGTACTGTTTTAATACATTTTCAATTTGAATGTAATTACAATTGAATGTAATTGGGTGTTTAGACTTTTTATATCTTCTTTGTTCAACTTTGGAAGTTCATATGTATCTAGAAATCTGTCCATTTTTTCTGTGTTTTCCAGTATATTAGAGTACGGTTTTTTAAGTAGGTACTGATGATTCTCTAGATTTCTGCTGGATCTGTTGTGACTTCACCCTTTTCATTCCTAATTGCATGAATTTGAGCCTTTTCTTTCCTTTTTTGATAAGGTTGGCTAAGGGTTTATTGATTTTATTTATTCTTTCAAAAAACCAAGTGTTTGATTTATTGATTTTTTTTGTATCATTCTCTTAGTCTCTGATCTTTATAACTTCCTCCTTTGTATGAGCTTTCAGTTTGTCTTGCTCTTCTTTTTCTAGGAGCTTAAGGTAAGCATTAGGTTATTTATTTGAGGTGTGTTTTCTTAGTATTGACATTTACTGCTATGAATTTCCCTTGTAGAACTGCTTTCATTGTGTCACACAGATTCCTGTATGTTTTATTAGCACTGTTATTTAATTGTAGAAACTGTCTAATTTATTCTTTAATTTCCTCTATGACCCAGTGGTTGTTCAGCAGGGTGTTATTTAACTTCCATGCGTTTGTGAAGTTTTTGTGGTTTCTTACCCTATTGAGCGCCAGTTTAATTGCACTATGGTCTGACAAATAAAGGGGATAACTTCAATTCCTTTGCATTTACTTAAGCATGTTCCCTGAGCTAGTATGTGGTCTATTTTGGAGAATGACCCTTGTGCAGCCATCACTTGGCTCCTTATAACTTTTAGGATGAGCTCAACTGCCCCTATCTCTGAGACTCCCCCACTCCTGCCTCACCTGTCTGACTCATCCCCTCACTGAGGACCCCTACCCCCACCCGCAGCACGACCTGGCCAACTGCAGATTCCTGGCATCCAGAAGCCCGTTAACCCATCCTTCAAAAACCTCTTCCTTCCCAGCATGGTGGTGAACTCCTGTAATTCCTGTACTTGGGAGCCTGAGGCAGGAGGATCACTGCGAGTTTGAGGCCAGTCTGGGCTACATAGTGAATTCAAGGCCAGCCTGAACGGCTTAGTGAGACGCTGTCTCAAAAATCTAAACAAAACAAAACAGACACCCCCCCAAAAAAAAGCCAAAAAGGCTTCTCCCCCCAAGAAGCCTTCCCTGACTTGTACTTCCCCAGATAGGCCCCTGCTCTTGCTTTCACAGGATCTGGTTCCCTCGCTTGCTGAACTTGTCATTATAAAAGCAGTCTTCAGTTCTTGACCGAATCCTGTCTCCAGGCCTAGAGCGCTAGAGGCTCCATGACGATAGGGACGTGGCACCTGCTCAGAGTGAGTGAGCCAGAGGGTCTCTGTGCAGAGCTGCATGGTGGTCGCCCCTTGTGAGTGGAGCAGCTGCGACCTTGGCCCGGCCACTTTCGCCCTGCCCTGGGTGTGTATCGCAGGCTCTCTGTGTCTCCCCATCCAGGCGTGACCTGCGAGGCCGAGGTCGACGAGTGTGCGTCAGCGCCCTGCCTGCATGGGGGCTCCTGCCTGGACGGCCTGGGCTCCTACCGCTGCGTGTGCGCGCCGGGCTACGGGGGCGCCAGCTGCCAGATGGACCTTGATGAGTGCCAGAGCCAGCCTTGCTCGCACGGGGG
>NW_022900948.1:39051248-39057403 GCF_012274545.1 Fukomys damarensis
CCTCGGGAGCTTCCGTTGCCTCTGCTGGCCAGGTGCGTGCGTGTGCGTGTGCGTGTGAGCGTGCGCGCGGGCGGTGGCGGGGCGCTTTCCATCTGTGCAGGTGACTGCAATGTGAGCCTCAGTTTCCTGATCTGCACAATAATAGCACCTGCTCCTCAGGGTGCAGTGAAGAGCGGCAAGGAGTGAGGGCAGCGAAGTGCGTGGCCTGGTCCCGGCACAGGCAAAGGGCTCAGTAACACTAGCGTTAATAGTGCTGCTCCCCCTTAATGACTTGTACCCAGAGCTGTCCACCGTGACTGGGCCTGGGCCACCCTGGTGGCAGTGGAGGGGAGCTACCTGGGTCCTGTGACCTGATGCCAGCGTGTGCGTCCCCAGGCTTTAGCGGCCAGCGGTGCGAGGTGGATGAGGACGAGTGTGCCGCGCACCCCCTCAGTAACACTAGCGTTAATAGTGCTGCTCCCCCTTAATGACTTGTACCCAGAGCTGTCCACCGTGACTGGGCCTGGGCCACCCTGGTGGCAGTGGAGGGGAGCTACCTGGGTCCTGTGACCTGATGCCAGCGTGTGCGTCCCCAGGCTTTAGCGGCCAGCGGTGCGAGGTGGATGAGGACGAGTGTGCCGCGCACCCCCCCCACAATGGCGGCCTCTGCCTGCAGCGCTCCGACCCAGCCCTGTACGGGGGCGCCCAGGCCACCCTGCCGGGCGCTTTCAGCTTCCGCCACGCTGCTGGCTTCCTGTGCCGCTGTCCCGCAGGCTTTGAGGGTGAGTCCCCTGCCAGGGAAGCAACCAGCCATGCTCAGATGTCCAGAAAGGGATCTCCAGCCCAGCCTGAGACCTGGCCCTGGCGGGCAGCTTGTGCCACCTTGTTGAGTCAGTGCCTTTCTCAGGACCTCAATGTCCCTAGCTATAAAATGGACTCTTAACTCTGGTCTGGCCTGAGGGTGAAGGTGGGAGCCACTGATGGGTCTCTTGCAGGGGACGACTGCAGCGTGGATGTGGATGAGTGTGCCTCGGGGCCATGCCTCAACGGTGGCCGCTGCCAGGACCTGCCCAGTGGCTTCCAGTGCCATTGCCCGGATGGCTACACAGGTGCTGGGGTGGGTGGGCCCCAGGAAGGGTGACGTCTGAGCTGGTGGCTAAGGTCCCTTCTGTCTGCTGTGAGATGAGGGCAGATGTGGGTTCCGTTGCGCAGGACACAGCTGAGGGGGGCTGGGCTGAGCCAGGCTCTGGAAGTGGGCCTGGGATTGGCAGATCCATTTGAGAAATGTTTAGGAGCCGTGACCTCCCAGTCCTCACGTGTGAGTAGGGTGTGTTGAGGGTGCTTGCTGCTGGCAGAGCCGTTGTCCTGGGTGGCATTGTCTGGGGACTGTGTGTGTGGCCTTGTCCACGTTGGCTGTTTCTCTAGCACCCACACAAGGGAATGCTAGCACCAGGGGCCCGGGAGAGAGGGTTGGGCTGGACTCAGAGCAGGCTGAGGCCCTGCAGCCCTGGCATCAAAGGCCTGAGCTGAGGCCACTTGGCTTCTGGAAGGACAGAGCCGTTGAGCCACGACAGGGGAAGGTGAGCTTTGCAGAGCTGGACAAACTCTGGCCTGCTGCGTGGGGTGGGGGTGTAGGACTTTTCTCCTTCTTGGGTCCATGCAGACACACAGTTATACTGGTGGCTCTGGGGGACACACACTCCCCAGTGTCCCTGCCCCTCTGGAATGCCAGTACCTCCTCCCTGCCGCCTCCCTTCATTCCTGCCCAGGCACACTGCCTGCTCTGCCTGCAGGTTCCCCGGGCACAGGCTTCCTGTCTGGGGAAAGTTATGGGGATCAAAGATGTTGTGGCTCAGCACTCCAACCCCGAGGTGATTCATGCCCTTGAGGGCCCTGAAAAGTGGGGCTCCTGTCTCCTGAGGTCCCTATTCTGCCCAGTGCCAGCCTGGCTTCTGAAAAGCACTCTGCATTTTATTTCTCCTCAGCATGGCCCCACGAGGTAGAGGGTCACCATCCCCTCTTACAGAGGTGGCAATGGTGCCCTAGAGAGAGGCAGCATCCTCTAGGCTCGCTGGCACCGGCCAGTCTGGCTCCTTCCCAGCTGAACTGAGGGTGACAGGCAGGGCGGGTCTCTGGGGTCAGGGCCCGGAGGGGACCCAGCTGTGGGACTGGGCTCCTTGCTCGCCTCCCTTTAGGCAGGGCTGGCATGGGGGAGGCCAGTGCCCAGCATTCCTGAGCTGCTGGAAGGTGGGGTTGCCTGGTGTGAGTTCTGCTCCAGGCTTCTGTGGCCACTGCTCTCAGCTGTCTGTGGGGGCCACATGGCGCTGTGTGTCCTGCGTCCCTTCCTGGGGACCCTGTGGCTCCTGGCAGGTACAGAGGACAGGGTTGCATGCAGGGGGAGGTTGGGCCAGGTGGCTGTGATTCCCTGGAGGCACCTGGCGTCTGGCATCTGTGGCCTGACTGGGCTAGGTGTCCCATCCTGGTGGCTCTCTGGGCCTGGGTTTGCCCCGCTGGGATGTGGGGGGCAGGGCTGGCCTTGGTTTGTTTCATAGTGGCTCTGGCTGAGCTGCGGTTGGATTATGGTCTCGAGTTGGGGCCTGAGCACCTGGTGAGAGGCCAGGTGGGGAGGATTAGGTGGTCTCTTCACAGCTGGTGTAGAGTCCCTCAGAGGGACGGTGAGGTAGAGAAGGGGGCCATTCAGTGTGGCCTGGATACACAATTCACCCCCATTCTTCTGTTCCACCTCTGTCCACAGAAGCCGTGCGAGGCCCTTTATTGGGCATCAAGGACATATTTATGCCTGAGGGGGAGCCCAGTTTGCAGAATGAATAAGTTTGAAAGTTAGAGTAAGGGAGGTTGAGGCATTCCATGCAGAGAGGAGTGTGAGCAAAGCTCTAGACGCAGGACTTCCCAGGAAATGCTTGGGAGTTCATGGCTCTTAGGAAGCAGCGTTGAGGCTTGAGAGCTCGCTGGAGCCCAGCTATGGGGGTGTTGAAGGCCAGGGTGTGTGACTTATGTCAAGCTGCAGAGGAGCCTGGCCAGCTGATGTGGAAGCAGTGGACTCTGACTGCTGGTGGAGAGGGATGGAGGGAGGCACCTGAGGGTGCTGACTGGCTCAGAGCTGTCAAGACAGGAGGGCCGGGGCTTGGAGAGTGTAGAGACTCCAGACAGGAAGGAAAGGGACCTCAGCAGATCAGAAGTCCTCCGGGAACGGGTTTGGCTGATAGGTACTGAGGTCCCCCCCTCGCAAGAGTCTTGTAAGTTCTGGGCTGAGCCTGTGGTTCTGGCCCTGGGTGTTACTGAGCCTCAGCCTGTCTCTCCTGAAGGACTCGCATGTGAGGAAGACGTGGACGAATGCCTGTCGGGGCCCTGCCTCCACGGTGGGACCTGTGACGACACTGTGACTGGCTACACCTGCTGGTGCCCCGAGAGCTGGGGTGGACACGACTGCTCTGTGCAGCTCACTGGCTGCCAGGGCCACACCTGCCCCCTGGCTGCCACCTGCATCCCCATCTTCAAGTCTGGGGTCCACACTTATGCCTGTCGCTGCCCGCCTGGTACCCATGGGCCTGACTGTGGCCAGAATACCACCTTCTCTGTGGTGGCCGGGATCCCTGTGTGGGCATCAGTGCCAGCTGGGGGTCCCCTGGGCCTGGCACTAAGGTTTCGCACCACCCTGCCTGCTGGGGCCCTGGCCACTCGCATTGATACCCAGGACACCTTGGAACTGGCACTGGTGCAGGCCACACTTCAAGCCACACTCTGGAGTCTCGGTGCCACCACGCTCATCCTGAGACTGCCGGACCTGGCCCTAAATGATGGCCATTGGTACCAGGTGGAGGTGGCTCTCCACCGCGGGACCCTGGAGCTGCGGCTCTGGCATGAGGGTTGCCCTGCCCAGCTCTGTGTGGCCTCTGGTCCTGTGGCCCCAGTTCCCACAGCTTTGGTTGCCCCTGGGAATTCTGGGCCCTGCTCTGCCCAACTGGGTGGCTCGGCCTTCGCTGGCTGCCTCCAGGATGTGCTGGTTGATGGGCACCTTCTGCTCCCGGACAACCTCAGTGGGAATATTATCCTGGGCTGCGAGTACCATGAGCAGTGCCAGCCTCAGCCCTGTGCCCACGGAGGTGCCTGTGTGGACCTGTGGACTCACTTTCACTGCGACTGCCCCCGGCCGTACAGAGGACCCACGTGCGCCAATGGTGAGGCCAGGTGGGTGGGAGGCAACACCTAAAACCTGGCTCCCCCAGCCCGCGGGCCTCATACCCAGCCCCGTCTCTCCTTGCAGAGATTCCTGCTGCCACCTTTGGCTTGGGGGGTGCCCCGAGCTCCACCTCCTTCCTACTCCAAGGGCTGCCTGGCCCCAACCTCACCGTGTCCTTTTTCCTCCGCACTCGGGAGCCCACCGGCCTGCTGCTCCAGTTCGCCAATGACTCAGAGCCTGGCCTGACCGTCTTCCTGAGTGAGGGACAGATCTGCGCTGAGGCGCGGGGCAGCCCCATGGCGGAGCTGCCTGGGCCCTGGAATGACGGGCGCCCCCACCTGGTGACCCTCAACTTCGGGCCTGATCAGCTGCAGGAACTGGGGCGGCAGGTGCACGTGGGCGGGACGCTTCTCCCTGCTGACAGCTGGCCTTGGGGCGGCCCCTTCCGAGGCTGCCTCCAGGACCTGCGGCTCAATGGCCTCCACCTCCCCCTCTTTCCTCTGCCGCGGGACGACTCCAGCCAGTTTAGCGAGCTGGGCCAGTCCTGGAATCTCACCGAGGGCTGTGTCTCCGAGGACACATGCAATGTGAGTGCCTGGGAGGGGACCTTAACCCAGGATCTGTCCTGGGTCACTGGGGGTCAGCATGTCCTTTCCCTAATGGGGAAACTGAGGCTCGGGAGGTGCAGTGGCCTGTCCATGATCCTGTGGCTAGAGAGGCAGAGCTAGATTTGCATTCACCTCCTCTATCCAGCTGCTCTTACCTTCTGGTGGTCTCTGTGCCTGTCCCCCCATCACTGTCTGAGGACACCCTGATTTAAATGTAAGGCTGCCTGAGCCTTCTGCGTGGGGGAGAGGGACCCGTGGGTTCAAGAACAGTGCTCACTCGGGAACTGGAGTGGCCACAGTGTGACCCGTTTCCTGTCTCTGCTGGCTGGTGATCTGAGCACGTGGCCTCACCTCGAGGGTGTTGACCTCCTCTCCACATGGTTTTGAGGTCGTGTCCCCAGTAGCTGCTCTGTGGAGAGCCACAGCAGTGATGTCATGGTTTGGCTGGTGCTGCCTGAGGGCCTGAGCTAGCCTGTGCCCCGACTGTCTCACAGCCCAACCCCTGTCTCAATGGTGGGACTTGCCTGGTCACCTGGAATGACTTCCACTGCACCTGTCCTGACAACTTCACAGGGCCCACGTGTGCCCAGCAGCTCTGGTGCCCCAGCCAGCCCTGCCTCCCACCTGCCACCTGTGAGGAGGTCCCGGATGGCTTTGTCTGTGAGTGTGTGCCCCCGAGGGAGCTGGATACTCAGGCTGGTTAGATCCTAATGGTTTATTCTGGACCAAGGGCCAGGAATATTTGCAGCCCCTGCCCAGGGTGGTGGGCCACTGGGTCCAGGGGGACAGAGTCTTTCTAAAAAAGGGGAGCACGTGCAGACTCTGAGAGGGCCCAGGGAAGGACCTTTCAAGCAGGAAGGAGAGCATGTGCAAAGGCCCCAGGTCTAGAAAACCAGCCAAAACACAAGTACAGAGGAGTACAGCAGGAAATGGGGTGAAGAAATGGGTAGGAGCTTTGAATCCCGAGCCAGGCAGGTTGGACTTTGTCCCGCGGGCCGTGGGGACTGCAGAAGATTTTAAGTAGGAGGAAAGGATAGATTGCACTTTGAAAAGATGACTGGCTAAAGTGAGGAGGAAGCCTCTGTGATGAGTCAGAGGACCTTCCCGGAGGAGGGAGGGGGCAGATTTTCCAGGCGTGTTACCTTGTGGGGAGGCACAGTGGTCTCCCCAGCCATGTCCCAGAATGATTCCCTGGGGGTAGGGAAGGCATGGGATGGGTGGGTGGAGGAGAGGGTGGGTGGGGGCGGAACAGCGGCTCCACCTGCGAGCTTGGGAGCTGGGAGCGGTGGCATCGCTGGCGAAGGCTCCGTGGGTCATTTCCTACCCTCTCCCCCTCTTTTCGCAGGCGTGGCCGAGGCCACATTCCG
>NW_022900948.1:39058245-39064251 GCF_012274545.1 Fukomys damarensis
GGGCGGGGTGCGGGCCGGGACGGGGAAGCGGGTGGGGTCTGTGTGCAGCGGACCGGTCCGCGGACGGCCGTCGCTGCCCTTTCTGAGCCTCCGAGAGATGGCGACAGTTCAATTTGATACACCTAAGGAAGGGGAGGATACAGATTAAAGTTCGGCCGCCACCTTTGAATCTCAGGCAACGCTGTGTTCTGGGCCGGGCGACTGATGGGGGAGCCAGAGCTAGTTTCGGGGGATGATGACCTTGAGGCTTGGATGCCAGTGTCCACAATGATGTTCGCTTCGACACCTTAGTCCCCTGGCTCAGGGCAGAGCGAGCTTTCTTAGGACTCGGTCTCAGCTCTGCTCACCAAGCTCTCAAGTTCTCTGGCTGACTCCTCTCGTCCACGACTGTCCACGGAGTTTTATGTTTAGGAGTAAAGCTGGTCCACCCCTGCCCCAGTCCTTCCAGCTCACTGGCTTCTCACAGGCCTCTCGGTCTCAGGAGAGTTCCCACCTTGCCCTCTGGTGGGACAGGGAGCCCAGTGTCCCCTGCTTCCCACCCAGACCCGACATCCCTGGCCGATAGGTCCCTAGGGCACGAGGACACGAGGCTCGGTGACCTACCGTCACCAGGTCCCAGCCCTGTGTTTTCTCCCCAGGTTGCCCATTCTGCCTGAGGGGTGCAGCCTCAACTTCACCTGCCTCAATGGTGGCCTCTGCAAGGCTGGGCCTGGAGATGCCAACTGCAGCTGCCAGGAGGGCTCTGCTGGCCAGAGGTGGGTCTGAGGGCCAGGGCAGTAGGAGTTGGCCTCATAAGCATGGAGGACTGGGCAGGGTGGCTTTGGTCCCTGCCAGCCAGGGCAGTGGAGTGGGGGCCTTCACTGCCCGTCTCATCCTCACCGGTATCACAGTGCCAGACAGACCCAAACTGTCACTTGAGTTCTTTCCTTCGGGCACATGCAAACCCTTTCTCTGCTAGGTAGATGCTGCTGAGTTTCTTAGAGCTGGGTCCTCAGCCATGCCCCCTCCCCCCGGTAGACTGGAAATGCAGTCCGGGTCTCCAGACAGTGTCCCTGGACCCCACTTGTCTGTGAACACGCTTCTCATGGAGGGTCCTCTGTGATCACAAGTGCTGGGCTGAAGGAGGTGGAGGTGGTAGAGATTATGTTCAATTTTGGTTACATGGCAGGGTCAGCTAGAGTAACAGTGCCTCTTGGGGATGGTGGATGATCTTTGCCGTTTGGTTGGGGTGGGCAACATGAGGCAGCAACGGGGGTAGCAGCCCACTCAGCACCCGCCGTGCCCCTCCACAGGTGCTGGAGCCCCACCTTGCCCTGTGAAGCTAACCCCTGTTTAAATGGGGGCACCTGCCAGACATCGGGTGGGGTGTACGAATGCACCTGCAGCTCCGGATTCTCCGGCCAGTTCTGTGAAGTGGTGGTGAGTGACGGACAGGGCAGAGGCTGTTTTGGGCTTCAGTGGGTGAGGTGGGATGGGGAGTGTGCTCAGCAGTGAGGGCACAAGGATCCTGGCCAGCACGGGCCAGGGGCTCCCCACAGTGCCCAGGGGAATGGCAGAACAGGTGGGCTCTGCCAACTACTCTGGCACCATGATTCAGGGCCCACAGGACCTGGGAGCCTGTAGCTCTAGGGGTTTCTGAGCCAGGGCAGGCTTGGCTATGGTGAAGGTGTCCCTGGTCCTGGGGAGGCTCAGCTGAGGAGAGTCCTGGACAGAGGGGAGCAGCACCCCAGCACAGGGGTGGAGTAGACGCTGCACCTGGAGGGCAGTGAACCCGTGGTGGTGCAGGCAGAAGGAGCTCCGGAAAAGTAGTCTGGGGAGAAGCCTTGATCTCCACAGGCTGCTGGGCAGCCTGGTCATAAACTGCAGATCCCCCATGTCTCTGGGGAATGTTTCCTTTCAAGTTGAACTTTTATAGCTCTGACGTCCCCACCCACCCTCCTCCCAGGCCAGGGGAAGGAAATGACTTTACATCTCCTCCAGCAGTGCCAGGGTGGAGGCTTTTGAGGACCCACCCAGGACTGGAGCAAGCTCTGGGGGCCCTTTCTCAAGTGTGTGTTCTGGGCTGGGGACACAGGTCATGGCTGGCTGAGGAGCCTCCAGGTACAGAGGGAGAGCTGGTGAGCTGAGACCCCTGAGCTCCGGAGTGCTGTGACTCCGGGACTTTAGAATTCCAGGCATGCAGACCTGTTTGATGAGGGCATCCTGGGGGTCTGTGACTGGAGATGGGAGGAGGTTCCCTGAGCCCTGCAAAACCTGGCCCTAGTCTCCCAGGGACAGCTGTTAGAGCAGCCCCTCAGACAGGCAGGCACAGGAGGACTCTGACCTCACTGTCAGCAGAACTCAGTCACCCCCGACTCCCTGCACTTCGTGGCAGGTCACATGGAGTCCCATGAACAGTGCTCACCTTGTGTCCTAGACACGCTGCAAGTACCTGCTTCCTTCTTCCAGCTGGAACCTCAGTCAGGCAATACCCACAACCCCAGCGGCTCAGCACATGACTTCAGGAAGGCACCCGCTTGCATACCCTTAGGGCTCGGTGCTCCCTGCCTGGATTTTCTCTGAGCACATCCTTGTGTACCTTTCTCTCCTACAGAAGGGCCTGCCCCTGCCACTGCCGTTCCCGCTGCTGGAGGTGGCTGTGCCTGCAGCCTGTGCCTGCCTCCTCCTCGTGCTCCTGGGCCTCCTCTCAGGGATCCTGGCTGCTAGGAAGCGCCGCCAGTCAGAGGGTACCTACAGCCCGAGCCAGCAGGAGGTGGCCGGGGCCCGGCTGGAGATGGACAGTGTCCTGAAGGTGCCACCTGAGGAGAGACTTATCTAGGTGATCTGGCTACCAGTGTCACACCCACAGGTCCTATAGGATTTCCAACTGGAGACCCAAGAAGGCTGCTTCCAGGACCGGACATCTTCTGGGAGTGTGCCCACGGCTGGCAGCCTCTGCAGATGCCTCATCAGGGACTTAGGAAAGGGGAACAACTCAGGGAAGCGGAGGGGTGCCTTTGAGGTTGGGTGCCTCTCCCTCTGACCCTCCAGGCTGCCCCAGCAGGCATGTGGCTGTGTACATGAGGGCACATGCAGGTGCAGGGTGTGTGGTCAGGAGTGTGTTGGTGAATGTGGGCGGATGTGTCAAGACTGCAGACTCCAGTGTGGGTGTTGTAGTGTGTCTCGTGGGTGTGTCTGCCTTTTGCCATGTGCACGTGACTGTGTCGTGGGGGGCAGGTGACCCCATGGGGGAGGTGGCTGTTGTGAGACGGGCAGCCCAAGGCTGCTAGTTCTCCAGGAGGTTCAACCAGGGCTTGCCGGGTACTAGGGCTTCAGTCCTGGCATCTTCTCCCTGACCAGGGGCAGTCTCTGCCCTAGAGACTGCCGGGAAAGCAGGGAGGGAGGACACTGGATGGGCTCCTGGCTCCCAGAACAAAAGCGCCTTCAGGCAGATCTGTCCTGCCAGTGCTAGAGCCAATCACACAGGGAATCTCAGAGCCGTCCACCAAGGCTGTCTGTGCTGGGCAGGCTGCAGGAGCAGAGGATGCAGCCCTGAGCTCTCCCGCCTGGCTGTGGGTATTGGCAGATGGATGCTTCCTGCCTACTCACGGGACTGCTGTGAGGATCGGGGCTGACAGTCAGGGACGGAGACATGACGTTGTTAAACTCCTGTCTGGTGTGAAGGACGGCAGAGCTGTGTCCTCTTAGGTACCACAAAGTGTCACCTCCACTGGTCAGAGTGCGAAAGAGCCTTCCTGGAGCCTAGCAGGGAGGCCAGAGGGGTACAGGGATGGAGGAGACTCATTGCCTGAGCACATTCTGCGGCATCTGCTCCTCAGGCGGGTCCTGTGTGGCTGTGGGCTGACCTGGGGAAGGTGCTGAAGGACACCCTCAGAGCTCAGTGCTGTTGGAACCAGTCCTGCGGGGCCAAGTTGAGAGACTGAGCTGTATCCCTCTCAATCTTCATCACAGTGACCTCGGATCAGGCCTCCACCGGCCTCACGGAGTCCCTGTGGCCTGGACACGAGCCCTTTTATTTCTCAGGCTGGCGCCTCCTGTGGTGTGGGCTCCAGTGCTATGGCCAGGAGCCCCTTTACACTGCTAATTTTCCCTGGCCCCCATTTCTAGAGGTACAGCTCTGGGGACTCGGGGTCCAGCAGAGGCTGGGGTGGGGGCTGAGATCTGTTTTGTCCTTATCCCAAGGAAGTAAGGCTGCTTTTCCCCACTCTCTCCACACCTGGGAGAGGGCAGAGCGGCTTGGTTCCCTGGCTGGCTTATCAACTTGCGCCAGCTACAGGCTACTAAAAAAGGACATTTGATGTGGAACTTCAGCACAAACTGCTTAACTCTGGCGATGACGGCCACTGTGTGACCAGCCCATCTGTCCCCTTAAAACAAACGCCCAGTAAGGCTGCTGTCTGACCCGAGGCTCTACCCTTGCCCATGAGACCTGCGGGGGTGACATCAAGGTGTCCCCTTGAACTTGTTTTCCTGGAGTCCGAGTGCCCTGGGTACCATTAGTAGCCTACAGCCCTGCTCTGTGGCTCTGTCACCAGAGCACCCACACCCTGCCTGTGGGAGAAGGGGGTGGCTGGTTCCGAGCCCCGACTGAGACAGACAGGGATGGGTTGGGGTGATGAGGGTTGGTAAGGGTGTCTGAGGGGCCACTCTGATCCTCTTGTAAGGACACAAGGATGCCAGCCTTTTCCCCAAGAAGATTTTATTGAATGCACACAGAGTTCATCCTTGGGTTTGTGGATTCCACCTGGTGCGTGGAGACAGTGGTGCTCAACGAGGGCCTGTAGTGCAGGCCACCAGCCCCCAGCACAGCCAGGGAGACCGTGGGGCCTGCCCGCTTCCCTGGGCCGCCTAGCAGCCTGGGCTGTCCTTTCCCCGATGGGCGTGGAGCCCGTGCTGCAGCAGCCGGAGAGCACTGCTGGATGGGACACGCTTGTGCTGGGCCACAGCTCACTTGGCGAGGGCTTCGTGCCACGTAGCCCGGGCTGCACCAACTCCTGAGCAGCTGCGCTGCCCTCCCAGCCCCTCAGACACAGGGGACCCCGAGGCTCCCTTGTCCCACCAGACACCCCCGGGGAGACTGTTGTCTGACCATTCACTAAGAGGAAATGAGGAATCGGGTCAAAATGCTTACAATTTCCTGCACGTCTCAGATGGTTGTTTTCTTAAATGGCTGGGCTGTTTTTTAACTTGGTTTATTGAAAAGAGTCAATTTTCAAGATTCATCAAATCAATAAGGTAAAAAGGAAAGGAAAGATAAAAGAAACAGTAACAATACATTCCAGTTTAACTTTGGTGATGTTGGCCTCAGGGATTTCTGTGCTGGCGAGCTCAGGTGGGTGAGGAGGGGCTGGTGCTTCGGCTTCCACGTGTGTCCACTCCACAGGGGCCTCATCCTGCCCCAGGTACCCAGGCAGCTGTGCCACCTGTTGGTCTGTGGCCTCTGAGTTGGGATCTGGGTGGCTGCTGCTCAGCTCTGCCCCCTACGTCCCAGAGGACAGGAGGCTGAGCGCCCCCCTCTGACAGTGACAGGAGACAGCCTGGAGGTTCCAGGTGCCAATCAGTCTGTGGGTTTTTGTTTTCTTCTGCAAACTTCTTCAGCGTTGCTGGTGTGCCCAGGCCCCACACAGGAATGTCAGGCTGGGTTTGGCCACCACGACGGACCCGGAGGAACACCCTAGGTCCCCAGCAGCTGGGACTGGTGAAGAGCGTATCGCTAGAGGGTTGGGATGGGCCCTCACTCCACCCCACACCCCCGTGTCTCCTGCGGACAGCTCACCCCCTGGCCAAGCTCACACTTGTGCCTGTTGAGGGGCAGTCTCGGGCCGGCTGTAGGATGGACAGGAGAGCTGGACTCCTCGTGGTGTGGGGCGTCTGGAAAGGGGGTGCCAGGGCGCGGTCTGGGGCAGTTGCTGGCCCAGCTGATTCTAGTGCAAAACCCAAGCCGGGTGCTGAGGAGGGTATGGGAGCTCGGGCACTTTCCAGGTGGTGACTGGCACCGTTCCCCAG
>NW_022900948.1:39064468-39149958 GCF_012274545.1 Fukomys damarensis
AGGGCAAGGTGGGGCAGTTGCTGGCCCAGCTGATTCTAGTGCAAAACCCAAGCCGGGTGCTGAGGAGGGTATGGGAGCTCGGGCACTTTCCAGGTGGTGACTGGCACCGTTCCCCAGGGCCAGACCCAGAGGAGGGCAGTGTGGAGAAGGCCCCATCCCTTCCCACCAGCAGACCTGGGCGGACACGGTGGAGGGTGCCATGGCGCCACACTCTTGGCCCGCTCACTCGAAGGTCTCCCACTGCCTCCGGAGCTGTTCCACTGAGCTGGGGGCTGGGACCGGGCTCATGTCTTGCTTGGTTTTCTGTAACAAATCCTCAAAGGGGTCTCTAGCCTGTGGAGGAGCAGAGGGCTGCAGCGCTGGCTCCAGGCCCTGTGGGGGTCTGGGAGGCAGGAGTGGGGGGTCTCCCGGCCTCAGGGTCAGCCCCTGCTTGGCCTCAGCAGCCCTGGCACTTGAACGGGGTAGGGGCAATGTTCGGATCCTCGATGGGGTGACTAAGGGGGGTCCCAGCGGCTGCAGGGGGCTGGTGTGGGTGCCCATAGGTACCTGGCGAAAGAGGTTGGGCATGGAGAGGGCAGACAGGTTGGGCTGAGATCTGTGAGGGGCACAGAAGCCAGAACTTGACAGGAGGAGGCTGGGTGCAAAAGCTGGCCCCAGGGAAGCTGGAGGGGCCCCAAAAGGCCCAGCTGGTGTGGAGCCCAGAGGCAGGGCAGGGGGTGCTACTGGCACAGATGGGACAAAAGGGTTGAGTGGTGGCTGTGGGAAGGGGGCAGGGGTCCCTGCGGTGGGGAAGCTGAACTGGGGGGTAAATGGGGTGGCCGCATTTGGGGCGGCAGGGTAGAGCGAGATGGTGTTGCCTGACCAGGCTGTGTTAAGTGGGTCTAGCAGGGCAAGCAGGGCATCGCTGCTTGTGCCTGCAGCTGCTGGGGCTGGGCTGAGTGGCTGCAGCAGTTCCGGGGGACCTTGGGGGGCTACCCTGGGGAGGAGCCCTGGGAACAGGTTGGGGCTCAGAGCAGCTTGCCTTTCCTGATCCCTAGAGAAGTCCCCGAGTGTGCCGCTGGCAGCCGGGAGCTTGGCCGGCCGGGCGGTGGGTGGCGGAGGTACAATGCCCAGCTCTGGCGTCTTCCGGCCCTGTGGCCGGGGGATGGTGATGCTGCCCAGAGTTGGGGTGGGAGCCTCCTCCTTGTTGCAGGGGTTCAGGATGCTGTCCCGGGCCTGGGGCCTGCGAGGCAGGCTCGGGGAGTTCCCCAGCAGGGTCGAGGGCTTCTCCAGAGAGGTGGCGGGGGTGTTGCTGGGGATGGCCATATCGTCCTGACCCAGGCTCCAGAGCTTGTTGTATGGGTGGGCAAGCTTCAAGGCCACTGTCACCCCGAGGCTCCTCTCACTCCTGCCCAGGTCCAGCCTCTGTTGAAAAGGAAGGAGGGAGGTGGTGACCATGGGCTGATGATCAGGTCAGATGGGTGGAAGTTTGGGCCACTGCTGCTCCCTCCTGGATACCGGGGGGACTGGGCACATGGCCAGTTAGCTCCTAGCACTTGGAACAGACTGGCACTCACTCCAGGTCACGAGCTAAGAACCCCAGTCTTCTGGGCTCTGGACCCTGGCCTATTGTGTGCCACGGGGGATTCGAGAGGACGTTCTTGTCCTTTTGCACTAGTGATCATCACACCACATCGTTTTAGAAAGAAGACACTCATCTTCTGCCCTTCCCCTGTTCTGACCTTTTTTGCTTTTCAGAGCATATGGCACCTTCAGTCACACCCAGGTGGACATGGGAGGCTTTGTGCCTGGTTAGGGCACCCTGGCAGTGGGAAGAGGAGAACCAGACTTTAGTTTTGGCTCTGCCATTTCTGAGCTCAACGTGGGGAAAGTCACTCCCTCGCCTCCAGCAGGGCAGTACACATGAATTATGGGACATGTGGGGACAGTGTGGATTCCAGTGTGACCCAGTGACTTCAAGGCCACACAGGAATAATCTAGAACCCACCAGGAATTCTGACCGAAAGGCTCTTCCAGGGAGCCCTGCTGGGAGGGGAACAATCCAGGTCCAGTGGTGCCAACGCCCACCTCTGTCTGATCCACAGATCCAGTGAGAGATTTCCACCCGGGCACTAGCATCTTCTCCGGGACCCCTCTCGGGGGCTGGCTGCTGGCCCACGGGGTGGGGTTTGTAGTCACCCTGACCTCTAAGCATTGGCTGAGGACTTTCTTCCTCAGTGGCTTTCACTGCGGCTTGGGGCTCTGCCTCCTGTGTGGAAGGTGCAGCAGCCCTGCTATACCTGATAGTCAAAGGTCCCCGGCTGCTCTCGAAGGTCTTTGGGGGCCCGAAGGTCCTCTAGGCTCTTGGCCTGCCCTAGCGGCTGCAAGGGAGCCTCCATGTCCAGGCCACTGAAGACGTCCTCCAGGAGGTCGATGCTGGCAGCCCGGTCAGGGGGGGTGGGGACAGGGGCCCTGGGCTCCTGTGATGGCTGCTTGGGACTCTCTGCCTCATCACCTTCTGCGCTGTCTGACTCCTTGAGTGTCCGATATGGTTGTGGCCTGGGAGGAGACAAAGCAGGCTGGATTTTCCCATCCAAGGAGTCTGGGGGGGAACAGGTGGGCCCCGGAGACCATGCCTGGGAGCCCCAGGACTGGAGAGTGTCCTGGGGCTCCTGTGAGGGCTGGAGCCTGGGCAGCAGCCAAGCACTCTGACATAGCGGGGCCGAAGCTGGTTCAGCGCTTGCTCTGGGACCTGGGCGAGTCACACTGGTTAACGGAGCCCACGTAGTTCCCTCAGAACCATGTCTTTTCATACAACTGCTGGGAATAGCACAGGACCAGAAGGGAGATGGATGGGGGGCAGATACGCCCCTGTTCCCACCCTGCTCTGCCATTTGGTAACTGCCAAGTAGCCAGAGTCAGGTGTGAACTGCTGGTGGGGAGCTGAGCTGGAGAACCCTCCAGGGGGCAGCTGACCGGCCTGTCCCAGGATCCTCTGGGGCCCCTGTGGCCTCAGCTTGCACTGACCTTGGTCGTAGCCCTGGCCGGGGTGTCTCTGCTGTAGGAACTTGGGCAAGTCACTCAACATCTCTGAGCCTCAGCTGCTTAGGAGGTTGTGTTGACCAAATGAGCCAGGTCAGGGCCTGGCGTGCCACAGGCAGGCTGAAGCTGGTGACAGTAGCAGAACCCACCAGCAGGTGTGGCTACCATGTGGGCCCTATGCTGCCCACTTTCTGTACGTTTCCACATCAGGACCTTGCGTGGGAGCCAGAGTTAGGTAACAGGGTACCCAGGCCCCGCTGGCTACCCGGGGAGGCTGTGCCCAGGTGAACCTGACCTTTAGTGGTGCCCAGGCCAGTGCAGCTTACTCCTCTGCCAGGCAGGGGCCGGCCTGAGGGGGAGTAACAACGGTGCTCTTTGGTGTTGGTAAAGTGGAGGAGAGGCGCCACCTGCTGGCCATAGGCAGGCTCACACTGAAGGTATAGGCCAGCGGCAGGAGGGGAGGGGACTCCATCAGATCAGTCTCCCCCAGCAATGCCAGCTCCCAGGAAGCAGGGGCTGCGCCCCACCTTACATGTGAGGGAACGGAAGCTCAGTGACATAAAGTGACTCACAGCATCTGATAAGAGGTGGAAATGGAAGCCAAGTTTGGGAGACTCCAAAAGTCCGTCCCTCACTCTGAAGACCAAGTGCTCTGACCAAGAAATTGAAGATCCTTTACTCAAGCGTCACCACAAAGGAATATAGGAAAGCCAGGAAATAGTGTTCTTTTTTAAACCCTTTTTCTGTTGAGTTAGGATGGGTGTTTCTTTTTAAACACACATACAAAGGCCCATACTGAGCATACAAAAGCAGGGCCTTGGACCTGCCCTTCTGGGTTATGGGGAGAGGCTGTGGGCATCCCCCAAACAGGCTGCCTCTCCCTGCAAGGTGATTTTTTTTTTTTTTTTTTTTTTTTTGGTATTGGGGATCGAACTCAGGACCTTGCACCCTGCAAAGCAGGCATGGTACCACTGTGCTAAATCCCCGGCCCAGATGGATGTTTCTTATTCCGGGCATCTATCTTTGCTCTAATTAGAAATAACGGCTAACACATAAGTCTGCGATATTATAAAGACTATTGCCTATGGCAAGGCTAATTTTGAAAACACTGAAGAAACACTTGAAGATTAATGCACAGAAAGGTGGCCTGTGAAGCTGGGCTGACCAGACTCAGGCTGTGGGCAATGGGAAGGGTCAGCCTGCCTATGGCCACAGGGGAGCTGAGGCAGAGAAGGGCTGGGATGCTCCCCCCTCAGGGCGGGTGCAGCGCCCTAAAGAATCTGCAGCACTTGGGGAGGTCTGTGGGGTCTGGGGGTGGATGAAGACACCCCTTTCTGTGAAATGCCAACAGTTTACTCTCTGGAAGGCTGCAGTGCTCTGGGCACTTGGCAAAGGGCTCTGGATACAAACATCAGTATGAATTTTCAAAGAAAAAAGAAACCAAAGCTGTCTCTGTGTTCAGTCACAGCTCTGAAAAACTTGTAGGTGGAGGAATGGAGACACTATGGAAGATTAATTTGGGGGTGGGTGGCTGAACCACTTTTTTCTTTTTACAAAAAGTGAACTTTTAAAAAATAGCTTTTTGAGCTGGGTGTGGTAATGCATACCTATAATTCCAGCACTCTGGGAGGCTGAGGCAGGAGGACTGTGAGTTCAAGTTTGGCCTGGGCAATTTAATGAGACTCTCTTTTTGGGGATGTAATTCAATGTGAAGGCCCTCAGTTCAATACCTAGTAATGAGGAGGGGGAAAAAAAAAGAATTGCTGTTTGTAGCCAGGCATGGTAGTACATACCTGTAATCCCAGCACTCTGGGAGGCTGAGGCAGGAGCATGTCACGTTTGAGCCCAGCCTGGGCAAATAAGCAACTTAGCAAATAAGCAAGACTCTGTCTCAGAATAAAATAAATTAAAAAACAAAAAATAAAAAAGGGTTGGAGATGTAGCTCAGCACAAAGACAGAAATCAGACAGATCAGAACATTTAGATATGCTATACTAATTAATATATACATTCCATTTGGCATGGTGATGCACACCTGCAATCCCAGCTACTCAGAGGCTGAGGTGGGAGGATCAGAAGTTTGAGTTTAGCTGGATAATTTAGTGAGACCCTGTCTCAAAACAACAACAACAACAACAACAACAACAACAACAACAACAACAACAACGGTCAGGGGATGTAGCTCACTGGTAAAGTGCTTGCCTAGCATGCTTAAGGGCCTGGGTTCAATTCCTACTATATCAGAACAACAAAATTAAAACCCCTTCATTTTCTTTTTAATTTAAAATCTGACTTCCATCTCCACGGCTTTCCATGCTGTGACAGATAAAGGAGGACACAGGCACCAACAACCAGGATCCTCATAGCCACCAGTTCCGTTAACGATTGAGTTCGCTCCCCTGACAGGGACAGGGGACCGGCGCTCCTGCCTGAGCCTGAGAGGAGGAGCCACGGGGGTACACGCGCCCCAGACACCCTCCCTGCACACAGGAGCAAGCAGCACCAGCCCCACGCCCCATGCGGCCCGAGTGTCACCACGAAGAAGGAAGGGGAGACCATTCAAAGGGAGTGGAGAAGAAAAAGCTTTCGGTGAAGCCAGCGCTCGGGGCCTCTTCCCGCTGACATTCATCGTCAGACGAGTCTTCGGAGAGGAAGACCGCATAGTGTCGCAAGGGCTTTACCAGGCTGGGGTGGAGGAAGACAAGAGAGGAGAGAACAGGCAGTTAGGGCACCGGCAGGACTCCATGTGCAGGGAAGGCCAGAGGGCACCACGGTGAGCAGAAAGGAAACCGGCTGCCATCTCTGTCAAGAGCCCCGAGCTCGTGACGCAGGCACCTATGACCTAGGAACTCTCCTTCCACTAGCAAACCCTAAATACAGCAGAGAATCTTGGCCAGCGATGCTCACCACCGCTCTGTGTATAACATCACAGCATGAAACCGGGGCTGGGGGTGTAGCTCAGCAGTAGAGTGCTTGCCTCTCGTGTGCGAGGCCTGGGTGGCATCCCCAGGACTGCTAAATAAGCAAACAAAGTGAGCCTATAAATGTAAAACACAAAACAAAACAAACCAGTCACTCAACTTTCGGTAACAGGGATCTGGCACAATCGGCTGAATGTTCCCCTCCCACTAAACATAACGTTTGTGAAGAAAAATTTAGACGTCAGGATGCAGAACTGCAACGTTTGCAGCTGGCTCTCCGTATCTGTAGGTCCCAATCAGTTGTGGGTTGAAAATATCTGGAAAAAGAAGCTGCATCAGTACTATCTCCAGACTTTGCCCCTAGCTGTTATATTATTTCCTAAACAATGTAGTGTGACAGCTATTTACAAAGCATTTACACTGGGTTGGAAATAATAAGCAATCGAGAGATGATGCGAAGCCCACGGGGGGCATTGCACGGAGCCTGGGTGAATAAATACCCCGTTGGCGTTGGCGACAGGGGCTTGCGCATCCGTGGTCGGCGCTCCCTGGTGCCAGACCTCTGAGGACACTGAGGGAAAGCTCCCTCCCGTCATGGGTAGAAGAATGCACAGAGAAGTCACCCAAAGGCAGGCGCCTAAATGTCAGTAATACCTAGTGAGATTACGGGTGACTGCCCTCACCTGCTTCTTTTTATTTTTCTACAATGAGCATATCTACTTGAATAATCGGAAAAAAGTAAAAAGAAAAAAAGAAGAAAAAAGTGAGCCACGTGGAAGAACCCTCAAGAGAAGGCCCTTTTCTGATTAGCGGCCGCTTTCTGGAGTTTCCCTTGGATGCTTCTTCAGAGAGTCTTTTTCATCTGTGATGTGGAAATTAAATATTCATTGTTATAAAAAATACATCTCCCTTGTCAGCCACCTGTGAGCTCTGCCTCTATAAACAAACACATACAAGGTCCAGAAAACCCCACGCCCGGCTCCTATGAATTATATACTGACCAGGGCCTGCAACAGGCCACGGGCTCGGAGAGGGATCAGATCCTGCTGGTGCCAGGCAGCGGGTGTCCATGCCTTCACCTCACTAAGTGGGCTGCGCAGGAGGACACGGCCGGGGGGACAGGTGGGGCACAGAAGGGACACAGCTGCCCCCAGGAGAGGGAGAGGGCACGGGGCTAGGCTGTGACCTGCTGTCACTGCTGCTGACCTGGCGCTGGCTCCCACAGCACCTCAGCGTTGGTGCTGTCACACCGGTGTCCTCCTTTCCTCCCACTGTCCCTGCGGGCTGGCCAGGCAGTTTGTTCTCAAAATGAAGAGGAGGTGCAGGCTTCACAGGGAAACAGCTAGTCGAGGCCCTCCTCACCTCCATGGCTGCTGGGGACCAGACACAGCTTAGCCCTTCCTGGACTAGAGAGCCACAGGCCCAGGGTGGGTGCGTCCCTCTGTCTCAGCGCAAGTTAGGACCATACCTGGCCAGCCTCAGGGCAAGGCCTGGCCCTTGCTGCTTCCACAGCAAAGCAGGTGGTCTCTGCACAGCTACCAGAACTTGTTCTGAATGACAAACCTGGCCCTGTCCCTCTTAAAATCTGCAGTACTCTCAATTGTGATTTTGCTGCAGCCGCTGTATGGTGAGTGAAGCCAGAGTGAACGTGAGGAGGAAGCACGTTCAGACTTGCGGGATGAGCTCTCTGTTTAAAGTGGGGTGGGCACTGTCACTCTCCGGCAAGGGACTACACCTGTGCAGGGGAGGGGCGCGGACAGCGCGTGGGCAGGCCGGCTGCTGGGGGCGGGAGAGGACTGCTCCAGGCTGCAGCACTGCCTGGGCCTCGACCTATACCTGTGCCACCTTCCCTGCTCCCCTACACTTCAGCGGTCAGGTACACAGGGCAGGTGGGAGCTTTGGGAAGGGGTCCAAACACATCCACAAGCAGGTGCTGCACCGGTGCTCTGCATATGCTGTCCCACCCCTCCACCAGCCTAGTGGGAAAGACTCACTGACTAGCTCTGGAGGCCTTCATGAGTCCACCCATCCACGCACCCACCCCGGCCTCCACCGGTGCACACCACCAAGCCACACTACTCACCTCACGGTGAGCAGACCTGGACGGGGTGAGCACTGGGGTCATGGGAGAGACAGAGAAGTGACCCAGTGGCATGGCCGGAAGTGACAGATGGATTCCAGCCCAGGATGTCCACCCCTAAAGCCCTTACTTTCCTGTCAGGGGGAATAGCAGTGGGTGGATATGAGGGAGACGCCAGCCCCACGCAGGCCAATAGAAGGAGGCTCCCGGTGGTCCTCAGATCCACGATGGATGCCTTTCTGATGCCCCCCTAAGTGCAGTCCCCTCTTCTAGCTTTGACGAGGAAGCACAGATCACAGCTTGCATGTTAGCTGAATGCCACTAAACTTGCCAGGAATTTCTGGATTCACAGAAGAGCAAAGGGACTTTGTGCAGGACCGCAAAGCCCCTGGCTTCATTAGGCTGCTGAGGTGCAGGCTGCGTCAAAACCCAGGGCATCCTGCACTGTGTGACCAAGCAGGGGTGGGGTTGGGGTCAGGGATGAGGGAGGAGAGGAAGCCTCACTTTCCAGCCCACAAACCAAGTTCTGCCTCCAGCTGGTTTTCCCAGCCAGGCTAAGCTGGTCGGGCAGTGGCTTCAACAAGAGCCTGAGGGTGTCTCCCGAGAAATGGGGAACAGGGAGGGGCGAAACTTGCCACACGATCTGGTCAGATCACAGCACTTCATGTCCATGCCACATACATGATGAACTAGAAGAACTTCCAAGCATCGGGCCAACGCCATACAATTCCTCACTAATTCCTCGTGCCAGACAAAGAAGCTAGGACTCAGACAGGAGGGGTCCCTTGCCTGGGGTCACACGACAGCCGAAAGCAGAGCGAGGCACTGAATGTGGATTTGCCTGAGTAAACCACCGTGGGATCCTGCTTTTTCAGTTTTCCGGATCTGAAACAATGAAAGGAGAGGTAGGGTGTTTCCCCTTCCACTTTTAATGAAAGGTGAGATTTCCAAATAAACTTATTTAAATTCAGCTGCTCATGTTCGCCCATGAAACATATAGTCAGATATTTGTCAGAGATAAAGGATGA
Organism: Fukomys damarensis; assembly: GCF_012274545.1. Lineage (NCBI taxonomy): Eukaryota > Metazoa > Chordata > Mammalia > Rodentia > Bathyergidae > Fukomys > Fukomys damarensis. Next base: position 39,073,519 of record NW_022900948.1, read on the forward strand.
ACCATCGAAAACGTCCAGGTTTAAATTTTTTATTAGCTTAAGGCAGAATACGGGGAAAAAAATGTACCTCTTCCCTCATTAACCCAATTCAGCTACTACCCTGCAGTCTGCCACCCACCACTTGCCTGGATTTTATTACACACAAAGGGCTGTCTTCGAAAAGGCAGGTCGCGGCGAACCTGGCTACCCAGTGAGGGCTGCAGCTGTCTCAGTGCGAAAGAAAGGCTCGCTGTCCATCACGGCTCGGACGCCATCCCCGCGGCTGCCCCCGCCTGCCCGCCGAGCTCCACGCGGAGTTCCCATGCAGATGACTCCTGAGCCCTTTCTAATGTTTGGTTTAACGTGTCGCCGGTTAGCGCGTGCATGTGACAGTGGTGACAGGCGAGGCTGTTCCTTTTTAAATACCATGTCAGAGACAGGGCGTCAGGAAGCGGGGACGTGCTCTGTGCTCTCTGCCGTGCCAGGACCGCACCGGCTTATTTTTTAATGAGGAAGATCTGCATCTCGAGAGTTTTTTTCATGTGTCACATCGCGTGGACAAATCAGCAGCACGTCACGCTGGCCCAAAATGAAATGCTGACAAATGTAGATATTTCAAATTTAATTGACATTTAAATGTACTTGAGATAAAGATGGGAAATCAGCCAGGACTCGGTCTCCCGAGGTAATGAAGGGGAGGTGGTGATCATTTTTTAAAGGATCATTTCGCTCCAGCACAAAGGGTCTTCACTTGGTAAACGGCTTGGTCACACAGTGTCCCTCAGAGATGTGTCTCACAGGGGTGATAAGCAGCGAGAGGCCCCAGGACGAGTGCAGGTCCTGCCTGCCCGAGTGATGCCAGTCTGTTCATCTTTACCTTCCCCCTCTTCCTATCCAGAGCACTTGGAAAAGTTACTTTACCTCCCTGGACCTCAACTTCTCTGTAAAACAGAGCTTCCACAGCCCTCTTGAAAGGCTTCTTATAACAGTTAAAATGAAAATATTTGCAAAGGACTTTGCACAGCGCGTAGTGCATTGTGAACAAGCACTCATTAATCACATGCCTCATTCACCTGACAACCAAGAGACCCAGGCGTTTGCGTCCTGTGCAGGGCTGTCCCTGGATGCTGAGGATAAGGAAGGTGGTCCCTGCCTGTCAGGGTGAGGGGCCCTCAGCTGGGGACATGTTAGCATGTGGAAATCACCGAGACCCTTACTTGGCTTCTCTCCGTGGCCAGGACACAGAGGCAGTGCTCCAGACCACACCTTAGCAGTGGGTTAAAATCTAGAGAAAGATTCTGGAGCAAGACTGAGGGTCTCAGGGAACCTGCATGGCTCAGGACTCTGAGAAAGCTAGACCTAGACTGGGGCCCACTGCTGAGTGGCCCAGTGAAGAAGCCAGGGTCACTGCAGTGAGGGAGAGGAGCTGGAGGCCGACGTGGAACGGCGCGCAGACCTCTGCACTCTGCTGTGTGAGCACCCACTGAACGGAGAGCAGAACACCCAAGCTATTACAAGTCGTCATCAGAACGAGTGGGTCTTCTGCTGTCAGCACTGACGTAGTGGCCACGGGTGAGTGTGGGAGGCCAGGTCGCTCCAGCTCTGTACTAGGGGACAGTGTGTGTGGGGGGGTCCCTGGCTCAGGGCTCTAGGCCAAGGCTCTCTGAGAGGTAATGTGGGCACTGGGCTTTTCACCCTGAGCACAGCAGACTGCTCTATGGCCTGGAGGCGCCACTGAGAGGACAAGTGAAGACACGTGACACTGGGCTGGACAGTTCACGAGGGGACGGAGGGGTGGGGCCCACGACCAGCACCAGGCCCGAAGGCCACGGGCAAGGCTGGGGTAATGAGGCCTCAAGGTGGCAGGGAGTCAGGGCAGAAAGCTGGACACTCCCTGGTTTCTCTCCTGGACTCGCTGTGCCCTTTGCACTCAGGCATCTACTGAATTATTATCCAACCAGTGTGTTCACTCAGCCATTCCTTCTTTCAACAGAATGTACCGGTGCCAACCTCACATGTCCAGACCCTGTGCCACAATGCCCTGAAGAAGTCCTTCCAGTGCCACCGCATGGGCGCTCACACAGGAAGAGGCCCAGGCATGGGATGTGGGCTGCGCTCTACTGCCCACACCCTGGGTCTGTGCTAGGAGAAGCTGGGGATGGGGGTGCCTCGGGGGTACTTTCCTTGACTGGAAAGACACTGGGACTGTAGAAAAATTGTCCCCTCACCCTGAGGATGGGGTCTGTCTGCTGAGGGCCAGGGCCTGTGGACTGAACTTTGGGGACCACGGCAATGGTGCTGGGGTGAAAAGGCAGCACCTGTGGGACCCAGCAGCCCTGGGTGCACATCTGAGCCCAGGGCCGGTCACTCCATGCATTAGTCTTGGCTCCCTCAAGGCTGGTGCGGCCGATGACACCTGGCTGTGAAGATTTTGGAGGTACAGGGAGGTTAACCAAGATAATGTGCGTGAGGTACTGGGCGCGTAACAGGCCCTTGAGAAGTGGTGGTGTAGAATCTGGGAGACGCTGGCGTCTCTGTGGGATGACAAGGCCTTTCAGAGGCGACTGAAGCCAGAAATTTCTCAAGGATGGGGGCTCTTTTTCCTAAAGCACTCTAAAGGCTTGGTTTTCCAGTGGGAATGCACTGCCCCTGCATGACAGCTCTTGGGAAAAATCTTCCTTTCCAAGTGGCCAGGGTCAAGTGGTGGGATGCCAGGGGGTCCTGTGTCTCCTGGGCTGCTGTGGATCACAGGGGCTCCCTGACAGTCGCTGCTTTTCTAGTCTGGGCTTTGGCTTTGTGTCCAGGGCTCGGAATCCACCAGCAGGAGGTAGGGCGTGAGTTAGGTCAGGAGTCTCTGGCCCTGCTAATGGGGTCTGTGACCTTCTGCTTGGGTGTTTGGATTCCCGGCTGCTCAGGCAGTGGGTCCTGGCAGCCTGCCGGGGGTAGTACCAAGACAGCTGGGCCCTGGACTCCCTGGGGCCGAGGGCCCAGCTGGCATGTTGAAGATTTGCTTCTGGGGCTGATGGCAGTTCCTGGCTTTTACAGGTTCCGGGCAGGCCAAGTTCTGGAAGCTTCACAGCCACATCCTGGTCACACCTAGCAGCTAGCAGGTGCTCTAGATGCCTGCGTGTGCAGATACCTGCCCCATCTGCAGGGAGCGGGGCTGTAAGCAGGTACTTTCACTGATTGCTGTGTTCATTCATTCCAGAAACATCTGCCGAGTAACGATCTGAGCGAGGCTCTGGTTTGGGAGTTGCAGAGTCAAAGTGGAAGGATACAGCGCCTGCGCGGGAAGAGCTCACCGACGACTGGGTGTGTTATGCATGTATGAGATATAAAGAGAAAACTAGAACAGCGTAGCTCCATGCTATATCCGGGGCAGCCTGCAGGCTTATGGCACGAGGGGCCACTGGGACTATGGTGAGGCTGTGTACTTTGCCAGAGCGGGATGTGATTATACCTCCTGTGGGCAGCTTTGCAAACCACAAACCTTGGGATGCTAACAGACTTCATGTTAAAAGCAGAGGGTAGGAAGGCCCACCGTGAGCCCCAGGGCTGGTGGACCCAGCTGTGTTAATGCTGAACGTCTGCCTGTGGACCGGGCCACCATCCAAATGCCCAACCCCTCCTCACCTCTGCAGCCCAAACTTGCTCTGGGCTGTGCAGAAGGCCAGAAGCAAATGGTGTCAAGGTGAGGTGGGAACAGCTGTTGTGCCAAAGCAGCATGTCATCTCTGCTACCAAATGAGTACAGTCAGGAGCGTCAAGAGACCTGGGCTCTGCGCAGGACTTTCACTAAACAGCCCTGGCACTTCTAATCTTATTTTAACCTTCCAGGGTCTTGGCACTAGGGTCACGTGGTGCAGTTCAAACAATCTCTCGGCTCCTCAGCAGCAGGGGCTGGCCGTGTGGTGCACGGACTCTCTCCCCAGCTGGTGTACTTTTCCTTGTCCTGAGGGTTTTCAATGCCAGCTTGCTGGGGTGGTACTCTTCCTTCAGAAACGTTATTTAGCACTACAGGGCAGTCCTCCCATGTGGGCGGTTAAGTGCATAGGCTCTGGCATTCAAGAGACACGTCGAAGCTCACTCTGCTCCTAACTAGTCGTGTAACTAGGAGTAGTTCCAAAACATGGGAGGCTCAGCTACTTCTATGAAAGAGAGCTCATAGTGCCTACCTCCTCCCCCAAAGTTCTCATGAAGAGTGAACGAAATGCTGTATGTGAGGTGCTTAGCACATGGTTCTTAGCTAACAGTAGTTTTTTTTGAGACAGGGTCTCACTATGTAGTTGAGACTGACCTGAAACTCACTATGTAGCCCAAGCTGGTCTTGAACTCACAGAGATCCTCCTGCCTCAGCCTCCTGAGTGCTGGGACTACAGGCGTGCACAACCATGCCCAGCCAGTAGCTGTTAATTCTAAATCTTACAGTGATATAAAATGAACCAAAGCTTGGAGAGTAAGGATATGGCTTTTTTCATATGAATGAAAACCTGGAAACAATCTGAAGACCTAGTATGAGGGGCAGCTTAGGCAGACTGAATACACACACAATGGGATGTTCTGTCGACACAAAGCACAGGGGTAATGAGGGACACATGCAACAAGTCCAGAAATGGATCTTGCAAGGAAAGCGGAGCTCTGAGAAAGAAAAGGATCAGAAAGGAATCTGTAGAAAATACAGCCATACTTGAATTAAAGTACTTCGATTCAGAATAATTTTATCTCTTTTTATCTTTTTTTGCTTTTGGTACCAGGGATGGAACTCAGGATCTTGCGCTTGCGAGGCAGGCGTTAGAACCACTGAGCTAAATCTCCGGCCCTAGAATGACTTTATCTTTTTCCCCTAAGTTTTGAGTTGTCCATGAGGTTACTGAAGTATTTTGACAAATAAATAAAAACAGAAATCACTTGAAAAGAGACTTTGAATGGCTCTAGCCAGGGAGGTGAGCAGGACAGTGGCTCATGGGGCCCTGGTGGCTGGATCTAGACTATTCTTAGTACAATGAAATTCAAATAACCAGGATGCTCAGTGAAGCCCTTATGTGACGAAAAGCTGTTCTGTGTCTCACCCGTGGGGAGACAAGGTGTGTGGTGGAAAGGGCTCAGATGCGCAGGTGATCGGGACTGGGCCCCAGGCCCAGCTCTGCCCACAAGCCCCTTCTCCTCTGGCTGGAAACCCATGCCCACTCTAGTGGGTCCACAGGTCTTCAGCCCACACTGTGCCCTCCACAGTGGCCAGGTTCTCTCTACTCAGAGTAGCACAGAAGTGTATGAGGTGTTAACTAGGAAGATGGTAGTTAAGAAAGGGCCAGGTCCCTGTTATTACACAGCCAATTCCACCAGAGCCTGGCCCTGAGACCTTGGGCAGGTTACTGAAAGTCACTTCCTCAGCCTCAGCTTCTCCATGTGCGAAAGCTACTACCCACCTTTCACAATCTCAAGGGATGTTCAGCAAATGTTACTTCTCTTTCCTCCCCCAAGCAGAGACATTAATGGGCCCATGAGCACAGTTCTGAGGCAGTGGGAGGATCCAAGGGCTCTCTGGTTCCCGACTCTGGGCTCCAGGGAACCTGAGGGGAGGGGTGGCGGGCCAGAAAAGTCGTCTTAGGACATGGAGCTGTTTCTGGGAAAAGAGAGACTACAACTGGATCCCCATGGCCCTGTCCCAAGGTGGGCAGCAGAGTGCCAGGGGTAGAAGGAAGAACAACAGAATTCTCAGTCTTGGCCTGGCCACTTTCAGGGGCTGCCTGGGAGCACAAATGGCAATTCTGAGTCGGAGGGCCCAGTCTGGGAGGTAGCCCCACAGGGCACAGGACACTGTGCATCCTGCTGACTGGTGTTTAGCTCAGGCCTCTCCCGATGGTGAGGGCATTCCAACAATCCTGCTCGGAAGAACAAGGGAAAGAGCTGGTACTTGGAGAGAAAGGCAGACTGCATATTAATCAGCTAATGGTAGCTGAAAAACAGAGAGATGGTTTCCCCAGAAATCTTTCAGAAGTGTTCTTCCTAATGCCAACAAATGGCCTGAGAGGGGCAAGGAACCTACCCTTGATTCAGGAAGAAAATCTGATAGGTGAGAATTTCATTTTGGGCAAATGGAAGTCCACAAAGGAGTCAGCATGGGGACTCCCTTTCAAGGCCGCCTTTCTGACACGCTGTTTACCTAGCAGGTTTTCAAAGATAGGTGGACGCATGAATGCACAGATGGAGCAACGGACGGAGGGACATCGGCAGGAGAGGAAGGAACAGGCTTCATCGATGGACTGGGCTGTGGGCTGCTGCGGCTGGGCCTTAATGGATCCCAGAGTGCTCAGGGGCTGCAGGGGACACTCTCATTCTTAATCAGCTCCATCTTGCCGGCTCTGAAGTTAATTACGGAATGTGCTATTGGAAGTGAGGGCTGGGGCAAGAAGTCAGAAGGACTGAATCCCCCCTCAGCTTCAAAGATCCTGCACCTCCTCGCGCCGCCCAAATCCTCTAAGTTTCCAACGTGCTTTGATTTTCCGGGCAGCGATGAAGACCCAGGATTCAAGAAAACCCAGGCCAGATGAAAGGGCCAGGCGCCGAATCCACGTACCCAACACAGAACCACTCTTTGACAAAGGCCCATTAAGCTCTGGCTCCTGCCTGCCGGCTCGTCTTCTCGTGTCTCCCAACACAATGCCGACAGATTGGTGGAGCTGGTTTCCTTCCCCCCAGAACAATATTTTACGAGGAGTCTGTTTTATTAAAATATTTTCCGCTGGATGCTTCCTGTGTTTCAAGAAGTTGGTCTTGCCAGCTGGAGCTGATGGCAGTTGAGAAAAACACATCCACGTGCTGCTGTGACATGGCATTTGGAAGTAGAGGAGCGTGGTGGGGGAGGGGTGGCAGCAGGGAAGAGACGCAGGAAAACGCCCGGGCGGCACCGGAAATGTCACTGGCATCGTGGTAGCACGGCCTCCCTTCCTCTTCATTCAGAAAATGTGGAAAGAAACTCTTGTGACGGTGTCCCAAAATGCATCTCCCTACCTCCTGGTGGGCCCGAGCCCTGTGGGGCACGGTCACGGACCTGTCCTCCGCTATCACTGTTGGTGCGCCAACCCCCAAACGAGCCCCCACACTCCCGCTGTTCATCCCAACTCTGGTGCTTCATGAAAAGAAATCTAACAGCCACAGGGCAAAGAGAAACTACAAGTGAGAGCAGCACAGCTCAGGTAACACCCAGGGAAATGGCATTCTCAGACACACTACAGAGTAACTGCCTATTGTCGGGCTTGGAAGAGCAAGAGCATAAATAAATGTGGCTAGAAAGTCCAAACTCCAATCAGGGACCTGGTCATAAAATCGGTTATGCTTTTTGGTAGCATACGGGGTACATTTGGTCTGGGTGTGTTGTACAGTGCATTCTGGGTTTACAGCTCAGTACCTCACGGGCCTGTATCCCAGTATAGTATCTAGAAGGTTTAGTTCACTTTTAAAGAGGTGACTTTAAAGAAAGGTGGTTAATTTCACCCTGCTCAGGAGGAATCTTCAGGGCGAGGAAGTATGGAGCTATGCAGTAGTCTCTCCACAAGGGGGCAATCATGGTCCACACCACAGGGCTTTACCAATATTGCCGCCACCACCCCATTGTGCCTGGTGTTAGGTTAACCCTACCCACAACTTCAGGAGCCCTCTGTCCCAAATTTCACATAACCAAGCATCTCCCAAGACTCCCACACACCCAGAGCTTTCTGTGCAAGTCGGGTCCATGGAGTGGGCTGCTTCTACAAAGACCTGGGAATCAAGCAGTGTCCAACAGGAAAGCAGAGGACGTGGAATATGAGAAGTGTGCCACAACCTGGGCTAGGTCACAGCTCAACAGTCAGAAGCATTTCTTCCTTTTAGTTCCAATTTTGCCCAGCCCTGGCCATCTCCCTTAACTTCTATCCCTGAGAAGTTTTCTGAAGGCAGGCCAGACTTGAGGGCCATTCCCTTTTCCACTTGAAGGACTCTCTGATTCCTCCAACAACCCCAGACCAAGAATTCCTGTACTTTCTAAAGGCATCACAGAAGCTGGCATGCACCTGCTGAGTTGTCTGAGCAGGGCCCAGGAGTTGTGTGCGTCGGGACAAAGGAAGGCGGCATTACATTCTCCAGACGGCTCTAGAGTTCGGGCTGTCTGCAGCTTTTGGTCTCACCCCATTCAGGGCACTCATTCACTATTCTACAGCCACTCGGCATGTGACTGAGCCAGTTCTAGCCTAGGTCCTGCACACCAGGGGCCTTCTCCTGAGGAGCTCCAGGTCTGAGAGGAGAGGGAGAGGAGTGGTAACAACACAAATGATGTGTAGGGCACAGGTGAGCAAAGGGCCTTGGAGGGGGTGGAGCGGTGAATAAGGACACCTCATACACCAATCTGAGCCAAGAGAGCTGCACACTACTACACCTAAGGAGGTGGTGGCCTTGTCAGAACAGGTGGCCTCCTTGACTGGCTGCTGACCCTTACCTGAGGACTCCACATCTTTACCATAAGAAGCCTGGGGTCTTCTTTGGAGCTTTTGCATGCCCCATGGGCCTCACCACTCAAAACCCAGCCCAGGTGCCAGTGGTTCCTGGTCTCTGGGCCTCCTGCTGATGTGACAACTGAAAGAACAGAAGGAACAAGCAGCAGCCTACACTGAAAACCCATCCCTACTCCCGACTGGCCTCTTGGAGAAACACCTGCTCAGGCTGGGGCTCCAGATTTGAGAGCCACAAAGTGCTGCCCTGCTGGGTTCCTGCAGGAAGGCGGAGAGCAACGGGTACTCACTGCTCGGGGCTCGAGACGGACATCCTTCGGCCTTCCACGGAGATGTTGCTCTTTGGTCTCTTGGCAACATGAGGACGGGGCGGGCGAACCTGGAATGGGCATGGGGAAACCCCCAAGAAGGAATGAGTTGGAAAAGCCACACAGGGACATTCTAAAGATCTGGATAAGTAGCCCCAAAAGACATGTTTAAGCATTTTCAAAGTACTGGGTACAAAAACCCCACTTTTCATGAAACACCACCAGATGTGCAGTGGATTGACACATTGACTGGACTTCTGTGGCCCATTCGGTCAGAAAGGTCCTCCAAGACAGAGGAAAGTCTCACCAGCTTTCTGTCAGGGCTGCAGTGAAGGTTACAAGAGGTGGTGTCTACAAGGGACTCAGAGAATAAGAACCTATCCACGTGGACTAAAAAAGTATCCCTCAGATTTGTTTTAGGGTGTGTGTAATTATTTTGCTCTTTTTATAACTGAGTTACAGGGTTCTTTTCTACTCTAAATGGGAGGGGGAAAGCATCAGAGAATGCCAATTAAACCCAGGGCATCCCTGAGCAAGACTTCCAGCAGGGCTCAGAAGTCACACACCTTGTGCGGTCACACTCTGAGTGCAGATGTGGTTGGAGGGTGGCAGTAGATGTTCCAGGAAATGAGCAGCTTCCTAGCCTCATGGCCAGAGCTCTGATGACAAGATGGGTTGGATACTCTAAACTGCCACCTCTGAAACCCAAGCAAAGGCCCAGACCACAAAAGTCCCTCCTTTGCCAGAGCTGTAATGGATGTTAGGCTAAGAATTTCTAGGTGCTCTTCGAAGGAAACTCATTTGGTCCAATCAACATTACATGGGTTTACATTTGGTACCATCATCTCTGACCACTTCCAGTGCCAGAGGGGAACAGGGAGAGAGCTAAGCTAAAAAGTATCTCTGTGAATTTCACTGCCAATAAAAACTGCTCACTGCAGAGGCTGCGGGGGCTCACTCTCCCTGCAGATGTGACACGGCACTTGCTGAATTTTGAGGACAAGACAGGGAAGGAGAGAATGAGTGTGTTCCATTTCCTGCCTGCCCTTTTCCTAAACACTGCCACCCTCAGCGATCCATGAGCAACACAGCACAATGGCTTCGGAACAAGATTCCAGAAGCTGGCTGAATACAAGACAAGCCTCTCTAGTACAGCATCTACCCCTCAGGTCTGCACAAGTCTGATCTAACCAGAGCTTTCCTTGTGGAGTGGCCAGTCTGAGACCAGGCTTGTGTGGAAAATCAGAGCTGTGGTAAAAGCCAATTGCATCCCACCAAACTTGCTCTGCTTTCTTCCACAGGACCACTGTGAAGGTGTAAAGACAGGGCAGGCTCAGAGGATGCCTCAGCTTGGGATCTGGAACATAGTGGGGGCTTAATACATGCTCATCTTGCTTCTGTGTGCCTGGGATGTCCCCTTCTTTCCAATCAACAAAAGGAAGATGGGGGGCACCTCTGAATTAGCAGATGAATTTTAGGATTATCTCCTTCGTAGCCTCCTGCAATGTGCCTGGTATATACCTGGAAACTCAGGGAGATTTTTATTTATTTATTTATTTAGGTACTAGGGATTGAACTCAGGACCTTATGCTTGCGAGGCAGGTGTTGGAACCACTGAGCTAAATCCCTGGCCTCTCAGGGAGATTTTCAGAAACATTGGAATGTTGCTGCCTGGGATCTATGAGGTGCATAAGACTGTCACTATTGTTATCATTGTTACTAGAATGGTGCCCACCACCTACATGACATTCGGTCAACATCTGGTGAATATATGAATGAATATGTCCCTCGCCCTCATTTTAACTCTATGCTGGTTTCCCTAGCTGCAGCCATACTCGTCTGGAAAACACAAACAGGACAGGCATACTAGAAGGGTCCCCCAGCCTGCTACCCACAAAGGCGAAGGCGAGTGGATGCGGCTGGGGAGGAGGAGCAGTTCTGCCCCTGCCCCGGGGTGGCTGGGGCAGCATTCCAGCGAGGTCAGACTTTAAGGCCTGTCAGCTCATCCTGCACAGGGCTGCTCCTTGCTACAATAAAGGCGGGTTAAGAATGTGAACTTGTGGCTGAAATGGGGGGATTAAGTTTGTGGCAACTTCAACTGAACTTGCAACGTGGTGAAACATGGGGAAAAAGAACAACAGAGCTAATTAGACGAGCTGAGCTGTCAGAGTGCCGCTGAATGGCTCAGCGCCAACAAACAAAAGGAATGGGTTGGCAATCAGCAGGATCGATGGAGGAGACTGCTTCATTAGGGTTGATAAAACAGACAGAGGGAGAGGGAGGGGGAGAACCCCAGGCCTGGACTTCAAGGCCTCTGTCTGCTAATGCTAGTTCTCCCTTGGATTCAAGCTTGCTGTTCTTTCAAAAAAATTAAAGCAACAATAGGAAGCCATTTTCCTCTTATCAAATACTTGAGTTTTGTTATAGTAATAAATGCTCAGAAGGTATGCAATGATTTTTAATTCTCAGCAGGTAATAATAAAGATTGGTGAGAGCCTTATAAATATTCCTATTACTTGAAATTACCCTAAGAAATGAGCAGAGGTGTGAACCATGATTGGTGTGGTAGCTAACACCTCTTCTGTCCAGAGCGCACACTCACACACACACTTACACACCCCCACCCCCACACAACACCCACACCCCTGACTGCTGTGGACAAAGCCAGACGCAAAATTTATCCTCACAGACAACCACCCTGATCACTGAGGCCTGGGGACTCCAACATACATACAGTCTCACAGACAGATACAGGCATGCATGGAGGTGAAGACACACGAATCTCCCCCCACATGCATGCACACGCACGCATGCTCACACGGCAGACCGCAACCAGCCAAAGGCACACACAGACAAAATGGTTTAATTAAGCCCGAATCACAGGACAATGTGGAGACCCCGTCATATTTCAGCAATCACATTCCTCTTTCGGGGGTGCTTCGTAGGCGTAGGGGCTGGGGAGGAGGGAGAAAACCACTCCCTCGCTTGCTCGGGGTGGACCCACCACTGCTAGGATCCCAGCAGCGCCAGGGGAGAAAATGCTAAACAGGGATTTCCAGCTCTGTTCAAGGGGGACTGGAGGGGAAAGTTGGGAGGCCAGCCAATTCCCCACTGGATTTAAAATCTGCGAAATCTAAGTCGGCAGGGTTAAATGTGTATTGAATACAAAAGCACCGAGTACATTTGATTTTAATGGTGAGCGAGAAATAATAAATACAGAGCTTATAAAGTGCCTCATAGACGGGCTGACCACAGCCTGCCTCTCCCCAGCAAGCCCCAACCACTGCCCTTGGTTGGTGAGACCCCAGCACAGATTTCTTCTGCTTTTTTCTTTTATTTTTCATAAAAAACCTGAACCCTGTGGTCACAGCTGAACTCCAGCCACAGGTGCCAGACTACAAAACTCCTTCCAGGAAGGCTGAGGGCCCAGCCCGTGCCCACCATCCTGTGCCGGTGGCTGCAATGGATGTTTACAACTAAGTGACCCATAAGGCCTGGCTGGGAGCTTGTCAGGCCGTCTTCGAAACCCTTGAGGAGCCCCATCCCAGCCTGGCTGGGTTTCCCTGGTTCCTGCTCAGAATGGAGTGCCGTCCACTAGAAGTGCTTGTATAAATGCACACAGAGTGAACAGTAACTGCAGCCAGGGCACCATGGGCACAGGAAGCGCACATCTTCTCTGGCTCCTAAATTGTCTCTCAGCCGCCCTGCCTGGCACTTGTACATACTCATCTCGTGCCAGGCACTTTGCTGGGCACTCTGAGCATATGACATCACTATCCCCACCAGGTGAGTGCTGTTATACATACTCATTTCTTAGACAACGAAACTACGGCTCCGAGCAGGTAAGGATCTTGCCTAAGACCACACAGCCAGGAACAGGTCAAGCTGTGATTCAGTGACAGGCTCTCTGACTTGGGGCCCCAGGGGAGCTAGTCCTCCTAGGCACCTGCCTCCTCAGCGCATCAGAAACCAGGGGAGGGGCAACTCTAAGTGCTGAGCTTCTCATCCTTGCACCAGGTCAAGGGCAGAGAGAGCTGCGCATCAGGCTTCTCTTCTGGCAACCTCTACCTCTCCAGCTGTCTCCAACGCCTGAGTTTTTCTGAGGGGAGTTAACTGTGCCCTGAATCATGCTGGTTGCCTGCCTGTGCTGGAACTCACACCTCTTAAGGATGGGGAGAGCTTCCCTTTAAGGCTGGTTTAAGGGGAGGCTGTTTGGTGTGGAACAAGGAGAGGCAGGTCTGGCTTCATAGGCCAGTTCGGCCTCTTGTCATCTCTGTGGTCTTGGCTACAAAAAAGGGAAAGGACATCTGCCTCTTGTAAACTATAACAAAGACAAGTGACACAGTGACTATATGGGTGCCCAGCACAGACCTGGACACATCGGAAGGTGCTCAATATGCATTAGTTCTCCCCACCTCTGTATCCCTGCCAGGACTGAACATTGCCTGGCAATGCCACAGGAGGCCCAACTAGTTGCGGACTATTTTTTCTGTCCCAGTACTTTATGCTAAGTCCACCTCTGTTTCCATGGAGATGGAGGGCCCTGGGAGCTTGGGATGCTGAAAACACCACAGATTCTAGAGCCTGCTGATCCCTGGAGAGGGACTTGGGTTAAATCACAAAGCACGTGCTTTGTCATCTGTCACATGGGTGGTGACAACTTCACAGAGCTACTGTGGAGCTCAACTGAGGTGAGGTACCTGAGTGATTTGCTGACTATATAATCCCAAGCAAATGATGGTTCTTCATAAACTGGGCCATTCCTTAGAAGCTGTAAAATGTAAGAACCTGTTCAAAAGAATGACAATTGCTACTGTGTTCTAGGTGCTATGTTGGGTGCTCTTCAGATGTTTTCACAGAAAATCCCTGTGAATGCGGGTCTAGTACAGAGGCAGAGGTGAGGCTCAAGAGTTTCAGTCCTTGCCTGGGCACACAGTTCAGCATTCAAGACTAGCTCTGTCGATTCCCCAAATCCATGCTGCTAATGACTGTACCGAAACACCCAATTATACAAGGTTCAACCCAGAAGGGGCTTCCTGTTTCCCAAAGTGGACCTTCTTGCTGCTTGTGCCTTCCTTCCAGCGACAGTAAGCAGGCTCATTCTAGCCCTGTGACAGCTGTTTTGGTTAGGATTTGAGCTAATCATGGTTTTATAGGGCCACAGGATGAATCCACTGCCCCAAATGCTTAGACGTGAACTTATGGCTGTCACAGATGAAGCCATCTAAATCCTCCGCCTTCTCCCTTTCACTCTAATTCCTACACATGGTGGGTAAGGGGAGGAAACGGCACCACAGAACATCCAACATCCAGCCAGAGAGCAGTTATCCAGTTGATGCTGCATGCACTAAGGATTAGAGAGGGTCAGATATATAGTTTGGCCTGGTGCCTTCATGAGACGGACTGGTTATGTGCACTGGTAAGAGTGGCATGGGCTGGGATGTCAGCTATGGGGTATTCTGATTGCAGCTGACTTTCTGCGCTTAACCATGAAGTGGAGATGCCTAGGACAACAGATTGGGAAACTTCCCTAGGTAAACAGCCCTCATCAAATGGTCCTGGCAAGTTTTCCACTTTAAGGCACCTGCTAAAGTTATTATGCTTCGGCACAGCCAAAGTCTGAGTGTACGAGGGAAAACACCCTCACCCAATGCTCAATGCCAGACCCACGCCTCATGTTTTTCCATGGCTTTTCTATTTAAGACACACAATGGGCCTCTCTTCCCTTCCTGCCCCATTCCCAGGTGTTGGTGTATTTACCACACTTTGCCCTGCTTTTCCACTCAACTTCACACTTTCCTGGGAGGATGGCTCTCCGTGGGAGGCCTGGCAGGGGCACAGTGCCTGTCTCCTTTTGGGCTGGCTCCATATTCTCTGGGCGTAGCCTCTGCCCTCGGGAGGGAACACCAAATGCATTTCCAAACCAAGATCTGGCAGGAATAAGACCCCTGTTGCCAGACTTTGGCTTCCCTTGAGAGGAAGAGGTATTTGGAGCACAGCTTTAAAGCTCCTTGGCTAGAAACACAGCGTGCCCGTGAGATCGGCTCAGGGCTGCACACACCTGGCTACCTTTGCCTCCGACCTGAGCATCAGAATTGATTCAGAAAAAGGAGAGAGAAGCCCAGCAAATGCAAGTTCAGGTTCATGCCACACAGCGAGGGAAGCTGAGAAACCCAATTCCCGGTTTCCTCTTGCCAGGCAGGAGAGTCCACACTCCCAAGGTTTAGTCAGGTTGGGGAGAATGGCTCAGGCAGTGTTAGGCGGGAGGGCACAAACACCAGCTACTCACGGGCCTTGCGCGCTGTATCTTGGGAGGCGGCGGTCGAGTGGGACGGAGTCTTTGTGGCTGCATTAAAGTGGAAACTTAAAACATCAGTACACACTGAGATGGTTTAATGCATTTCCACACACGGTATGGGAGAAAGCATCCAGTCACCTAAGCCAGGGTCACAGCACTGTCCTCGGTGCTCCCTGCTCCTCTCCCCTGCCCTGTATATCTAAGACCACCCCTTCGGCTGATCGCTCAGTTCTGGCCTTGTCTCTGATCTAGATTACTGCAATCCCCCTGCTAAGATTCCATCATCTTCCAGGGAGCTGAGGGAACTTCTGAATTGCAGTGTGACCATGCGACACCCAGCTTCAAAACCTCTGGTGCCCCTTTGTCCTGGGCCAGCATTCCAAGTCCTCCAATACCTGGACCCTACTCTGCCGCATGTAGACCTTCCCCAACCCTCACCTGTGCCCTCCCTGAGCAGACTTCCAAGGGCCTGGGCTCTGGTGCCTCATCTCCTCCTTGCTCGTTAGGTATAATGTTCTACCCTGTCCCGGTTGGCCTGGTAAACATAGACTTGTCCCTCGAGACCCTGCCTAGATGAGGGGGTGCCTCCGGGACCCTCACTGTCCCATACTTTCTGCTTCTTGGGATTTACTGTGAAGTACCTCCCTATCCCCACACACTATCTTTGAAATATCCATTTCCCTGAGGGATCCATCCCTGTGCCTGCAGAAGGTTGTATGGGTCTTGGAGGAAAAAAAAAAAAAAACTTGCTCAATAAATGTCTGATGAACAAATACAATTTATACAAAATGCCTGGCTTTGAAATCAGGATGTGAATCAAAAGCAACAGAGTACAGACTTCTCAGCTCTACCCTCAAACCTTTCATCTCAAAAGCCAAGCTGTGTTCTTTCAACAGCATATCTAGAGGCCCTGAACGCGATGTGGTAGGCAGAGTAAAAATCTACACAAGTCTGAGACCGTGGCTCCCCAGCAAGTGTTGAGCCTTTCAGTTGGTCCCTGTCCCTTTAGTCACTCGGTTCACAAAGGTATGCCACTATTTGTCAACCTTCAGACCTGTACTGACCAATACAATGGCCACGTGCGGTGAGTCCAAATTAAGATGTGTACTAGATTTTAAAGACTGAGTAGGGAAAAAGGATGTAAAATTTCTCAGTAGTTTTAAAAAACTGATTACATATTGAAATGATATTATTTTGGCTCTTTGGGTTAAATATATCGTTAAATCAATCTCATCTGTGTTTTTTTTAAGTGCCTTTACTAGAACACTTAGAATTCCACATGTGCCTTGCATGTGTGGCTCATGTCACATTTATTTTTTTTATTTTTTATTTTTTTTGGTACTGGGGATTGAACTCGGGTCCTTGGGCTTGCAAGGCAGGCCACCGAACCCCTGAGCTAAATCCCCCCGCTTCATGTCACATTTTTCTCAGCCTCTTTCACTTGGTGGGAGTGAGATACTTTGGATCTCAAATCTGCCTGGAACTTTTTTTTTTTTGGTGGTAAAGTCAGAGTATTCAATTGAGCTATATCCCCAGTCCTTTGTATATTTATATTTTATTTTGAGGCAGGATTCTTGCTAAATTTCCCAGGCTGGGATTGAGCTTGATTCTCCTGCCTCAGCCTTCCAGAGGTGGGATTATAGGCATATGCCACCACACCTGGCTTGGAACTCATAGAGGACAGGGCACATTGGACAGGTGTCCCTGGTGCCCAGCATAGGATCTCTTAGAATGGCCCAGGCAGAAAGCTGGCAGAGGGACGTGGTGGAGGACTGGATTTCCCTGTAGCACATGGAGAGCCATCCGCTAACTGCAGCTCCCTGTAAGGTTCTGTGTCTCTGCAGCCGATGGCCCAAGGCCAGCACCTGAAGCTGCTTAGTTCCTACATGGCTTCATGGTGCTAAGGCTGGGCACAAGCAGGCATCTGGGGGCTTATGGGGAGAAGAGCAGTCTTCGATGAATGGAAATGCATTGTGGCTTCCCAGATGCTACACCAATAGTGGGAATGGGGGCCACCCCAGGCCTGGTAGCCCTTCTTCACTGGCAGTTACGTGAGAGCTGGATGTCACCTAGAGGGATGTGCATGGCTGTTTTGTTTCTTCCCCATTGTGGCTTACAGGGAAGGTGTGGGGCAAAAGGAAATGGAGCCCCTCAGTCACACTGCTCATGAGGAGGAAGAAGAGGACAGGGAGAGGGGAGCCCATCTCTCCACAGTGCACAGGTTGCTGCCTTCAGGCCCAGTATCTCTTCCACACAGCCAATGGCCCCTGCTTCTCTCATGCTTGGCTGCTCTACTTCTGGTCACCATCTTTCTAGTTCCACCGCCCCCGCTGCTTGTCATCTCTGGCCTGGGCTACTTTCATCCCTCCTTGGTGGCAGCCTGGCAGAGTGCTCAGGAGGTGGCCTCTAGGGTCAGACAGCGTCAGACAGGACACCAGTTGTACCACTTGCTCTCGGGCCTACAGTTTACCCTTCTGAGCCTCACTGTCCTCACCTGTGAAGGGTGGGTAGTGGCGCTCTCTACCAGAGAGGGCTGTTAGGAAGATTCAGGGAGATGGTGCACAGTGCCGCCACTACACGTGAGCAACTATCACCACAAGCAGGTTCCCCACCTCCCGCCTCTCACCTTCCCAGTTGTTCTTCTACACTTGTTTTCAGAGTGGACTGAAAGAAACACATGCCCAATCATGCCACGTGCCAGCTTAAGTCAGCTCAGTGGAAGGCTGAGAAATATTGCCCTGGGAGATGCGTTGTATGAAGGGAGAAACAGGGTTCCCTAGCCAGACAAGTCTGGGAAGTGCTGTTCGCAGTGCAGATCCTTTTGGAAATCCACACTGCCTGCCAGCACAGTAAAGGCTGCTGAGTTTTGCAAGAAAAAACAAAAACAAAAACAACTATGAATTATTTTTAAAAAGTCTGGTGTCCCAAATATATTTGTATAGACTTCCTGTATCATCCATTCATATCTTCTGGAAAACTCAGCCTGCAGTGTCTAAGGCCCTTCAGAACACACCCCTCACCTTTTCGATCTCTGATAATTCCCCAGCCCCCAACAGACACAGGTTGTCATTATCAGCTCACTCTTGCTCTCTTCACCCTGGGGTCTAGCGTGGTATCTGGTACATCACAGGGGCTTAGTAAATGAGTTTTGGCTTAAACCTCCTGGCACATGTAGAAACTAATCAATGTTAGTTCTCTAGATTCTGTAAGTAGCTTATTTTCCTATGATTATCTTAGGGAAGTACTGGTTCTTTTGCAATCCAACTTATGAATGGCACAAGAAGACAGCCTAGGAGCTGGCAGAGAAAACTGGGGGACTAAAAGATGCCCAGGAGGGTAATGTGGTACAGATATCCTGGTGCAACCAAATAGATAAAAACAAAATCCAACAAAAGCAACTAAGAACTGGAAACCACACTGCCTGTGTCAGATAACTGGTGAGCCCCCCTCGCCCCCGGACATCAGCACTGAGGGATCCAGTCACAAGAGGAAACGGCAAGGAGAGGGAGCCACACTCATTAACTGTGAGCACATTCTGATGCTGAACACAGGACAGGGGCACCTTCCCATCCTGGCCACTGGGAGGAGAAAGGTGAACTTCCAGGGGGTGTGCATTAAAGACCCCCCTGGGGCCGAGGAAAGAAGGGCATGTTTGCACTAATTATCAGGGCACCCTGCCATGCAGTGTGTGGGCCTTGGGGACTGGCACTGAGGCTGGGGGGAAGCAGGAACCTGGAGGATTACTAGGGGGCTGGATGGCAATCACATGTGGGGAACACTTTTAGGTTTGGGGCACTAGAACAGTCAATCTGTGGAGAGCCCTCCCGGTCCCACCACACAGGCTTTGTTGCTGGGAGACCGGTAAACTCCAGCCCTGTGCGGTTGCAACTGTGAACACAATTACGAGCGCCCCACTGCGCGGGCCAGGGATGCTGGCATACTGTGGCACTCACTGAGGCAGCACGATGGACAGTGCTAGGACAAAGCCTTTGCCCCACAGGGAAGGGATGGCAAGGTTGCTTGGCCAGGGTGGCTGCAGTTTCTCAAATACGCTCATACTTTGGCACTCATGGCTTTGAAAGTAGTGGAAGTTGATATCCATGCATTCTGATGAAAAAATTTTGTCCTGGTACTTGTTTGTTCAGTTGTTTGGTTTTCAATGCAGCAGCTAGAACTTGTATCACTCACTCGCCTCGTGATTCGCTAGCTTTTCCAGCCAAAACAATTTGTTTGGTACTTGTCATACCTCTAGGACTTGATTAATGACAAACACCAAGCTACCACTGGGGTAGATGCCAGCTGGGGACAGAGACATGGGGAGAGCTGAGTACTCGGGAGAATTAGAACAGGCTGTAGGAGGGAGTGGTGGTAATCTGGGTGGGAAGATCAGTGAATAAGAAGCCAGGGAACGACCAAGTGATGAATTTAGACCAGTTCAGCCTCTTCCAGAAAGTAGCCCCTGTGCTTGGGAAGCTGCACCCAGAGTTAAGTGAATGTGGGTGCTACCACATTGTGAAGTGGGGAGTAAAGAGACAGCTGGGGTTTGGTGACGGTCATTGCCACAAGCCAGGAGCCCCTCATCCCCCACTGCAGCTCCTGTAAGATCCTGGGCACCCACAGACCACGGCCCAGGGCCAGCAATAGAGCTTGCTTATCTCTTGTCTGACTCCAATGGTAGGGAGCTTATCAGAGACAGAGAGAGAAAAGGAGATCCATTCAAGGCTCTGCTGGTCATGGTACATATAGCACCAGGAGCAGAGTGGGCTCAGGCCTCTTGACTTTAAATCCATGCTCTTTCCGCTACTGGAGGCAGGGAAGGCAAGACCAGAAGGGTTGGCTGGCTGGCTTGCTTTCTCCCTCTCACTTTGCCCCCCCTTGGTACTGAGGATTGAACTCAGGACCTCGTGTTTGCAAGGCAGGTGTGGTGCCACTGAGCTAAATCGCTGGCCCATTCACTCTTTTGTTTAAAATTGAATTTATTGGTACATTCTAGGTAGACAGTACAGCTATATTCATTACTGGGATCTTGTACCTTTACATGCCAGGTCTTGGTTCTCATTTTTTCCCCTGGTCACTTTTTTAAAAAAATCTTTTGGCCTTTTGAGACAGGGTCTATGTATTCCAGGTGGGCCTTGAACTCACTAGGTAACCCAGCTTCGTGATCCTCCTGCCTCAGCCTCCCAAGTGCTGGGATTACAGTATGTGTTACCATGCCAGGCTCACCAGAATGGCTTTAATGCAGGAGAACAAGAGGAGTCTGGGCACCTTTGCATAGAAATCACATCACATGTGATCCTCAACTTCCTGGGTGGATCTACATGTGGCTACACTGGCTGCTGTTTCTTAAATCCAAAAAGACTGAGCCTTTGGTGTTTTTTTTTTTTTTTTTTTTTTGAGATAGGGTCTCGCCATGTAGTTTAGGCTGACCTTGAACTCACTATGTAGCCCAGGCTGGCCTTGAACTTGCATTGATCCACTTGCCTCAGTCTTCAGAGTCCTGGGTTTACAGGTGTGTGCCACCATGCCCAGCTTGTTAATTTTTTTTTTTTTTTGGTACCAGGGATCAAACTCGAGGCAAGTGGCAGAACCACTGAGCTAAATCCCCAGCCCAGTAATGTTCTGCTTAGAAGAGTTCAGAGAACAATTTATCTGGCCTGATCTGAGCAAAACTGTGGCAGGAGGGATGGAGGTTGAAAGTTTCCACGGTCAACAGAGCACCCCCTCTTCCTGAAGGTCACATTCAGGGGAAGCACATTCACTCTTCAAGTGAAGGACTCCTCCCATGGATGTTGTTGGAACCACTACTTGGGGATAAGACTCAGAGAAGAAGATGCAGACTCTGTCCTTGAAAGAATTACAGCCTAGTGAGATTTGACCTACACCATGGAAAAATATCTTTCTTCAGGTGAAGACTATTTGTGGGTGAAAACCTCAAGAAATAGTTTGGATTAGAAAGACACGATTTTACATCTTCTTCGCTCTGTCGTTTTCTAGTCAAGTTCAATACTGGCTCTGCCACAGCGCTCCAGCAAGAGTAGAGCAAGGCAGAAGATGAGGATGGGGCAGGTGGAGATCTGGGAGGGGCCGTAGGGTCACATAAAAGGCCTTAAATGTCGGGCTAAGCAGCATGGTCTTCTTCCAGGTCATGGTGAGGGTCCTAGTCAGGCACACAGTAAGATGTATCCCTGGTGTATAAAACATCTGGGAGGATGCACAGGCGGGCAGACAATCCCCCCAGCCACAAGGCCTCTGTACGATCGACTCCCAGCCCTGGCCACAGGACTGCTGGGAGATGTGAACATAAGTGGGGGAAGCCAAAAGTGTGATTGACGTGGAGGTCTCAGAGAAGAGAGGAACTCTTTGGCCTTTGCTGGGATCTCTGTGGCCCTCAGCATTTACATCTGTCAGCTGTGTGGGCCAGGTGAGTATGCTTATTGGATATGAAACCCGTATTTATGAGGACAGCATCTGATTTGCAGTTAATTTGTTGATGCAGCAAAACACATTGTTTCCAAAAGGTCAGGAGGGGAAGTCATGGTGGAGTATCAACCTAATTACCTCAGCGGTGTGGATGAGCAGGCACCCCACGCTGGGCTGGGTGGGGAAACGCTCACTGCCAGGCAGTGTACACAGGAAAAGAGGGCTGTCCCCAGGACCCAGGAGCCATCTGCCTGCACTGTGGGCATAGCCAAGGCACTTCCTGCACCTGACACATTTGCTAACTCAGGGAACCCTCTCCAGGGAATGAGCATCAATACCCCAAATTAAAGATGAAGGGGAAGGGATCCGTGATGTCTGCATGGAGTAAGGGACCAGTAATGACTTAGGAATGGACTCATGGATTTATTCCCACCCCAAAGGAGGACACCCTGAGGACAATCCCTTCAACATCCCTGTGCAGTCAGAACCAGTCTCCCCATTTTACTGCTGGGAAAGGAGGGTCACACAGAAGGAGAAAAGTCAATCAGCTGGGATAGCTAGGCCCCAACCAGGGTGTGGTATGGGCAAGGAGGCTGGAGAGGACAGGTGCCAGAGGCCACAGGATCCAGTTAGCTTGGCTAAAGGCTGATGGTTGTGCATGTATGCTTAGGGTGGCCTGGGAGCAGAAGCAATCTCCCTGAGAAGGGCGCTGTTCTTCCCAAGTGCCAGAGCTGGTGCGGTGTGGTCAGTGGGGCTGCTGCATGAGCTAGCTGGCCCCCAAGGCTAGGACATTGGTCCTTTGGGTCTAAATTGTGATCTCAATTATTCTTTCCCTCCCCACCAGGCTCCACCTGGGCCAAAAGAGGTGCTGGGGGGGTCCCAGAAGGGAAGCTGGACAGCACCTGGGATTTCTTGGTCTGCTCTGGGGATGCGCATCAGCAGATGCTGCAAGGAATAGACAGCAAGAGGGAAAATTCACAATTAAACTCTGCCGCTGTTTAACGAGGGTAGAGTTCACCTGGTTAATTTTCCTGGCTAGTAGCCACATCAATGCTCTGACCTGTGTGTGAAAGGGACCCAGTTGGGAGGGGAAGACAAAGCTTTCTGTAGCTTTACAAAGGGCCTCTGGGCCAGGAGCAAGGCTCCTCTACTCTTTGGGACTGGAAATCTGCTATTATGCAAGGTATGGAAATAAAAGAGGGCTTCTTTTGATATGCCTTCAAAAGGGAGTGTATTGAAGTGATATTTTTGTGGAGTGCTTCCTTTGAAATGCCCAACCAGCTCTCTCAGGCATGGCTCTCGCCTGTCCCCCAACTCTTGTCATTATTTCCAGTCCTCTTCCTCCAGCCTAGACCAAACTGATCTTGCTTGTTGGGGAGGATCAAACAGTCGCCTTTGCTTCATAGTTTAAGCAAGGGCTCCTGGAACAGACCAGGCCCTGGTGTCATGTGGCACATGCACCAGGCCTGAGCTTCTCAGCTGGGTGCCCTCTTTGACCTTTGGCCTTGAAGCATTTGCAGAGGTGACAACCTATCATCTGCTGGGATGAGCCTATAGGATGTCCCACAGGAGGACAGACAGAGCTCGCTCACATAGGGCAACAAGGAGAGGCTTCTCTGAAGCAAAGAAAGGGGACAGTGGGTAGAGCGTGCATGCAGGAGCACCCTTAATAGACCTGGGAGCATTCGGAACAGCCAGTGGGCGCTGATGACGTCAGACAGAGGCTCTTTTGTGACCCCATTCCACAGGCAGGGAAGCTGAAGCTCTAATCCACATTTGCACCACACAGTGAGGATGCCAGTGCAGCTGGGCTTGTCTCTGGTTGTAGACACATGTGTCCCACAACTTGCTGTGCTGGGGTGTCACCCACAAGGGGGCTCAGGGGTGCCTGGGATGGAAGATGGCCTTGGAAGAAAAGTGCAGCACCTGCCTTGGGGCCAGAGGAGTGGCCTGTGGAGAGGGCGTGCTCAGGACTGAGGGCTCGCTTACCCGCCCTCCACAAGGCGCCTTGTGAAGCTATTCTCTCCAGCTGGGCCCGGCATCCTCTTTGAGCCTGTGCGTGAGTGCTGAGCTGAAAGCCGTCTCCGACTGGTCCTGAAGAGCAGTGCATTCTTCCCCGATGTTGACAGGAGTAGTATTTTGTAGTGGTGCTGGTTAATTTGTAGTGGCATTTGTGGTTTGAAGCCTTGTCAAGATCCCTGATTACTTCCCGTGCAAGGAGCTTGGCTGACGGGGAAGTTCACATGCTGAACAAAAGCAGTCAGGCAGCTGGGAGGGAAAGCTGCGTGGCGGCCGGGTGACCCTGGCCGCTTGGGGGACAGTGTTGGGGGAGGGAGGCTGGCCAACAGTGGGGGAGGGGGAGGGGAGCCCTTTGTTTTTAGGCAGTGCAGGTGCACAGTCTGAATAGGTGGCATCCAATTGGTGGCTAGAGGTCGGGTACCAGATGCTCCCAGTGGCTGGGCAGGGAGCTTTGCTGACGTTGCCATTCTTTGCCCACACAGGAGTAGGAGGTGGGCACACTGCTGCTACCTATGCTGGGATGGCCATCTGGGATGCCATCACGGGTGCTTGGGTGACATCTTGGGGTGGGGACGCATACGGAGGTTAAAGGGTCATTTTTATTTTTTTACTTTATTTTTTGGTTTTTTGAGACAGGGTCTCACTATGTAGTTGAGACTGACCTGGAGCTCACTATGTAGTCCAGGCTGGTCTCGAACTCAGAGCGATCCTCCTGCCTCAGCCTCTGGAGTGCTGGGATTACAGGCGTGAGCCACCACGCCCAGCTGTAAAGGATGGTTTTTAGATCTTGGCAGAGCTAATCCCTCTATGACTCCAAAAAGGCTACTGTTTCTTGGCATTTGCTTGCTATCAAGCCCTGTGCTATGAGTTCTATATGTAAGGCCTCATGATCTCAATGATCTTAATACCCCGTGAAGGTGAAATCTCATTTGACAGATAAAGAAACCGAAGCTATGTGACTCAGTGACTGCTTAGGCCAAACCTCACCAGTAACAGGTGACAGAGCCACAGTCTGAGCTGAGGTGTGCATGAGTCCATGTTCTTCCATGAGACCAAGAGCACAGCAGCAGCAGGTAGAGGCTGAAACATCCCTTGTGCCCCAGGATGCTCCTCTTCCGCCTGTGTAGCTCTCCCTCTAACATCCTTTGAGCTTGGTAAGTGTTCTGACCACACAAGAAGGTCTGGCTCTGCAGCTGCCTGCCTTCCGCCAGGCCAGGCCCCTACTCAGTGAGAGTTTGCTCAGTATAGTAAGGACCAGGGCCAGCTCAGCAAATCCAAGACTAATTTATCATCTTTCTGAAATGATGTCCACACAGTATGCTGCTTGGAAATCAAAGTAAAAGCCTTCTCCTGACTTTGCAGCGGTACTGAGAAGGTTCTACATCCTCTGGAAAGGGAGTCTAGTGACTCCTCTCAGGCCAGTGACTGTTCTCACTGCTGCCCACAGTCCAGGGAAACTGGTCACATCCCCGTTCACAGAAGGCTCCTTAAAACTCAGGCCTTGCCCTCTTGAACCCCACCTCCCACCCCATCACAAGAAGACTCCTCTTTCCAGCCTACAAAGCCCCTGCTCTGCACCTTACACACTTCTGTTCTTCCTGACCCACACACTGTTCCCATAAACCACTCTCCAGTTTCCCGCCTGATGGCTTCCTGTTCATCCCTCCAGACTGGACTCCCTTCCCTGAGAACTCTCTCCTTTCTTCCTGCTTCAAAGAGTGAAGTGTTCCTTCCTCTTCCCTCCTCTGAGGATAGTTCTCACATGGGCACCCTGGCTCCTGGCACAAGGCCTGGCATGCGACAAGTGTAAAGTACATGCCTGCCCAACAGAGGGAACCAGCATCAAATTCTGAGTCAGGTCTTAACCATGCAGGCAAATAATGCCAGGCCAGCCAGTCACTGTCACCATCATCTGGGGCATAAGACTGACATTTGTCCACAAGACTGGAAACATTTCTGGTTTGTTTGTAATCAAGAAAAACTCAACTCGGGGTTATCCTAGCCTAACAGGCTGAGCCCCAGGGCCATCCCCAAAAGCAAGAGAGTTTTTGAGTAGAATACAAATGCTGAAGTGAAAGGAAGCTTAGATGTGAAATATCCCAAAATTTCCCCAGTGTGTCTGTTAAAGAAAGACAGGTTAGCTAGATCGAAGGGTGGTATTTTTTCTTCCTGTGGAACAAATGGATGGAGAACCTGGTTTAAAATTCCTGGACCCTGGAATACATTTCTATCTGTGTCAAAGTCTACCATCCAGCGCCTCAGCAGAGTTTAAAATCCTAGCTAATAGGTTAACAACTGTTTTTCTTCAGCTTCAAATGAAGAATATCAGAAGGCTGGGGGAATATGCAGCTCTCCAATTTGTACGGACTGCACACAGCTCCCTGCAATGTGTGTTTGACAGGACTGACATTTTGTACCGCTGTGAGATGGGAAAACGTGTGACATTTTTATTCATGGTGGCGTACGCCCTTGTAATGATCAGCTCTGGTCGATGTGCTTACCGCAGCAGCCCCTGAGCCCTTGGAGAACAAACAGGAACCCAAGGTGCCAGCAGTTCGACTGCCTTATTAAACACCGCCAGGATCCTAACGAAGACCAACTGCTGGAAAATCTCACTGTCAAATCCTCAAGGACATTGTCAGCGCACAGCTAACTGCATATATTTTTCATTTAAAATACTGAAATCCAGCATTGTGCCATTACAACCGAGGGGAGGGGCGTCCACTCCAGCGGCCATCCTGTCAGCTGCTTCTTCAGAGCTCTAGATGCCAGAGTCTGACGCCCAGTGGGATTCAGAGCTCAAAAACGGGGTGGCAGAGATAGAAAGCGGACTTTCCAAAAACCCAGCCCTGCCTCCAGGGTGAACAGCAGAAAGTTACATGGCTCTGGGAAGAGTCACTTAAGAAAGTCAACTCACCAGGTCCCTTTGCAAACCAGTGTATATCTGCATAATTAGAAAACCCATTCCCCACAGCCAACCATCTTCCTGTAGGTGCAAACCCATTACATCCTGCAACTTGGTGCTAATCAGCTTTCTGCCTGGCGGCAGACCTTGAGACATCTGCAGGAACACACGGCCACGGTAGGTGTCACACCTTGGCAGAAAAGCTGTGTGTCAGAGTGCCCACCTGTAATCTCACTACTTGCCTCGATCAAAGGCCTCAAGGTCAGTGTGCAGGAGGACCCCCTGCCTTTGGCAGTCATTTCTAATGCTGATGCACACTGATAGTTGGAAACCAATCACGTGGCAGACCCTTGACATTTCCCATGATTGTTAAACTAGGTGATCTGGTTATGGCTACATGCTCTAACATATATTTATTTTATAAATATGTATTATTTATACAGTGCCTCTATTTCCATATTCCAGCCCTGATGCACCAAGAAACACACTGCTATTTATTTATGGGATCCTTGGCATAAAAGGCCTAACAAGCTACCTGTGCATGGTTCTTGTGGTCTGCTGGCTAAACAACTAGATGTTTTCAACCTATCACGGGCACAGGCCTACACTGAAGGGGCTACCAGTAAAGTTGGTTTAGCATAGCTGCACATCGCCCTTGGCTGAAATGACTTGGGGCAGTGAAAAGCTGGCGATCTGGGGAGTAGGAACCGCAACAGTTCACATCCCAGGATGGAGGCAGGGGATGAATGAAGTAAGCTATGGAGAGCCTGGAGCTTATAGGACCCAGAGTGCAAAACACAGAGAGTAAAGATTGTATTTTCCCCCGGCAGAAACCTGGGGGAAATGCAAGGCAACGAGGGTGAAGGGAGCTGCACCCTATTTCCCCCAAGCAGGCCATTCTGTCTGTCAGCAGAACCTGTTGCTCTGGGCTGTAGAGGGGGTGTCCACCGAATCTGAGCAGCTCAGAGGACTCCCCCTTTATCGCGGCTGCACTTTAAACCTATGGAGTGCGCTGGCTACACGAGGAGAAACTCAGGCCGTGTCCACCCTTGTGCCACTCCATGATAACTGCCCACTCAGCCTTGTCCTTTGGTCTCCTACCGTCTCGTCATCTTCAGCCCCTTATGCAGTGTCCTTGGTCAGGCTTCCCTAGCTCTTTCATGAACTGTTAGCTGCATTATGAGAGGTCTCCCTGCCTTACCCACTTTCATTCCTCCTCATGGTACTCCAGAATAAATGTTCTTAGCTGTCATTCCCCACATAGGACCCTCTCCCAGGGTGTGATTCAGACTCTCTCAAGGCCTGGTCACACTGCCTACCTCCTGACCCTACTGGCCTCTCTTCTCCACCCTGGCCCCATTTCCCCTGAAAATGAAGTGAAAAGTCATTCATCTCTGCTCATGCCATGCTCTACTTCATATACAACTTGTCTTCAAGATCCAGTTAGAAGTTCACAGCCTCTGAAGGCCTGGTCTGGTCCTCCCAGGCATCTTCAGTGCCCTGCGCAGGCCAGGATATATTTGTCCATTAGCATTTCTCTTTCCATGTGGCTTGTTAGCTGTCTCTCCCAGACCCGAATGCTATGAAGGCAGCAAACATTTTATCCACCTTCAACTTTGGGGCCTTGACACCTGGCACGCCTTGTTATGTGTTGCAGAAGTAAAGAAAGGAATTCATGAGGCCATAAAAGAATAACTTCCTAGCAAGAAAACTCCAAAGCTTCGGGATTTTTCTTTTGCAGTGCCGAGGATTGAACCCAGGGCCTCAACATGCTAGGCAAGTGCCCTACTGCTGATCTACATCCCCAGCCCTTTTTTTTTTGGTACCAGGGCTCAAACTCAGGACCTCGTTTGTTTGTTTGTCTTGGTACCGGGGATTGAACTTGGGCCCTTATGCTTGGTAGGTAGGCGGTGGAACCACAGCCAAATCCCCAGCCCCTAACTCAGGACCTTGTGCTTGAGGGGCAGGTGTGTAGCCACTGAGCTAAATACCTGCCTCCCTCTTTATATTTTGAAACAAGGCCTTAAAACTTGCCCAGGCTGGCCTTGAACTTGGGATCCCCCTGCCTCAGCCACCCACGTAGTTGGTATTACACGTGTGTGCCTCCATGTTCACATGTTTGACCATAGCTTCAGGATTTCTAATCACCAGATGAGAGGAATGCAGGGAAAGAAGAGTTCTTGATGGTCACCATGGCGAGGGTAATGGAAAATGTTTGGTGGACAGCCCTGAACATATACTTCCTTTTCTCCCTCCCCGTCTCTGCTGACCAAAAAGTCCTCACATTTGAGTTAGTCTCTAGCTTTCTGTTGACTGCTCACGCTACCAGGCCTTCCAAGGTACCATTTTGCCAAAGTCTGACCTGTTGCCCAAGGAAACAATTACTGCCAATCCCTCAAGAATATGCAGAGGTTCACCTAGAGGAGGTTCAGTACTTGGCCATCTCAAGGAGGGCCGAGAAATGTTTGTAGTCACAGAACCGTGAGGCTGATGGACAGCAACATCCTGGAAACACAGTTTAAACTGCTTCTGGGCAATGTTCCCCCCACATGATTCTTTGCATTGAAAGTGGGATATATTCAGGACCCCTTTGGAGAAGTCCCTTTTGTATATTCTTTACCCATACTTCTACTATACTGTACTTAGAAATTCTCTGCAGTATATACAAAATGTGACACAATAGTCCAGAAGACATGGACTAAGCAGACTGACACTGAAACTAATCAGCCAAAAAAGTCCCCAGTTAGGGACATGGTAACTGAAATCTCAGCTGAGTGTGCAGGATATTGGCACACAGCCTTGGCTGCCAGGAGGCTACTGTCATTACCCTGCTGTCTCCCGATCTAGCTGGCAGGACAGGAAGGTAAAAGCAGGAACTTTCAATCTGGATTCATTGTACTAGTCAGGGGGTTACGTAAGGCCCTCGGCCCTGCAGAAAATGGGGTGACAGTGGTCCTTAATGCAGTGCTGTCTTGGGAAGAGAATGTGAGAAAATGTGTACTCTGCTGAGGACAGTGCCAGGCACACAGCAGGCATCTGGAAGGGCAGCACCATTGTATTCTTACACCCGTTATGGCTTCTGGAGCTTAGCTAAGTTTCATTCTTGGGATAAAGTAAAGCTCCATGTCCGGGCAGCAGCAGTGAGAGAGAAGCAGGACCAAGTGACCTTGCCCCCTGCAGTCAACCTGAGCCACATTTCTGCATAGTGACACTAGTGGCCCCCATTAAGTGGTTGAGGAAGTAGGTAGAACTGATGAAGAGGAACTGATGAGGGGGTAGGGAGGGCCCAGGCTATAGCTGCAGATAGGCCTGGGTTTGAATTCTCGCCCTGCCACTTACTGTATGACCTTGGGCAAGTTGCTTAACCTCTCTGAGCATTAGCTCTCCTGGGATAATGATAACGGCATCGATTTTACAGGGTTGCAGAAAAGGTTAAGCAAGATGATGCTTGAGGAGGGGCCTGGCTGTGACACAGCAAGTCCACATCACAATGAAAACCTCTGCAGTCTCATCTGACCTCTTCTTGCTTCCCCATCTCTTGGTTGATCCTTGTCACCCCTTCCCAGGGTACGGGCGGATTAATAATTCACCCAGTCCACAGGCAGTGCTTGGCTCTGACAGGGTAGGGATTGATGGGGGACATGCAGGAGGCAGCTCCCCACAAGCATCCATCCCTGTGGCCACAGGGCAGGGACTTCCCGTACAGCCTGGACACCGAGCTAACTCTCTCAAAGGATCTTGCTTGTGGGATATAATTTATTTTCAATATTTTATGTTTTATTTCCCCTTCCCTACTGTGATAAACGCCCCACCTTTGGCACAGAGCATTCTAATCTGAGAAAATGCCTCCTCTGGTCTCACTGAATCAGATTTTCTGCTCTTGTCCTGCTGGGCTCAATATCTCCCTGGCAGGGAGCTAGATATGGAGCAGCTCCAACACAGACCTTTAAAGAAATGCTGTTTTTAGGTTCTGCTTGGTTCCCTGGCAAAGAGACCCCACTGTCACTGCTGAACATGGATAGACTCGGGGACTCGAGGCCTGTCACTCACGACAGGGCTGTGCATGCTGGATTCTAGAGTGGATACAGGCACTGTGGAATTTTTTAATTTTAGCTTCTGCTCTGCTGAATGGATTGGCTGCTCAAGGGCACAGGTGTGAGTCGACCTGCCCGCCATCTCCCCACGACTCGCTACCTTTCATGCACTCACTCACTCACCATTTGGTCATTCCCCAAACTCCCACAGGGCAGCTTGTTTGTGCCAGACCCTGTGAGGTGCCCAGAATAGAGCGATGAAGCCAACACTGTCTCTGACTGGGGACTGTGCGTAAGTGCACCACCAGCAAGCAGTCTCCTGGGCTGGCACTAGCCCAGTGCAGCAGAGCACAGGCTTGGAGAAGTCAGGGTTAGGGTGTGTGTGGGTGTGTGGGGGGCTCAGCCAGGGCAGGGGTACTGGAGGGGTGGGTAGGATTAAGGTGGGAGAGAGGATGAGTGACATTCCTGGGGGTAGAGATACTAGGAGCTGACCCAGAGTCTGGCCTACAGCAAATGCTCATAAAAGAGCCAATGAATGAATGTAACATGTGGCGGGGCTAGAGAAAGACTCTGGCCAGTGTAGGAGACACCTCATGTAGCCTTGCAGGGTGAGCAGGAACTGGCCTGAAGTAGAGGAAGGCAGGGACTTCTAACCCCGAAAGCCCAGATCTGGGCAGGATGGGCTGGGAGGTGGTGGCTTTTGGGTGGGCCCTGACGGGTGATGTGCTCTGATCATATAGGCACGTCAGTGACCAGTGAGGGAATCTGGAGGGGTACTCACACTCTGTAGCGCTGGGGGGCTGCCTCTCCCGATACTCACTAGTGTTTTCTGATACCTTCTGTGTCTCACAGGCCAGATCTAGGGAGTCTATAGGCAGGAGCTGGAGTTCACAAACCACTTCAGGAGCTGAAGCTCACAAAACAGGAACAGGTCAGTAGGGGATGCCAAAACAAAAATGGTGCTAGAAACCATGGGGAGAGCACCCCATGATTTCCATGGAGTGCATTCAGAGGCAGGCCAACTGAGCCTGGCAGGATCACCGTCCAAGGGAAGGGAGGACAAAACACAGCTCCAGGTACAGAGCCCAGCTCAGACTGCCTTGTGCAGCTGGACTCTGTATTTCAATCAGCCATGATGTGGCCGACCAGCACAATTTCCACTCCTCTTTGTGCGTTTTGGTTAGCTCTTTCTGCAGAATTCACCTCGGGGAAAGGAATGATTTAAAGATGAGAATCCTTCATTGCGATCAGCTGGAAACAGCAAGTGGGGACTGTCTGGTCCAGGACAGGGAATCTGGGACTTAGCGGGAAGTCAGCTGCCATCTCATCCTAAAACAGCCTAGAAGAGCTCCCATGGTTAGCCTCCTGGGTTTGGAACCTTCCCCACGTAAATAGGACGAAGCCTGAAGAAATGGCTCCCACGAACCCTAGGGAAGCGAGCACTCTGCCTAGTCCCTAAAGCAGACAAAGAGCGAGGGTATGATCGTTCCTTATGTTGATGTTGCAGTGCTGTCTAGCAAGTCATCAGTGAGGAGGTGATGGGCAGCTAAGGATGCTGGCAGGGAAATGGCTCTCAGGACCAAACTGGTTGGAGTTTAAGACAAATGAAAAGGGTAAACAGGGAACTTGGGGATGCCCCACAGCCTGATCACACAGGCCTTTCAGATTAAGCTGAACCACTGGCTATCAAACTATGGGCTCCCAGAAGTCAGGGTCTGGGTTATTGCCATCCCTATTTTCACAGATGTGGCTTAGAAGAGCCTTTAGCAATTACACGCTGAACAAATGACCTAGATTCTTGGCTTCTCTACCTCTCCATGACTGGCCCCTGAACTGCAGCTGATCCTGCTGTTCTCCAGGAAGCCATCACAGAGAGCTACGGACAACTGTCTCCATCCCTTCAATCTAGGACACCTGGCACCTACCTCCTTGGTCTGCCATACCCTGACCTTCTGCGAAGGGATAAATCCCGAGATCTTCACAGGGTAGCTAAGCAGATTACACGGGCCAACCTGCTGAATGGCTGCTGGTGGTACTTGAAGTCAGATGAAGACCTCTCTCTCCAAGTGTCACTGCAGTGCCTGGCAGGTGGTGAGCACCTCAGTCCCACCCTAGCCACTCTTAGACCACTGGATTCCTCGT
This sequence comes from Fukomys damarensis, assembly GCF_012274545.1. Classification (NCBI taxonomy): domain Eukaryota; kingdom Metazoa; phylum Chordata; class Mammalia; order Rodentia; family Bathyergidae; genus Fukomys; species Fukomys damarensis. Next base: position 39,106,106 of record NW_022900948.1, read on the forward strand.
ACACGGAGGGGCTCAGACTGACACTCAAGTACTTAGATCCCTGAAGGAGGCGCAGTCTAGGGAGGAGACTGACCTTGGCCACGGCACTTCTGACCTTTACTGTGCCCAGTGGACATGGTGTAACTTACAAAGCAAGTTTACCTTGGGCCTACATGCTAGTCTGCACAAGTTATTTTTAGGCTGTATCTCATTTAATCCTGATAGGAACCTATGATGTGAATATTATTCCCTGTCTAAAGATGTGCAAAATGAATTTCATGGAGGTTAAGCAATTTTTTGAAAGTCACCAGATAGCGACAAATGAAATTCAAGCCCAGACTTGCCTAATTCTAAAATCTTGCTTGCTGAATGTGGCAGTGCATGCCTGTAATCCCAGCACTGGAAGGCCGAGGCAGGAGGACTGCCATGAGTTCAAGGCCATCATGGGTTACATCGTGCGTTCAAGGCCAGCCTAAACTACGCAGTGAGACCGTCTCTAAATAAATCAACCAACCAACCAGTGCCTCATTCACACTACCTCACTGTCTCTAACAATTGATCTGTATTTGCCTATTGGCAGTTAAATTTAGGGGAGGGGAGGAGTCTGTATTTGGTTTTTCCTCCATCTCTAGGAATAAGTTCTGTATGTATGTGTCTCTGCATGTGGGTTTGTATGTATGTATAAGTTTTTGGCCATACCATTAGAGAGTAAGTTTCCGGCATCATACTATCTCACTGATAAATACTTCAGCATGTATCTCTTAGGAATAAAGACAAGGAATACATACAAAAATCATGATATTAACAAAGTCATCTAATGTCCCAGTCCATCTTCACATTTTCAAACTTTCCCAAGAAAAACATCTTTAAAGTAAAAAACAAAAACAAAAAAACTCAACAACATATAATAGAAGTCATCTTCACATTTTGCACTTGGATTGTATCATTAGTCTTTTTTACAGATGAATCATTATGTCTCATTTATGCAGCTGCTTTATTCCACAGGATTCAATGGATGATGCTCTCTCCTCTCTGGCTCCTCTCTTCTCCCTCTCCCTCTCCTGCACAGGTATGCTAGCCCTCAGGGTGGAGGAGAGGAAGACCTAGTCCCCTGCCTTATTCCTCTCCTTTCCCTTAGGATCTCATAAAAACACACAAACTGAGACTGGATATAAACTCCTATAACACAAATCTCTTTCTTCTTGGAAACTAATCCTTAAATGCAAAGAGAATTTGGAAACATTTTTTTTTTTTTTTTGGTACTGTGGATCAAACTCAGACCCTTGCACTTGCGAGGCAGGTGGCAGAACCACTGAGTCAAATCCCCAGTCCCGGAAACAGTTTTTTACCACTAATTGAATATTCATTTTTCTTGTTCAATTTAACAGAATTATAAGCACAGCAACTGAAATGAAACCAAATAACTTGCTGGACACACAATGAGTACTTAAACAACAATCAATTAATGATGACCAATTATGACTATAGCAATAACAAAACCCTGGGATTTTTACAAGATAGCTCTGTGCCAGGCTCTGCAGAAGACAGACTCTGAAAGACTCAGGTTTTCATGGAAGAGGAAAGCATTAAAGACACGATCACAAGGTTGTGTGAAAAGCACAGCATGTGTGAAGTCCAGGGTGGCACAAACACAAGTACAACCAACTCTTCCTAGGACAGGATTTATCAAAGGGATCTGCTGTTGGACTGGACAGGCAAGGTGGTAAAGATCCTCATGGGCCATGCCAAGACAGAAGATGGAATTTTTTGGGGAGGCTAGGAGAGGGGTGACACAGTTTCTATGCATACTTCAGGCAGTGCCTTCAAGGCCATGTGAGGACTGCAGCAGGGGTGCAGCTTAGGAGGCTGAGGCACAGTGCAGTTTTGCAGCTGGCACCAAGGCTGAAGCAGAGCTGATGGAAAGGAGGGACTCAGCAGTGTTGGGAGGTGGAAGGAAGAGGCTCTGGGATGGCACGTGGAGCCAGGTTCTGGATGGACAGCAGCACTGCTTGCTGAGATGGGGGGTGGAGGTGTACGGTTTGGTGGGGAGTGTATGTTCTCTCTGCAGGCCAGCACTTGAGGTACCTGGGAAACACAGAACACCTGCTGGAGGTGGTTGGGGGCAATGGGTGAATTGAAGGGTGCATCACTTTCAACCTAAATGGAACAAAAAGGGTTTATAAGGGCACTCAGAGCCAAGGGTGCTGAGAAGGTATGTGCTGGCTAAGTGCCTTCTCCTGTGCAGCGTGCGATGGGTACTAAATGACCAGCTCATGCCTGAAAAGTGAGAACTCTCCAGGTAAGTAGCGGTCACATTCTAAGGGCTGGTCCTACAGTGGTATCTGAAGCTCTCTGGACAGTCCTCTGAAAGCCACAGTGGTGCTTGGGACTCTGGTTTAACTGGCTTTTTAAACTTCACGTTATACGATGTCAAAGGTCTTTGCTCAAATGAGAGAAGAATAGAGGCACCTCTCAATACATAATTTTTTAGAGTTTGATAGACTGGAAAGCAGATAAGAAAGCACTTAGTGGCTTGGCCATCTGATTAAACGCAGGGAGCAGAGCAGTTTCTGTGGGGGCGCTACCTCTGCAGACTTCCCAAGAGGAGGGGCTCACGGCAAGTTGTTCTGGCTGGGGGAGTGGCCAGGCCGTGCTGGGGAGGACTGCTTTCTGATCTCATCTGTAGCCATTCCCCATCCCAGGAGAGAAAAGCAGGGGGAACCTCGAAGGGGTCTACCTGTCTTCTCATCCCTGCCCTGGGGGAAGCTGGGGCCTCTCCTGGGGTGTGGAAAGGAAGTAGGGTCTGGCAGGAAGCTTCTCCACCCTTGCAGCTCCCCACTAGGCCCAAAGCTCCTCCTTGCTGGGCCTATAGGCTGTATCGTCACAGTACACTCATCCTGTATGAAGTAATGAGGTAACTCAGTCTTTTAAATTCTGAGGCAATGTTTTAGCAACCATTTGGTCTCAGGTCTAACGCAATATTCTTCTTTTAGTCTTAATTTAAAAGGCTGGCTTTTTAATCTCATCTGACGGTCTCTTGGACCTTATTGCTCAATTGATTCTAAACACGAGAAGGGGAAAATAATTACTTAAATCCTCTTTAAACATTTTCCAAGGTAGAAATAGGCATTCTCAAGCTATCTGACAGCCGTGAACTCTTCAAAGAAATTATAAATGATAAAGATGCAGAGGCCAACTAAGAATCCACTTTGCTCCTCTCAAGCCAAGTGGTGTAACTTATGTTTGCTTTAGCAAACAAATGACCTGCTAGTAAGTTCTGTTGGTTGACAAAGTAACTTTTAATATATGTAGAGTGGTCCTGGGAGTGAAGCAGTTGCCTCTTTGGGGCCCTCAGTGTGCTGGCCTCACCTCTCTCCTCACCCTTCATACTCTGGGTTGGGACTACTGATGTGATGGTTTGTCTCCACCATTTACACCCTACCATGTGGAGACTGAAGACTTATGTATCTTACACATGGTATGCGGATGATTAGATACCTAACTGAATGGAGGGACTGTCTTGTCTTCAAAGGAGAAACTCCAGTGAGGTCCTGAGGCAGAGGACAAGAGAGTGCCTTCTCTCCTGTCAGGGGCCACTCTGACACAAGCCCCCTTCCTGTCACCCAATGGGATGTCACCATGGAGCTGCCCTGGCTAGCTGCATGGGCACCATCTTTGTAAGGTAGAGATTAATACAACCATCTCAATAGTGAGCATCCCCAGTGGGGTTCTTAATGAAACCCATAGAAATGCAAATCCATAGTAAAGATTTTTCTGACGTTAGTGCGTAGGATCTGATAGGTGAATTATTTTGCTGGGACACATCACCTTCAACAGACATACTGCACAGCTGAAGTCCCTTTTGGTATAGGAGCTGGTGTGGGCTCGAGTCAGACAGTCTGCTGTCTATGCTGGTGACACAATCTTGGGCAGCTCTTTTTAGTTCCCTGAGCTCCAGCTCTGAGTCCATAAAATGGGGCTAATGATCCTTTCTTCATAGGGCTATGGCTGAGAAGACACAAGATATTAGGGGATCCATTTGTTTTTTTCTAAAAAGATAATGTATACCACCGGGGCTACATGATTGGTTTCAGTTATCTATGGATGAGCACAACATTTTCTTACATGTTTAGAAAAAATGTGAACTAATACATTAAACTTATGATATACCTAATCACTTAAGATGAGGCTAAAGTAGGTATGGGAGTCAGATTTGAGTCTGTTTAAAGGCAAATATCAAATAACAAAAAACAGTACAGATGGCAGGAGAGTGTGGCAAAAATGTCTGAACTGGAACCCAAAGGCCTGTCCTTTCGGTAGAATATCAGAGTCCCTAAAACCCTCGACTGCCAGTAGCTCTGCATGCTGTGGTCAATGGACCATCAAACCAGGCTCTGGGGAAACACTGAAGGATAGCCGACCACCAGGGAAAGCTGGAAAGAGTTAAAAGAAAGGGGTCTGTGGTTTCCTGGCCCATCCCCCAGCAGCTAATCTGTCACCTAATGAAGAAGGGGCCGGGACAAGTGAGCTAGCTGGCAGTTCACTTACAGCAAACTGATTAAGAGTGTTCAACCAACAGCAGACTGTAGACCTTTCCAGAGAAAATAAATAGAGTGTAGACTGTATGCAAATGTGTTTGTCACTTTGACAGCATGTCTCAATTAAGGCATCTAGTGGCTGTGGGTAGGCTCTGCGGCTGCAGCTGGAAGGGAGAGAGCCCGCTGCATGGCTGATACTAGGGGCTTGACCTTAATCCACATGCATGCATTAAAAAAAATCCTGCCTTCCTGTATGTACACTTGCATAATGCTGGCAGCCACGTGAGGGAAGTGACAAACGGGGGAAAAAAAGCCACTTTCATCCTCTCCAGTTTGCAGACCTGTGAAGGCACAGACAGCTCTTATTTCAACAGAGTTTGGGGTGGCTTTTTAATTGTTTATCCCCCACCCGTGTTCATGCACACACTCTTATTCTGCATTTAGCTGGGAATGACATTAAAGCACCTCTACTTCTTGCTGAAATGGAAAAGAAAGTCTTTCTCCATTTCAAATAGGGCCTCCTTTTTTTGTGCTTCGAAAATGGAATGTTTAACACCATGAAATCCCTCTCCCCCCGCCCCCTCTTTCTCTGTAATGGGCTCCAAACTCCAGCGAGGGGCTCCTTTCATGGCAGGTTAGTGTGTGCAGGAATGAGGACAAAGGAAAGCAGGAAGCTGACTCTGGAATGCCATGATGGTGACAACCAGGGGCTGCGCTTTCAGAAAACACAGCCGGGAAACTAGGGTGCAGAATTTTCCAACAGGGCCTAGCTGGGAGCAGGCAGCTCTTCAGGGGGGACCAACACAACTGCAATTTGAAGATAATCATTAACCGAATGAACACTTCTTTTGCTCTTACTACGTTTCAATTTTTATAAAATCCTTTAGGGCACAGAAGCAGAAAAGGGGGTAGGTAAATTACCCTAAGTTAAAAGAGGTAGGGATGTATTATTCAAAAAGATTGATTAGAGAAAAATGATTATGTTTCAACCAATTCATATCTTAAAGTAATAACCATAGCAATAATTTCATTAGTTCCCTTCACTGCCAAATCACTCAATGTCTGATGCATAGTATGCACTTGATAAACATCTGTCGAAAACAGGGATGTTTTAAATGTACAATTTTAGGTCATTTGCGTGGTAAAATTAACAATCACATTTAAGGTAAAAATCATACAAAGACTAGTTTAATCATGCCACAGCTAATAAACGTCTAATGAATCAAGTGATTTAAAAATAAATAACCTTGCAGATTCTATTTACAGCCATATTTTGCTAACAGAGCCATTTCTCAAAAAAATAAAAATGACTTTTGCTTACCAAAGGAGTCAATTCAAGAGATGTAGGGAAAGGTAATAATATTTTTCAACCAAAAATGTAACTATGGATAGGAAATGGATAAAAAATTTTTTATTTCTATATGGAGTACTAAGATAAATTGTCAAATGTTCGTTCAGGTTATTGAAAATAGCTGGGTAAAGAACTGGATCTCCAGAATTGTAGCGAGGGTGTTTACTCTGAGAAGCATGACTCCCAATATTGATTTTCAGGAAGTACATTAATAAAGAACTCCTAATTGATTTTTTAAGGCTTTGCTTGTTGCCTTTTATTTGACGGTGCAAAGAAGGGCCTGGGATGCTAAAGCGTTCTAATGAGATGCTTAGCTAACAGGAACCTTAAACACAGTGCTTGGGAGTAGGGGAGGCAGCAGCTGCATTTAATGATTTTATTCAGTCTCGGAGCTAGTTGATGACCAGAGCCATGCTGTCTCCCCTAAATTTTTGAATATTCACCTTCAAAACATGTCTGTACCACATAAACATTTCAAGTGAAAAACTCTGCAGAACTGTTTTGCCAAGGAGAGCTGAAATGAGAAACTGTCTGTGGCATGTGCTACAAACCAAACCAAAAAATGAAACAGACTCATAAAAGGGTCAGGGTTCATACCTGCCCAAAGTGGACGGTGATTGGCCTCCGGTCCTCTCGGAGCTTGGGGTCCTTGGCCTCCACCAGTGGTGATGGTGCAGTCTTTGGCAGTGGCTCTTCTGCAGTGGGGACACAGCCGTTTTCTGCAAAGTCCTGCAAGGAGGAATATGGTCTGGGGTTGGTGTTTGGGCCCTGCACCTATGCTCCCTCACATCCTACAGCTAAACCTACTGAGAAACTCCCTGGGGTTGGGGGTGGGGTCCTCAGCCTAGCCTCCTGGAGAGAGGGAGGAAATGGAAAGCTAACTTGACGCTTTGACTTTTAAGGACTAGAGTAACCAAAATCACCTACATTAAATTATAAAGATAATATAATTCACAGTAGTGAAAAATTCATGTTTTATCCTATCTTACACATCTATTTTCATTTTTACATATTCACTTTATTTACATGCAGACATTTAAAAATTACTTGCAATCACAGCTCATTCTTAATTTTGTGTCCTATTTTCCCTATTACATTACAAGTATCACCACGGTGCTACATAGCCATTATAATAATTTTAATGAATACATATTTCATTGAGCAGATATACAATAATTTAATAAGCCATTATTTGTTCCTAATTTTTTAAAAATTTTCTACCAGTGATAAATATCACAGTTTTCCTTTTGTATTATTTCTTCTATGGGAAGACCCAGGAATGAAATTATTAGGTCAAAAAATACAAACATTTTAAAGACTTTTTATTCATTCTACCAAATTGCTTTCCAATTTACACCAACTACCAACAATGGATGCATTATCAGCTTCACAGTACTTGTTAGCCTTATCATTTTAAAAATGTATTGCTAATTTAATAGGTGAAAAATTGGACCTCATTGTTGTTTTAATTTGCATCACTTTGATTATCTGTGAATGTGGAAGTTGATTTACTTATGATGTTATGGTTTGTGAATGATGTTACTGTTTGTGAATGTGATGTGTCCCTGTTCCTCTTTTCTATCCTCAGTCTTTCAGGAAGAGAATAAAGAGACTGAATTCTGTTAGGACCCCTTTTAGGGGACATTTAGGGAAGCAAAGAAATATTTTTAAATCTAGAAATTTACATTCCATTTGTACTTTTAATGAATGAAGTCAAAGTCTCAGGAAAAGAATAACTGCAGTGTGCAAAAGGCAGGCAACGGGTCCTCTGGCAAACACTGGCGTAACAAACATGGGCTAAGTGGATCACAGATGTGGCCCACTTGGGTAACAGGCATTACATGTTTCACTCAGGTCAAGAAAGTTGCTTAAAAGTTCACAGTAAGGCAGAGAATAAGTGTACAAAGAAATCACATTTAAATACTTTATTTTACCAAGTAAAAACAACTCATAGCCTGAATTAAATAGTAAAGATATTTTCCAATTCTTCTCATTGAAAAAACAAACACACACACTTTGATAAACAGAACATACTCCCTTAATACTCATTAAACTCTGCACATCAGAGACTTTTGATAATTGGTTGCTCTTAACTTCTTGGCTGAATAACCTGAATGGTAGGCCATGGGGAAAAGCAATTGGTCATGCAATAATTGTGTATTAAGGAGGAAACATATATAATGTTTTTGAGCCTCAGTTACTTCATTTGTAAAATGGGATTTGGTAGCTACTCAAGAAACTATAGCAATTGTACATTATCCACCCCCACTGCCCGGTATACATTTACTTGATCTCATACATCCCACTGCCTATTTCCTGGGTTCCATTTTTAAGGAAGAGGCTGCTTGTAGAGGCCAGCTCTGAGGCACCTCTGTTGCTTAGTAAAGAGCACAGGGAGCTGGTGATCTCTTGGCTTTACAGGGAGGGCTTAGATGAAGTGGACTACAAAGGACTGGCAGTCTCAGCCAGGCTAAGGTCTGTGATAAAGAGGCAGCTGACAGCCAATTAAAAATGTCTCATTTGGAAAAGGCCTGCCCTAAGGTGCTCAGGTCAAGTGCAAAAAAGTGTGTGTGTATGTGTGTGTGCCAGAAAGCAACAAAGGGCAAAGAAGGAATTTTGGATCCAGGTAGGGGTACTTAGAGGATGAACACAGAGGCTGAACAAGGTCAAATAGTAACAAATTCCTGACTGGTCCAGGATATGCTTCCAATTTGGTTTCGATCTGAATCATGGAAAGAATGAAGTTCGTGAACTAAGGCACAACTGTATTGTGCTTCCATGTATATGTGTATGGCTGAAAAAATGGATCTGCAAAGTAATATGGTACAAGAAGATGCAAACGGAAAAATTCTAATATGATAGTTATTAAAAAAATGCATGTGGGAAAGTGTTATAGTTTAAACTTATAAATAAAAAATGTCTTCTAGTTTTGTTTTTACCATTAACTAGCTGTCTGATCTTTCAGATTTATTCAATCTCTCTGCAACTCTTTCTTCATTTTTACAATGGGGACATGATCACCTGATGGGAAAATATCAAAGCTACTGGGAGAATGAGTTAAATGAGATAAGACACGAGGAAGCTTTGAAAAATGCTCCACGACTGTGCAAACTGAATCCAAGATCCTTACCCACTGCAAAGGACAGAGAGCTACCCTGTTTGAGCAGGTCCTTTTGCCTGGTGGGTACTTTTCCAGATCCTTAGTCTTCATTTTCACATAGTTCCCACAATGATCACAAAGTAAGCAGGATTATCTCTTTTATAGGTGAGGAAATAGGGCTCACCAAGGCCATAAAGCCAGAAAGTGGAAAAACCAGAGCCACTACTCCTCAACCCATAAAAAGAGCACAAATGTAGGTATCCTGGACAGAAGAGTGATCAGTGCACAAGCAGAAGTGAACTCTCCTTTTCCGCAACCCTTCTCATCAGACACTGCTATGCCCCGTGCTAGTGATCAGGGTATCCCTGTGGACTGCAAGTCCCATAGGGCCTGGATTCCTTTGAATCTAGCACATGTTCTCCGACAAATCTTTGTAAAATTGAACCGAACATTTGGAAGGTAAATGTGTTCAAAATACAAGTGTCTGATTATCAAAAAGCAGTGCTGTACATTCATTTAGAAGATCTAGAGGCACACAAGCTTCCTTACAAAGTCTTGTGGGTCACCCCACTCACTCTCACGTTTTCATTCTTTTTCCCACCTGGGAAAGGACTATTGCTACCTCCTAGGAAGCCACAGGGAGCAGAGGAGGAGGAGCCCAGCTCAAGAACAAAACAGTCACAATTACATCCCCTATTGTATCTGCTAGCGGAGATCATACACACAGAAGGGAGCCCATGAAGCAGCTTTGGATACCTATGATTACAGAAAATTATGGCTTAGAATTAACAGAGTTGTCAGTGGAGGGGTTGGACAGCAGGTTCTCATACCTTGCTGCTAGGAATGTAAATAGGTAATTTATGTGAAAAACCTAGAAGATGTACATGCCCTTTGGCTCACTATTTCTAGAAACTTATCCTACTGAAAGGGTAAGAGTTGTTGCAAAGTTTTACCTATGAGGATATCTGCCTAGAAAAATTGGAACTTAAGTGTCCAAAATGGGATTCAATAATGTATTTATGCCAAGCAGACACAATTTTATGTAGTCATTTAAAAAATTGACATGGAAGAAACATTTAGTGGCCTGGGATATATTCAGAATATACTAACGGAGAATGCAAGTTATAAGAAATGACTATTTTCCTTTTTGCTTCTCTGACTTGTTGAATTTTTCCCAATAAACAAGTATTTTGTTTGCAAACAAGAGAAAACTGTCCTTCTGAATGTCATTTTTAAAAAGCAAGAACAGGAGGCTGATGGGAAGGGTATTCCATGCTGGAGGGTCACACAGAAGGAAGACACCAGACAGAGCTCAGATCAGAGGCCACTGCGGGGTGGCAGATTTGTTGCAGGAGCCCAAAGGCTCACAGCACTGGGGCTCTACCAGACTCCATCCCTTAGCACAGCAAAGGCAGCAGACAGTAATTCCATTCCTGTCACTTTCCCTGAGCGTTTTCTGGAATCAGAAATCCCGACTGAGCCAACCTCTTACCTCTCTGTGGAGAAGATGGGCATGGCATACTGTATGTCCTTGGACAGGAGACTGAGCCATCAAGGAGGGAGAAACCCAGGGTCTCAGGAGCCAGAGGACAAAGAGGGCTACGAGTGGCCTTGGAGACACTCAGGCAGAGACAAGAGAGGTAGCATCTTGGACCAGAGGAACGACAGGGCCTGCATGAAGGATGAGGGGGCACCCTTCCTGCTGGGTGAGGAGGTGGGAGGTTGGCAATGGTGCAAAGTCTTAGCCACAGTTGGCTTGGTCAGACCTGTGTGCTAGAGAAATTCCTCTGGTGGTCACGTGGTCAACCTAAAGGGAGGTGGCCCATGCCAGCCACTTCTCAGGGGAGGGCAGACAACCTGCTCCAAGTGTGTGATATAAGAAAATGTCCAACTGGGCAGGGTGATGCCTGTAATCCTAGCACTGGGGAGGCTGACAGGAGGGTGCTGAGAGATCAAAGCCAGCCTGGGCTACATAAACATAATGAGTTCAAAGCCAACCTGGACTACGTAGTAAGATTGTCTCAACAAACAAAAACAAATCAAAACAAAACAATAACAACAAAAAAGAAAATGGACAGAATAGAAGCTCTCATTTATGGAGTGGCTACTATGTGCTATTTATACACATCACCTCTTCTAATCCAGTAAAAATCTATTTCCTCTAGCTGGTTTCAGAGAAGTCTAGTAACTCACCCAAGGCCACACAGTAACATCTTACATAACCAGCACGGAACCCAGCTCATCTGCCTCAGAAGCCCAAATCCACAGCTCACACAAGGGAGCCTACAGGCCCTCACAGGTGTGAGGCAGAAGCTGCCCTCTTTCTGATTTAGACTGTTGGTGGAAGAACTATGTTCTCTACTCTGAGATTTAGATTAAAATATGAATATTGATATCAAGCCAGCAGCCTCTATGATTGAGGCAGCCGCTTATTTCAGTGTCTGCAGACAGGGAGCTGACAGTTGTATGATAAGGTGTGAAAATGTCTGTTCTACAAGAGTCTACCTGGCTCTCCCTGCACCTCATGTGCTTGCTCTCTCCCTTCAATGCGCTCGGACGTGTTTGGCCAGAAACTCAAGCCAACTGTGAATTTGCTCCTTTCAATCATGGAGACTCTAAACAAGCTCAATTTGTCTTTTAAAGATCAAAGGTTTAAAAGCTCTACAAAGGGCTGTGAAATGAGCCCATTTAGTTACAACATTTTGGTACTAAAGAAAAAAGATAAAATTTTAGGAGTTCTTCAAGAGGCACAAAATTATATTCTTATATGAGTATCTTAATGTTTCCTGCAGGTGAGGAGCAAGTGCGTGCAGGGCATCCTCATGCTGGCCTGGCACAGAGCAGCAGTGGAATATACTTTGTCAACATTCTTCTGCAAGCCAGCTCCGTCAGGGACATGTTCCAAGAGAGTGCCACATCCTCCCTTCAAAAGCGGAGGCTGGGTAGCATCCTTGCCATTTCTTCTTCTTCCTAATTTTGAACAAGTCAGACTTCAAAGGAGGCCAACCTATAGCAGAACTTGACCACTTCGCTCCATTTACCCAGAGAAATATGTCTCCATCTTTCTTTTTTTGTTGTTGCTGGGCTGAAGCAGAGCAGGTGTGGAATAAAGCCACACTATAAGATCTATGAACAATTATTTGCCAATGGTCACACAGATAGCCTGAAAGCTTCTCTTTCAGAGGCTTTGAAATCTGCAGCACAAATGAACAAGGGACAGAGAAGGGGCCCTGCTCAGTCATATTAGAGATGGACCCGCCACATACCATAATGACCTCTCCACAGGTCGGCCCTACATTTTCTATTTGCAATTCAAACCCAAGGCAAGAGCAGAGAGGGCAAGATTGGGTTCTTGATTATATCTGGGAGGTCACCATTGCTATGCAGAGAAAGAGGAGGCCAGGTGGCAACCCAGTATATTTGAAAATTGGATCTTTGTTGGGAACTGCCTCAATTTCATAGCAAAACCAAAACTTGAGATGTCTGTATCCAACGCATCTAGGGAGCCACATAGATAGGTTCCATGTAAAGGGGAGGGGGCAAAGGGAAAGGGAAGAAAAAAGCCAAGGAAATATTTTCCACTGTAGTGAGAGAGGTCAGGCAAAGCCAAATCCTAAATTAGTTCAAGAAAAGGAACTGGGGAGCGCCGGAGACCCAGGGCCTGCATGTACTGAACAATACTAGAGTTTCAATTACAAAACAGCTCTTCTAAGAACAACTGCAAAATATCAAGTCTGTGGAAATCTGTAAGACCGAAGGGGGGAAAAGTGAAAATTGAAAAGGGTGCACTAATAGATCTGTCAACAGTCCAATGGTGACAAGCCACATTTCTATAAAATGCCTTCACCGTTTGTGTCACCTGAAATGTACTGACACTCTATAGAACATTATCTCCTGAAGCTATTCTTGAAAAGACTGGCAGGGGGAAGAGGAGGGGAGGGAAAAAAATAGGCTTTAGGTACTGTCAAGGAGCGTAAAGGGAGGTGGTGTGGAAGGAACACGATCTAGATTGTTTAAATGAACCTCTGAATGAACACATTTAAAAAGCTGGGCTCCATAGCTGTTGCAGAAGGGATATGTATCATAGGAAGGGGGTTTCCTGAAGGCCAGGCGCCTGGATATATAAGGTGGTGTCTCAGGCTTCATGGTCTGCCGAAAGTAAATGTGACCCATGAAGGCACGTGTGTCCAGTGTCTTCAGGGGGACCCCACCTTTGCTTACTTTAGGTGACATTCTAACCAACCAGAGTCTATTATCTAGCCATAGATGAGGGAAACTCCCCTGCCTGCCACTTTGTATCTGCAATCCAAGTCAGCTCTCTGTGACTGGGATAGGAGATAAAAAAATATATTTAGGGACTCTAATAACATCTAAGAAAAGAACCCCACCTGCCAGCCTCTGGCAGGGTGCAAAGACTACAGTCAAGGGCTACCTGGATTTACATTAGAGGATCTGTATTTCAGGATGTGGATCTCAGCTCTTTTAAGAAGTCACTGTCAGCTGAAACTAAGAATTTAAATGCTTAGTCAGAGCAAATTATTTTCCAATTAAAAGAAAGGAATCAATTCCTTTGACCATTTCAAGTTAATTAGAGGTCCTTTCTGACTTCATAGAATTGAAACTGCTTTCAATTAAAAAAAGAAACAACAAACTGCAGAGCTAGACAAAGGCCCTGATTAGAATGGTACATTTGGGGGCGCGGGGATAAGAAGCAAGTGACACCACACACCTTTTAGAAAACCAAACACTTGTTTTAGGGAGGCAGCACGAAGCACTGCAGTGGTAAGTGCCCAGATGATGGGAGTCATGGGCTTGGAATCTAATCCTGTCTCTGCTGGGCTCACACTCTGTGACCTTGGGCAGGTCATGTTACTTCCAAAACACAGTCTCTTAATTTATGAAATGGGAATAATATTGTACAGAGTTGTTAAGGATTAAATGTTAAAGCTCCTAGCCTGAACCATCCTTAAGAAGTGCTTAGCACAGGATAGTAACAATAATCACCACGATCATGCTGCAATAGTGTCAACATGCCTACTGTGTCACTGTAACCTAATGATACACACCTAGAGATTCAGACTAGGGGACTCTCAGAAAGTGTGTAGCAAGGGTGACTTCACACAGTTTTAGCAACAGTCTATGAAGACACACTGCTCAAACATAAACTGCTGGCCTTCTCTCCTTTAATCCACCATGGTGGGAGAGCCTGCAGCACCCTCCTCCAGCCCACCTGCCGTGCACACTCTATGTGCCTGCTGGAACCAGGGCAACCTTTTCCCTGGGGCTCCTTCTTGCTTTTCCCTGGGACAGAGGGTACCTGGAGGGATGGGGTGCCAACGTGAGGGTGCCACGCCAACTTCTATAGATGCCTTCAAATCCCAGGCCTAGTGGGGTGGGGAGGGTACAGACCAAAAGTGGCGACTCTGAACTTGCCTGCCTTTGTGGGTTTAAGCCAGAGTCTTAATGTTATTTGAAGACAGTTTTTTGTCTGTGAATATTTATAACAGTGTGAAAACTCCCGGACAGCTGGTAATGCATTTTGAAGTGTGCTAACAACACTGTATCAAACAGCCCTCTATTGATCACATCCTACTTTTTTGTGGCCACGCATTTCATACACGGTGCTTATACATTTTGAATAAGAACTTCAAGTACCTTTTGCTTCAAGCGGTTTTTCACCTCTTTTATTCCCATTTTTGCATGATCTTTTGCCTGCATGAAAAATTAATTTAAGTTAAGATTCCCTTTCTGTTTCCAGCAGGGACTACGCTTGATTTCAGTCCGTCGTGAATCACCTTCTCTGATTACTAGAGAAAGGAAGGAAAAATGGGATCATCAAGTCGAAAACATAATGGCTATGAAAACAAATACAATGGTAAAAGGTTAAAAAAAAATCCCTTAAAGGGGCTGCAGAGATTTTATTTTCTGCATTTTGATGGCACAGATCCCTCCCCGCCTTCTCAAGCCCTTCTTCTGCTCTGTATAATTATTTATCTCAGCAGCCTGGTGACAGCTGCCAGTAAGAGTATAACAGCAGCTTTACGGGCTGCAAGATTCAGAATACCCATTACATCTCAGCAGGACAGGGACTCAGGACCAGTTTTTTGCTCAGGTTGAATGGCCAAAACAGAAACATTGCTGTATTTCTTTGGTGTCATTTCCTAAATCTCATTTTGGTGGACATGCTGGATTTTATTTTATGTCATTTTTAGACCTGTTTGTCCTGTTGGAAACCACTTACCCTGTTTCAAGAACTATAATTTAGGCCGGGTGTGGTGGTGCACGCCTGTAATCCCAGCACTGGGGAGGCTGAGGCAGGAGTACCGCAAGGAGTTTGAGGCCAGTCAGGGCTACATAGTGAGTTCAGGGCCGGCCTGAACTACAAAGGGAGACCCTGCCTCAAAAAACAACAGACAAATAAAAAAAGCAAGAACTACAATTTAAGTACAGAGAGGACTAATGCAATTAAAAATGAAAACAAAACCATTCTACTTCAGTGGCTCAGGGTCAAATTAGTAAGCAAGAGAAATTACAAGAAAAAATACTTGAGGCTTGTAAAAAGATGGATCACTAGGCACTGACAGGGTCTCCTATTGTCACTCTGCGGTGGGCACAAGTCTCACAAATAACGCATTTGCTACAGGGCAATGAGAGAGATGATGAAGATTTAGGACAGAAATTAGTGGGCATTCCCACCACAGCATTCTTCAGTAGACTGCAAAGGAGCTGCTTTACTTTAACATCATAATGGGGACACACACAAGAATGGTTTGTCAGGTCACATTTAGGCCATGCCTCTGGTCTCCAGAATGCATGGACTAGCCTGATGTTTAGCCGCTCAGTCCACATTTGAAAAACTAAAACAGTGGCCTCCCATTTCTTTACTGCAGTAATTATGAGCAGCAACACCTTAAATTAAAAATGTCACTGACCTGGTCATAAAATATCAATGCCAACTAAGTTGAAACGCTGAGACCATTAGAAAACAGTACAGCAGCCCCTGAGTCACCTATGCAATAGAGGATCAGGTGTATTTAAGACACTGGTTGTGCTGAAGAATCAATCTGTTTGGATCCCGAGACCAAGACCGGTACTTACGAACTTGTAGACAGTCTTCATGGCCGGATTGGCCTTTGTTTTTACAGTATTTAGAATTGCTCCGCTTCCTTTCTATAATTAAAAAATGTCAATCAGCAATATGAGCTGAAGATAGAGAAGGGTAGAAACAACAAAAACCTTTTCACTTTACTCAAGTCAGCAACAGTTGAAGGCTGTGGGGTGGAGCAGAGAAGCAGGCCCAGGTGACTACCAGTGCATGGAGTGGTATCTGGGATCGTGGAAGCATCGCTTGGGGTAGGGGTAGGGGTGTGTGTGGCATATGCAGAGTGGAGATGAGGAGCATGAAAAGAAGCTGAGGGAAGACTCTGGGCTCAGTGCTGTGCACAACACCTGCCCCTGTCCCAGGCTGTCTGAGGTAAGGGTTTTCCCATAGTCACTGGTGGCTTTTCAAGAATTTCTAGTTACCACGGACAATGTTCAGGTTGAGCAGCATAAGCATTGACTGTAGCTGACACCAAGCTGGCCAGAAAATGGTGTTCTGATCAACCAGGACAATCTGGAAACACACTACCCTCACTTGGGCAACTTCCTTTCCCCACCTGGAGGAAAGAGATTTTTTAAAAAATCTCTCTGGTAGGCTGCCTTCTTTAACATCTAAATCTTGAGAATAGGAAAGAATGAGTGGCCGTCAATGCCAATCACAGCTGTAGCAGAAATCCTCCACACCCATGTCTGGCTCGTGTTCTGGAAGTGGGGGAGGGAGGTGCAGAGGGAAGATCTTCCACTACCCAAGAGAGACTGTGAAAGCAGCTGAAGGACACCTTTCCAGAGCTGTCTCCAAGCCTGTTCTTCAGTCTCATCCTCGCAGGTGTGTGGTACGGGCTCATATGTTATGCTCTAAGGCCCAGAGTCAAGGGAGGCCTGATTTCTTCCCTGAAAGACTTCTGGCGTGGGGGCTGGGCTCGCCAGCAAAAATAATGCCAGATCAAGTAGTGTGGCTGGGAACAGGGATCATGGAGTCACAGAAGGTAAAGGAAGATCTAACAGAAAGTGACATTTGACCTGATCAATGAAGGATGAGTAGGACTAGGTGTGGGGGACAGGAGGATAAGATATTCTTGGGAAAGAAATAGCACATTAAAAAAAAAACATGGGAGCTGAAAAGCCATGGTATACTCTGGGAGTACCAAGTGGTTATTGTACAGTGCACAGTGTATCATGGGAAAAACAGAAGTGAGGCTGGCAGGTCAGATGGGGACAGATCATGAAGTGCCCAGCATGCCCAGCTAACAGGTCTAAACTCTGGAGGGTTTTGATCAAATGCATTACATAATCAGATTTGTGGTGGTTTGGAAAGTCAATCCTACCGATTCAAGTGGAGAGAGACTAGCAGCATTGGGTATATAACTGCATAAGTGACAGCAATGTAATTATTGGCTTCAACTTTTAGCATGGTTTTTGGTAACTGTTTGCATTAGAAATCTTGAGCTTTAATTAAAAACATTACAGTTTGACCTAGAAAGCATTCTGTGTTGTAGTACAATAGGAAAATTTCACCCACTCATTTATTCCATACTGCCTTCCAAAATTACTCAGTATCCTAGTTAAATGGTCCTTTGGAGTACTGAAACTCCCTTTATCAATCAATCAACAAGTCCTTATTGCTTGTCTCTGATTTGCCAAGTGCTGTGCTTGGCCATAGGAGAACAAAGGAAGTCTTTCATCAAGGAATTGCTTACTCTCGGCCAAATGCAGCCACTTCCAAGGGACCTGCCTTGGCAGCAGTGCACTTGGCCCTGAAGCAGGCAAGAACACTTATCGTATTATGCTGGAGTTGACTATTTATGTGCCTGCCTCCCCAACAGGATGGGGAGCTACCTCAGGGCAGGGCCCGTGTGCTCCTCTGTGCTGTATCCCAACTACCAAGCTAGCATCCAGCATACAGTAGGCCTTCAGCACATACTCAATTATGAGCTAATAAAAGGTAAGCAAGACTTTGAGTTCTTTAAAGTCTTTGGAAGCCTAAGCAACTGGCTCCTGACACAAGAAATTGTTCACACCAACTGCGAGATGAAAAAATTTCTCAGGGATGAGTTCCCCACGTTCCCAGGAACCTTCGCTGTGAAAGATACTATAGAGCAGCAAGAGGGACACACTTTTGTCTTCCCCGTGATGACGTCAAGTGCACTAGCCCTAGAAGGAGAATTCCAGAAGTGCTCTTTGTAGGACAACAACACTCTGCTCACTAGCCTTGGCTGGCTTCTCAGAGAGGAGGATGCCTGTCTTGCTTCTTTCCTCCCTATACCTAGACCGGAGGTAGACCATCCCATCCCTCTAGTCTCTGCCTGGGAGAACGGCCTAGGTTTAAGGCAAAACCATCTTCAGCTGAGAGAATGGAGAGCTTGTGGCAAGCCTCAAGGCAGCTATGTAGGTGTTTGGGGAGCAGGGAACAGCCAAGAAGCTGAGGAGGAGGCCAGGCGACTCTGAATGGGGTGCACTTACCCGGACGGTGGAGAGCCACTGATGGTACAGTTTATCACTGCCTGGGGGAAAGAGAAGTCAGAGCAGTGTGGTTTATTTTTATTTATTTTTTCTCATTAAGTTTACTGGTACATTTTAGGTATATAGTACAGTAACATTCATCATTGGGATCTTGTACCTTTACATGACAGGTCTCGGTTCTCATTTTTTCCCCTTGTCCCTGCCCTCCCTTCACCCACTCCTTCCTTATTTACAAAAACATTATTTCCATTTTTTCATTTTCTCATATTTTTTTCTTTTCCCTTATTTCCTTTCCCCTACCCTTCCCACTTCCCCCACACCTTTAGCCCTTTTCTTCCTATTTCACATTGTCAATTATACATTTGGATCTTATTTACACTTTTAGTTTTTCACACCAGTGAAACTATTCGGTGTTTATACATGCGTGACTTATTTATTTGCCTTAAGAGTATGACCTCAATATGCATCCATTTTCCTACGAATGACTCTAATTTCTCATTCTTATGGCTGAATACTCCTCCATTTTATAGAAAAACCACATCTTATCCAGTCTCCAACTGATGGGCAATCGGGCTGTTTCCAGGTTTTAGCTATTACAAGAGAAGTCAGAGAAGTGCAATTTTAAGAATTCTTTAAATTGCTTTCAGCATCCAGGACTGGGAAAGTTCAGTCAGGAGAATGGCCTGAAGGCTCCCATGGCCACTTCCTGAAGGAGGGAGAAGTGAGTCACAGCCACAGTTTTCTTTCCAGGTTGTTTGTATCAGTGCACTGACAACAAACCCTCCAACTCTCCAAGCTGCCAACTGGAGAGAAGGGAGACTCCTCAGCGGCCCCACCTCATCTCTGCTGCTCAACCATCCACCTCTCTGTCCCGGGCTTCCATTCTACATGGGGTTCTGTTCTGGCTATGAGGTACTATCTGCAGTTCTCAAACCAGTATTCTCTTAGCCCCAGGCTTTTGCAAGTTGGTTCCCTTGCCTGACCGCCATCCCTTACTCTCTCTGCCTAGGAAACTCAATAGACAGCTGAAATGTCATTTCCTCTGGAAGCTTCTTCTCTCCTCTGAAAATCCCTGAGCACAGGCGACACTCACTTAGAAGCTCAGGTTCTGACATACTGTCAGTCATGCTAGGGCGGGAACCACTGGGACTGGGCAACCCAGTGTACATACCCTACTGTACGTACACTCACCCTCCAGGGCACCCAGCCAGTGACAGGGAACAAGAAGGAGGTGCTGTTGTTCATTTCACCTGATACAGGTTAAAGGGTCTTATCACCAGAAAGCTTTTTAAGAAGCCCCAAACTTGGGTTAATAAAGCCTATCTTCTGCTCAGAACTCACACTCTATGGTTGGAATGTGACTCAAGCTCTGCTCCTTTGGAAATTTCTCATAGCATGCAGGAAACATCATGAAAGCCTGATTCCAATGCATAAAAACCTACTCTTTTTCCTATACTATTTTAACCCTTATATCTTTAATTACACATCTTGTAAGGGCTTGTAATATCTAAGTGGAGATTGCGCCTGCTGGTCAGATTACCATATTGGTCCAGCTTGGACATGTGCAGCTATAAGAGGGACTAGCAACATGAGTGTTACCATTTTGCATCCAAAGTCTGGACCTATGAGCATCAGCACTGGTGTCAAAGACTGAACCTATAAGAATCATTACCTTCTCTGTCAAAGATGGAGCTATGGGACCTGGGACTCAGGAGGTGCAACAGATAAGTGACACCTTCTCTGGGCCTCAAATGCTGCCTGATAAACCCCTCCTGTTCCAGAGTCTGGGTGGTCAGTAATGATGTCCACAGTCTAAAGAAACATTTTCTGTGCCAGAAAGTGTACTGAGTGAGTGCACAAAACTTCCCTCCCCACTTTGATTTCATCTTAGCAGGGGTCCTGTGAGGCAGTCATGCCCTCTTAGGGCATAAACAGGAGAACTTCAGCTAAAAGAGAATTAGTGACCTGACCCAGGTCTCACAGCTGGCAAAGAGGAAGGGTCTTGATTTGAATCCAGATCCCCAATGCAGTATCTTGTGTGACTCCGTCTATGCAGAAAAAGCAGCCAGCCCCAAGACAGGGGGTATCACAGAGGCCAATGTGAATCTCATCAAAAATGGAGAGGAATTCCCCAACCATTTCAGGCTAAGTTTGAAATCAGAATCTTCCCAACCCCTGATGAAGGAGGCCACTCCATGTCAGCCATGCCCTAGTCTATAGCAGCCCATAGCCCAAGAGGGAAAAGAGGGGCTTCTCACCAGCATATTCGCCCATGTTGATCTCCTCTTCAAAAACATCGCTGAAACCTTCACCAGAATTGAGAAGGTCTAGTCGCCCATCAATAAACTAGAGAGAGCAAAAGTACATCTTGTCCACACAACAGGGAAAACCATCCAGTTCGGCATCTTGGTGTATGCCCAAGAATAGCCATACTTTCCAAGACAGGAAAGCACCCCTGAAACTCAGTTTTCTAAAAACAAAAAACAAACAAAAAAACACCCACCGATCCATAGCACATTTGCAATGGGCCTATCTGGTGGCTGACCACCCTCCCTGAGCTCTCTAGCTTGGGTTCCCTCCTTGCCAGTAGCCTCAGGCCCTAGGGTGGATACAGCTGCAGAAATCCCGGCAGGGGGCTCCACAGGGAACAGTGAGGGAGGCTTGAGCACCTGCTTGAAAAGCTGTAGCTGTGTGGCATTTTGCAGGAACTGTCTCATGGCTCCAGAGCGATAGTGGGACACGAAGGCTTCCTCGCAGAAGGTGATGGGTTCCTCCTGGGAAATGGAGAAGAGACAGCAGGGTCAGAGGAGTGGAGGGAGAGCCTGGTACTTAACTTCCTTTCAGCAGAGCTTCCACATCTGCTAAATTACTAATTCTAATAATGAGGCCACTGGCATCATCAGAATCATTCTAATCTACAACTGAAGAAGCCATTTCAAGGAGAAAGAGTCAAACCCCAAAGTCACAGAGTGTAAGGAGGCAGAGCAGGCATCCAAGTCAGAGTCCCGAGTCCTCACTCTTCCCCTTCTGTATCAGTGACGGCCACGCCCTGACAGTAAGGCAGTGGTGTGCCTTCTGGTGTGACGATTTCCAAACTTTTCTTTTTTACTTTTAGGAACAGAGCCCTGGGTTCACACAGAACTTCATGCAGAAGGAGCTCTGCTACGCAGGCAGAACTGAGCTCCTCTGCTTGAGCTGAGGGTAGGGAGTGGCAGGCTGGGCTCTCCTTGCTTAGTGGCCCTCTCCTCCCCCGCATCCCCAGGCACCTCTGACCTTCCATGGAACACAGTTTGAAACCCATTTACCCAGTGATCTTAACCTCTACCAAATTATAATATAAAAACAATTATAGGATGATCAAAAATAAAATTTTCCATCTAGTGAATTTTGTGTGTAAGCTATCTGATAAGGAAGTTTGCTTTCACCAACTACATTTTACAAGTCAAGAAGATGATACCCTGTGCTTTAAAAATCCCAGCCTTGTATAGTCAACACCTCAATCTTTCTTTGAACACATTTGGAGTGCTTATCTACGCAGACAAGTCTTTAATTTCAGTGGTGTATTCTCAACTCTGAAAGATCAGACTTTTCTATCTTGAGCTGAATTAAGGGTGCCTCCACCCCCTTCACAGACTTGGTGGCAAACACAGAGATGTTTGAAGTTCCACTTTTATCCTGTTTTAATGAGTTACGTGAGTGTTAAATTTACTGTCTAGCTTCTCCAAGTTCCAACAGTTCCTCCTGTTTCAATCTAGCCAATATTAGCTTGCAACTGGGAAGACTTATTGCACAGGCTGCAAGAATGACCCAAGAATATGTGGGTGGGGAAAAATTTAGTTTCATACAGTTCTGCCCTATCTAATTTTACAAAGCATCTGAGACAACAAAGAAAAATTCAGGCCTGAGAAATACAGAAATATAGAAAACATATTTATCTGGGAATCTAGATATATTGATCCTGCATAGTTTTTAAAATGTAGTTATACATTAGCTATGAGCTTCCAGGTTGCAAAAGCAAGAAGGAAAACAAAAACTTTGTATTGTGTAGGAGAGGAAAAAAAAAAAAAATCCTACTTCCCAGGGAAGAAGGTCTGTTCACGACATTTAGTACAATGGCATGGGTAGCTATCTTGTCACTGAACAGCTGAGCGACCAGATACTGATAACCAACAGGAGTGTAGCTAGAACTCCATTCTTTTTTTTTTTCTTCAGCTTTAATTGAGTTTATTGGTACATTTTAGGGATACAGTACAGTTACATTCATTGTTGGGATCTTGCACCTCTACATGACAAGTCTTGATTCTCATTTTTTCCCCTTACCTCTGCCCTCCCTTCTCCCCCTCCTCCCCTCCCCATCTACAAACACTTTATTTTCATCTTTTCATTCTCTCACATTTTTTTCTTTTCCCTTTTTACTCTTCCCCTACCCATCCCACCTTTCCTACACCTTTAGCTCCTTTCTTCCCATTTCTAAATGTCAGTAATCTTATTAGAATCTTATGCATTGTTGCAGATTATTTACACCAGGGAAACTATTCGGTATTTACACATGTGTGACTTATTTATTTCACTTAGGAGTATATCTTCACTATGTATCCATTTTCCTATGAATGAATCTATTTTCTCGTTCTTTATGGCTGAGTAATATTCCATTTTATAGAAAAACCACAACTTCTATATCCAGTTTCCAACGGATGGGCAAATAGGCTGTTTCCAAGATTTAGCTATTACAAACTGTGCCTCTATAAACATGGGTGCACATACTTCTCTGTGATATGATTCTTTTAGTTCTCTTGGAAAGATACCCAGCAGAGGGATGGCTGGGTCAAATGGAACCTCCAGTCCAAGCTCTTTGAGGTATCTCCATATTGATTTCCATAGTGGTTGCACTAGTCTGCACTCCCACCAACAATGGAGAAGGGTTCCTTTCTCCCCACAACCCCGCCAACATTTGTTATTGTGTGATTTCTTGATAGCAGCCATTCTTGTGGGGTGAGGTGGAATCTCAGTGTTGTTTTCATCTGCATCTCTCGAATGACCAGTGATGTGGAACATTTTTCAAATATTTTCTTGCTGCTTTTACTTCTTTGTCTGAGAAATGTCTGTTCATTTCGGATGCCCATTTTTGAATAGGGTCTTTATATTTGGGGGGACTGATTATTTTGAGTTCTTTATATATCCTTGATAATAGTCCTTTGTCTGAGGTACAGCTGGTAAAAATTTTTTCCCACATTGTAGATTGTCTCTTAGTTCTGCTGATGGTTTCTTTTGAAGTACAGAAGCTTTTTAGTAAGATGAGATCCCAGTTGTTGATTCTATCTGATAGTTCCCGTGCTACTGAGGATATGTTCATAAAGTCTTTTCCTATACCAAAGTCTTCCAGAGTAGAACTCCATTCTTGAGGCCTGGAAGTTCTGCTTCTCACCTTTGGGACCATGGTAGGGCAAGTAATTCTCTCTGTGGGTGATCTCATCCATGCTACAGCATCAATCTTGTACTGGCAACTTCTGATACATACTGTCAGCTCAGATACCTTTCCTTATCTCCAAGCACACAAGTCTCTAGCCCACACCCAAATGGCTCACTGCTACCTCAAACTCAGTTATCTGTGCTTCCAACTATTCTCCATCAGGACTATACCTCAAATCTGCTAGTTGTGCATCCCAGACCTACCAGACTTCCCAAGTCCTTTTCCATTCTGCCTGTGCAGTGTCTCACACATTCATTGTCTGTCCACAACTCATGACCCCAGTGCAAGCCCAGACTCCCACTTCTCCTCTGCATCCTCGCCCTGTCTCATTTTCCCCAGTCTATACCAATTCCTCTGGCCAGAATGAGTGAGTTCTAAGATGCAAACTGGATCCTGTCACCAATCCTACTCAAGAATTCTGATTGCAAAGATTTCATCTTTGTGGTACTTGCATGTCTGTTGTTTCCACTAGGCCAGATGCTCCATGTGGGCAGGAATGGTACCCATTTTGCTCAACAATGCACATCTTACAATGTGTGTGCCGTGCACAAGGTGACCTTTGTGGAACGGGAAAGGACAAGCTCCCTAGCTGGTCAAACCCTTTCCAAGATGACTTTAGTTTTCCTTCCCAAAGTATTTCTGTGTCCCTTTGTCTCTGCTCCTTACACACCATGTTCATTCCTACTTTCGTCCTTCGCCTTCTATTCCTTCTGCCTGGATTGTCCTCCCACTAATCAGGCCTGGGTGTGGCAGTCACTTATCCCTGCTCAGACAGTCTTCCTCAGTGTCCCCTTTGAAGAAGAACTTGGGAGGGCAGGGCCCTGCTGAACTCATCCCTATGCTCCCCAGGGACAGTGTAGAACTCGGCCGACAGTTAGAAACTCAGGGAAGTTAGTTAAGAAATATAGAACGAGCTTGACCCTGGTTCCTGCTGCATGAGCCCTGTGGTCCTGGTGTGGTGGAGACATGCTTGGCCTGACAGTAAAAAGGTTTTGGAAGGTGATACCAGGTGAGTGACAGTTGTGTCCGGAGGGTTTAGGGCTGCTCAAAGGAAGTACTCATTGGAGTTGTTAGCATTCACCCCGGAGCTTTGGCACAGCATTGCAAGGAAGATGTCTGTGGAGAGATGAGTAAATTCAAGAGTCTACAGCCAGATGTGTAGGTAAGGATAGCTTAAGGCAGGACTCAGCCATAGGAGAACAAGAAGAATCTCATCTTTGGTGAGACAGGAAGTTTGGACCTGCATACTTACTGCAGGTGACATCCCCCTGGACCAGGTGTCTATGCCATAAACCTTCAGGAGAATGTGACAAAAGGGGAGTTTTTCTGAAAAAAGCTTAAGCAATAACACCGACGGTGTCACTTACACATGGAAACAAATATTGTTATGCCATGTGGTGTTACTGGAGGCAGTGAGCAAAATGTCCACAGGAGTCAAAACAAAAGGTGAAGCCTTCTGTGCTAGCAGGTCAGACAATATGACAGGAAGTGGACACTTTTTATCAGAGCTTGGAAGGGTGAATGGAAGTTAGGCAAGCAAATCCTGTTGGTTCAAGCCAATTCTTCCCTTCTAAGACAATGAGAACAATCGCTGTGCACTTCATCTTGTCACAGGCTCTGGGGGAGGTGCTGTGATACATACTTCACAATTCTTTTACCAAACCTAAACTTTATAATGGAATATTTTTTAGCCCAAAAAGGGAAGGAAGCAATTATGCTCAAAGTTTACGGAAGAATAACGGAGGTAACTTGGGTGACTTGCCCAAGGAGGCCCAACTTGGAAATGGCAGGGACAGGGTTTAGTCCTTGGTGGCCTCCAAAGTGCGGGTGTTTGCCACCAAGCCTGTGGGCTACTGTAGATGTGGCTTTGCTCTGAAGCCTTGGTTCTAACTGTGGGACCTCTGGCATCTGGTAGAAAGCAGGAGTATTTTCTTTAACAGTGTAGTCCTTTGGGTTACCTGGGACCCTCAACACCAGTCCTCCAGAGACTAATTGCTCCCTGAAGAAAGCAGGCTGCTGTGAAGGCTGTTTCCACCACAGGCCCCAGGCAGGAAGATAGAGCACCCCCCTCCTTTATCCAGCTCCATCCAGTAGTTGGCACGGCCACCCCCACATTACTCTCCAGTGCAGAGAAGCAAAACAAGGTGCCTCCTAATTCCCTCCTTGTGAAGTGCTGATTTAGTCTTCTTACTACACTGATTAAACCTTTTATCTTCTTAGGTGACTCTCTAGATGCCAGGGCTACTGGCTGATGGCAATATTAATTCTAAGAAGTTGGGCCGTGAGCATTTGTGCTTAGGTGGCATTAGTAGTTTTTTATGTATGACCCGAAGGATAGTAAAACACAGCTGCTCAACCTTATCAAGGACTTTGTTACAAAAAGACAAGTGTTACTGTGGATTATCTTCTTGACATATGGAATCAATCAAAAAGCCCGTCACTAATGAGTTAAATCTTTGTTAATAGGTGAAGCTGGTGATTCCAAAGGTTTCTGAGAATTCCAGAAATAAATGACTTTCTTATCCTCAGCACTGTGAGTACTAGTGTAAAAATACCAACTTCAGCAACTTACCTTGTCCTGCTGATCCACACTTAAAAGTAGCAAACCCTTATTTTTTCTCTACAAATTTAATTTTTATCAAAGTTTTGTGTGCCTTTACTATAAGATTCTAAGAAAAAAGTCTCCTCTTTACAGACCTGGCTAAAAATTGAAAAAACATTAATTTAGGAAGATACATCAATACTTTCAAACATTTTACAAGTAGCTCCCATGTGCCAGGTTCTGTGTTAAGGAAGTAAAAAGAAAACAGAATAGATAAATAGAATACAGCTCTTCCAAATAATAGTAACTGGATGCAGGGTGGGGGATGGAATACATGAAAGTACAGATGATCCAAGAACATCAGGAAGGTATGTCCACGGCAGCATTATTCACAATAACCAAAAGATGAAAGCAACCCCATGGTGTAGCTACAGATGAATGGATACACAAAATGTGGTATTTACACACAATGGAGTATTCTCAGCCTTAAAAGGGAAGGAAGGAATCTGACACATGCCACAATATAGATGAATTTTGAAGATATTACGCCAAGTGAAATAAGTCAAAAGAGAAAAATTCGGTGAGATTCCATGTGTCAAATTAATAGAGACAAAAAGCAGAGTGGTGGCTGCCAGGGGCTGTGGGGAGAGGGAATGGGGAGTTGGTTGGCAGGAACAGAGTTTCAGATTTGCAAGATGAAAAAGTTGTAGGGATAGAGGGAGGTGATGATTCTACAACAGAGTGAATATACTTAATGCCACTCAGTTGTCTATTTTAAAATGGCTGTAATGGTAAATATTATGTGTACTTTACAATGAAAAACTTTAAAAACTTTTAAAATCTTAATTTAACCTTAAAAATGATAGAACATATTATAATTATGGAATCTGGATACCAGGGGATTCGCTGATTTTTGGGTAAGTCTGAAAAATTCCAAATAAAGGTTACAAAGGTAAGTTCCTGTTACCAAATCTTGTCTGGTTCAGGGAACAAACAATTACAGGTCTAGGTTTGGCTCTGGTAAAGGCAACTTCAGTAACAACTTGAGACACTGTTTTGATTTGATCTCTTTAAAGCAACTCAATGTGGTGGAGAGAGAATGCATCTCGGAGTCAAAAGACCTAAAATGAGCTACCCATGTGATTGCAGGTGACTTGTCTTTTTTCATCTGTAACAATCATGCCATGCTGGTCTACTTCTCAGAGCCACAGTCGCTTTGAGAGCAGAGATTGGATATACCATGGGTGGCAATGTGATGTGCAGGGCCCACAGCAAAATGAATAAATAGGGGAAGATGACACTAAAGTATAAATAAAGCATATACAAAAATCTAAAACATTTTTTTATGACCTCTTCTAGGCCAATTAGAAGGTGTTTTTGTTTACAATTTTATGTCATTCTAAGTAATGAAAAAAAATTACTTTTTCTTTCTTTTTGTGGTGTTAGAGATTGAACTCAGGGCTTTGTTCATGACAGGCATATGCTCCCTACTGAACTACATCCCCAGCCCAAAATTTAAAATTAGCATCAATTTTGTTATCCAAATTTACATTAGTCAATGTCAGTTTTAAATATTAACTCAGATGAAGTGTCATATATCATAGCTGGTACATGTCTGTATTTTGTTCTTGCTAGACAATGGAAATGCTGAATAAAATTATTTCTATTTCTTGGTATATGTACATTCTACACAACTCTCTACCTTCAGCTTACTAATGAGAAACTAAAAGGAACCATGATTGCTCTGTATCTTCTTTTCCCAAGTAACATGAACAAGAAGTATGGCAGTTTCCTTGGTCACCCATTTTCAAGACCACCACTGTCTTCCTGCTGTGTTCAAAGCAACCTCTGTTTCTAACCAACATATGGCCTCTTTGGGCTATCAGTGTCCCACTTACTCTGTTATAGATTGTGTTATATTCACTAGTGAGTGCTTTTACTCTTGCTGATCTCCCACACACCATGGGTCCTTGCAATTCTGCGCCATGGGACATTGTGATGCTACAAGGCTGGGCTGGCCAGGTTCTTGCAAAGACATGCATGGTGCCTATCTCCTTTCTCACATCCATGCTCCACTAACTCAGTGGATTTCATTCACAAAACACAAAGTAATAGGCATGTGATAAGAATTTTAAGATGGTGACAGCACAGCATTAAACTAAGCTCAGGCCCTGTGTGATTGTGCAAGTTGCAGGCTGGTGAGGCCACTGTGGGGCTCTTTTTTTCTCATCTCTTGTGGTTTAACTACTCAGCAGGTAGCTCAGATGCTGACTGCCACTCTGGTTCATTGGGCAGAAGAGCTAGAGGCCAGATTGTGGGTCCATGCAAGTTGGTCCATACAAGTGGGGTCAACAGTTCTCAACCTCAGCTATGCCTCAGAATCATGAGGGTGTTTTAACCTGAGCATAGCACTCCAGGTTCTCTGTGGCCTTCCCCAGCTGCCTTTGGTGCTTATGCCACCCCATCTACTTCATTCACACACTATCTTTCTAGAGATTCTGAGCTGTCCTTTATACTCTAGCCACGTGCCTATACCTTTGGCTTCCTTCTTGTTATCTCCAGGAGACGACCTTACTTGACGCAACAGATGCAAAAGGTTCCAGTTTCTCCTCTGTGTCTCCACACAAACACCACCTGTACTGGGCATGCTGTCCCCAGAGCACTGCAATCTCCCAGAGAGCAGGCTCCGATCCAGTGCCACTCCAAGAGAGGTAGATGACTGAAATGCACACTGCTGGACTCTGGATCCAGCTCTGCTCCTTGCTTGATGCTGTTACCACCTTTGGCAAGTGACTCCCACCGCCAGAGCTAGTCCTCGTCATCTTGAAGGTGGGAGAACTATATGCCTCATGGGATTACTGGGGATCATGTAGGGAAGAATGTGATGGCATAGGTCAATAGTTCTCAACCTCAGCTATACCTCAGAATCACGAGTGCTTTAAAATCCCCAGTGCCAAGGTTGCAGTTTTAAAAGGTTATTTTGTAAAACTTAAAAATAAAGAGACAGAATAAAGAAAGCCAGGGAATCTGGTCTCATTTATCACCAGCAGTCCTATCTCAGTTGTGTTTTGTTTAAACACTCTCAAATCCTTGGACTATGGCCTTAGCTCTGCTCCCAGGAAGGGAGAGGGCTATGCTGGTCTAAAGGTGTCTCCTCATGGGTCAGCTGGGGTGGCTGCCAAGGAACAGGCTGCATTGCTACTGAGCACAGAAAAGGTCTAGTGTGTTGTCTGGTCTAGAGTACAAACCCTTATTTCCTGGAACATAGGGAGGAAAGAAAGGAAGATGGGCCAACAGGATTTCACTGCAATAACTTCAGGTTAGACAGAGGAGGCATCAGGGTGCGAAGGGAACCAACATCAGCTGAGCACTTGCTCTGCCATGACAGCGTGTCTTACCCTCAGTGAATGCCAGAACTCCAAGACCTTCAAGTACCATTCCCATCTCTCAGATGAGGAAAGGATGCCTAGAATGGGGAAGTGGTTGGCCAAAGGTGCCAGATTTCACGGGTCTAATGACTCCCAAGTCCAAACACATTCTTCCCCACGGTAAGACATGACAAGGCACACACTGGGATAACCAGGTAGACTTGGGAAGGAAAGTCACTGCACAGCCACAGTCAGATGACCCTGGTGGGGCTGGGCCAAACCACACTTGGGGTGACAAGACCAAGATAGTTTTCTGAAGCATTTGTGCAGCAGCCAAGGCACACCAGGGATATATTTCCAGCCTGGGCCCTTGTCACTATAACAAGCCCTAAACAAAGAATCAATGTCTCATCGTGAAGCTGGCTCACTGTTCAGATGATTTAAGTTAGGGGAAATGTGGGTGTCCGACAAGAGCTACCTGGATGATTTGCAAGGGGCAGAGACAGCCGGGCTGACAGTATTTGCCCATGCTGGCCACAGCTCCAGTATCGACAGAAGCCCCCACACACTCTCGCTAGATTATAGTAAAGACATTCAAATCACAGGCGCGTCAGCCCACGCCTCAGCTCCTCTGTGCCAGCAGCCCCTTCCTTCTGCATTAACAGAGACAAACAGGGAGAAGTCAGGAAATTCTGATTAGTGCAGGAACGCAGATGAGCGAGGAGGCCTGTGGAAGCGGAGGAGACACAATGAAGTTGGTCTTCATGCATACTAGCTCAAGATTTTCCTCCCCTAAGAAATGCAGATGGGAATCAGCTCTTAGAGGAAAGCAGGTGCAGTGATTAAAACCAGCTACCGCTTGCTGAGCACTAACCCTATGTGTGGTGGTTTTTACATGCATTATCTTGCTTATTTTTCCAAGAAACAACCCCCCTCCCTGTGCCTTGTAAGACCAGTATTGTGATGATCTCCATTTTACAGATAAGGATATTGAGGCTCCTCTGCTTCTGAGCGGGGAGCTCATCTACCAGAGGTTATAGAGCTGGTCAACAGCAGAGCCAGAATTTGAAGCAAAGTCTGCCTGGCCCTGGGGCATGTGGAACACAATATTATTTCTCTTCTGTTAAGAGAGAGAATCACAAGACTGCATCTGACACATGAGCTGCCAGCTCTAGCTGCTCTAGAAGCCATCCAAATACATGGAGTAGAGGGCGGAGACACTGAGAATGGGTTCAGGAGAAATGGTTGTGAAGTGTGGCCTCACTACAGGCCTGCAGTAGCTTTGTCACCTGCAGAAATGTCCCTTTTCTCCCTGGTCTGATAGAAATAACAAAATCTACCTCAGACTGAGTCTTGAATTCATTAGGTAGGGAGAGTGCACAGAGCAGCTGGCAGTTCAGCAGCTATCATGAGAGATGGGGACCGTCCTAGTGCTGCAGCCCACCAACAGCTCTCTCCCGGGATAGCAACCAGTTGGTACACACACATAGATCTCAGTATCAAGCACCTGCTGGTTCAACCACCTGGGTGGTGTCAAAAGTTCTGGCTGCCACTTGGGTCAGACTCTGGGTTTACACAGGGACTGAACTCCAATGCCAGTCTCAGAAGCGGAGCTCCCCAAACTGAATGGATGAGCATCTCATGTCTTTTAGGAGAAAACAGTCCAGGAGAGGTTCCTAGGATTTTAGGGGCCTCATGGATCTGTGGGAGAGAAAGAAATCAACCCTGAAAACCTATCAGCAAGACATCCGGCATCAGCTGTAGCAGTGAGAACGTGAGATTTATAGATCATAAGATAAAAGGACATGGAGATAAAACTGAATGAGCACAGGCTGGGCGTGGTGGCGCACGCCTGTAATCCCAGCACTCCGGAGGCTGAGGCAGGAGGATCACTGTGAGTTCGAGACCAGCCTGGGCTACACAGTGAGTTCCAGGTCAATCTCAACTACATAGTGAGACCCTGTCTCAAAAAACCAAAACAACAACAACAAAAACTGAATGAGCACAAATTGGTTTGTAGAGACAAGAAGCCCTACCTCTAGCCAAGTCAGCTGAGTATCCCCCCCTTCCTTGAGTCCCCTGGGGACAAGGGCTCCCAGGTGGTTCCTTCATAGGAGTGTCCACATATTGAACCAGGACTTGTTTGTTAAACCCTTGGTTCTTTATTATCACCACTCTCAAATGTCCTTTGTCCCTGCTGCCTTCTGTGCCTTGCACAGGTCTGGTACATAGGAGGCTTTGGTAGAAAGTTTCTGGATATGAACAAATAGGAGCATTGAGAAGTACAAAAAATACGAGGAAGTCAAATATCTGAATGGGCCTCACGGTTTCTTCCTCTCTAAAATGGGATGGTTGGGAAATCTTCAAGGCACTTTCTAATGCCAACACATGTTCTTTCTAGATATAGACCTCTGCGAAGTCTGCCATACAGAATTATGATATATAGCCCTCAATGCAGAGGCAGAAAGAAAAGAAGCTTGACTGGCAACACAGACTCTGCCCTCACTGTGTCTAAAGCTCAGAGCAAGTCCTAACCCCTGAGAAACCCTGGTCTTTTATTTTCGATATGGCGGAATGACTTCCTGCTTCACAGAGCTGTGTGGGGATTGCAGGTGATCCACACAAAGTGTTTTTAGTTGAGGGCTTGATTCCCAGTCCATGCTACAACTGGAGGTTGTAGCAAATTCTGGCGGTTCTCTGCCCACAGCAGGTGTTAAGTGATTCTCCATCAGGCAGCACTGATTCACTGTAAACAGCATGGAATCCTTGAGCAGGACACTGGGTGGAGCAGTGGAAGTAAAACCTTGACTGAGCCAAGGGAAAAGGAATCTCTACAAAACCTGCCTCCTGTGTAGTACCTGCTTAGAGTGCTGGTGACTATGTTGAAGGCTGGCTTCCTATGATAATGCCACTGAGAAAGGCTCTTCATCCTCACTGAGGTCAGTTCTGTGTGACCTACAGCCCAAGTGCCTCCCACAACACCCTGAAACTCTAAACATGCTCAAAGGCTCAAACAGGCTTTAACTCAGTGTTTCTAGGAAATGTAAGAGACTTCAGACAGACAGTCACACAGGAATCCAGTCACCAGGTGGGGTTATTATGGCTTGGGGACCCAAAGGAGCTCAGTACAGCTCAGAGCTCCACAAAGGGGCAGCAAATGAGCTGTTCTGAGCCTCAGTTTCCTCAGCTGTATAATGGGGATGCCCCCTAGTTCATATCTGATGTTTAATACGATGCAATGCTTATAAAGGCACCACTACTGAATGGCATAATGGCAGGTGCAGGTGGAGGCCAATGTCCTTCATGGCTCTTTTCAGATGCCCCTTGTCTGCTGGAGAGTCTCAGGTAGACTTTCTGTCCAAGATATACCTGTGACTGGGGTGACCTTATCCTGGTGGAGCAGTGTCCAAGGGAGGGTATATGAGAAGTGACACAAAAGCCAAGCACCTAGGAGGAGCAGGTGCTTGCTGGATGGAGAAGCAGGATGAAGTGGGGGGTGAAGGACAGAGGAGGAAGGTGACAGAGAGCAGGCCACGACAAGGCCGCCTAGCAGTGTGCAGGGAGGAGCTAATGTCATTGGGTCTGACGGAATCAGTCATGGACTAAGGGAGGGAGATACTGATTCTCTTCCTTCTCACTGGGGACATCTTCCTGAGAGCCAGAGGGTCAAGAAGCAGTGGATTCTGTACTCTTAGAAGACACAAAAATATTTCTTAGCAGGTGCTGGTGACTCGCCCGGATCCATGTTCTGCCTAGGCCCAAGAGGAGCCTTGAGTGTGGGGCAGTAGGCTTTATCTTCCGGGGAACTTCTTGAGGGGGCTTCACTGACCCACACATGTCCAGCTGGTGGCACCATGGTGACCCTGGACAACTACTAATGCAGGCCATAAGACTGTAAACTTGTGACATTTGATGTGATTTTTAGCAGTATTTTTCACGACTTGACTGTTTGGTGGTTGGGTGCAGATTGTGTAGATGCCAACGAACTCTATGGAAGAAGGGGACACTGTAGTGTAACTCTGCCTCCTGCGTCTGACACACACAGTCAAACTGAACCTGCATGTTAGACATTATACTTGTGCGACCTGGAAATGAAGTGGAGCCATCAATAATGACATTTCCACCTACCTACCCTGAGTGTGCCTGTGAAGACAGTCATTTATTGTTGTTAAGCAGACACATAAGTTTAATTATTAAACTAGGGCTTCCTGTGTTATTACATAAAATAATAAGTTAAAATCCTTTTTAGAAAAGCAGCTGAGGTGTAAGAAGTACACAAATGTATCAAATAGTTTTCTTGCTTAAGCTATTGTCATAAATGCTTACACAACATTGCCAATACTAGAAAAATAAGTGGTTGCTTAATTAATTTTTGACATGTATAGAGTTGCAATCAGATATTCAATTCAAAGAAAAATTTGATGTTTCTTTACTAGACTTTAAAGACATCATTTGAGAGAAAAACAAATGCTCACTTTACAACCACACCTTATCCATGTCATCAGTTTTTGGCAGCACATACATTTGTGAACAGCTATTTTCAAGGATGAAGCACATGAAGAGTAAAATTAGAGTAGAAATCTCTAACAAGCACCCTGAAAACCCACTAAGAATTGCAACCACTTCCATTGAGCCAGACATTAATATATTGGTTTTATAGAAACAAGGTCAAGTAAACTACTAGTTTTGTTTATGCTGCCCTTTAAAAAATGTTATAATAACTATATAAAAAAGAAAGCTTTGCTATTTATTTATTCATTCATTCATCCATTTATTTTTTGTTTTATTCATTAATTTTATTGGTACATTTTGGTTATATAATATGCACATATATCACTGTGGTATGATGGTATGATTCTTTTGGGAAGATATCCAGCAGGGGAATACCTGGGTCTAAAGGGACCTCTAATCCTAGTTTTTCGAGGTATCTCCATGATTTCCACAGCAGTTGCATCAGTCCACACTCCCACCAACAGTGGAAAAGGGTTCCTTTCCTTTTTTCCCATAGCCCTGCCAGCATTTGTTATTGGCTGATTTCTTGATTAATTTTTGTTTTTTTGAGACAGGGGTTTCACTTTTGTAGTTCAGGCTGGCTTCACACTTGCGTGATCCTCCTGCCTCAGCCTTTCAAGTGCCAGGCTTACAGGGAGGCGCCACCATACCTGGCAGTTGTAATTTATATACATTAACTGTATTTTTTACATGTGCCTAATATAATTCCTCTTCACTCAGTGTGGCCCAGGCAAGACTAATGGTTGGACATCATGATTTCCTCAGAGCCTCATTCCTCGGTGGTCATTGTGTCACTCTCCTTTCCTTGGCTCCCAGTGCCTGCATTCCCGGACAGGGTACTGAGTGAACTAAAGCCACCCAGGTGTGACCCTGCCCATTTTACCAACCACAGCTCCTTGTGTCCAAACATCCTGTACTCCCACTGACCAGAGTCCTCTGGGAGGGCTCGTCTCATGCCTTTGCATACACTGTGTGTGTTGCCAGGAAGCTGTTTTTTTTCAGGTAGGGGAGCCCCTCAGCCCTGAAGACTAACTCAAGGCCAGCTACCCCAGACCCTTCCTCAAGCCTCCTCCCTGTCTTGCCCTGCATCAGGTGGCCCTCCTTTGGGTTCTGAGCTGCTAGGCTCATCTCTGCTAAAGTATTTACAGCCAGTTCCTCTCTGGAGGCCCGGTTCCCTGCACAGTGTCCGCGCTGGGGCAGGCCCTCTGCTGCTGTTCTTGAATTACTCTACTGCAGACTCGGCAACAGGAACGTTGCGGAGGAAGAGGCCAATGGGGCGGAGAGTCACCCAGCAAGACAGGATGTGTGAGGAGATTTGGAGGGAAGGATGAGGGAGCGAAAAGAGAGGAGGCAGTGTGCACTGGAAGGGGTGAGGAGATACAGGGAGGCAGGGAACCCCGTCTAATTAGACCACATGTGCAGAGCAGCATCTGGATCTAAGCACAGCAGTTTCTGCTGCTCCTGGAGTTGTCGTGGAGACAACCACATGACCGGCCTGGAGCCGGGGCTCAGGGGCAGCAATCCAGATGCACTCCTAACATATTCTGACAGAGAGCAGATGGGCAGCTATTTGCAGGGCCAAAAACTGCCAACTCTGCTCCCCTCCAGACCTGCATGCCCTCACTGATCATTTTCATCTTGTAAAGTCATCCTTATCTGCCTGGGAACTACCAGCTCCTCTCTGGCAGCAATCAGTGTGAGAGCTGCTGTACTTCCGGCCTGTTCTGTGGATGAGGAGATGTCACCACCTTCAGTGAAAGGGACCTGGGTGCCAGGCTCCTCTGCCACAGTGCTGCTCCAATCTCTTTCTCGATTAAGACTGTCTAAATTCCTCACTCTGTAGGCCTCACCTGACAGATCCAGCCCTGGGAGCGAGGTCCTGCAGAGTGTGGGGAGCACTCTGGCATTAGCGGCTCTTCTAGTGGTACTAGCCTTGGGCATGCAACTGTTCTAAACTCAGTTTACCACTCTGTTAAGTGGGGTTTATAACACTTTCATAATATTATTTTAAGGACTCAACTAAATAGTCATGGAAAAGCCCTGAAAATCATAAAACCCTATGTAAATGCGAAGCTGTTATAATGATAATTTTTGACTGGGATGAAAATTTTTTTGAACTTCAAAAATTTTAAGCAGAAAGCTCCTATCAACTGAGCAGAGGAAAATGACAAAATCTTAGGGGCTGCACAAAACTGTTATTCACATGTGCAGTGAATCTCTCTCTCTCTCTTTTTTTTTTTTTTTTGCAGTACTAGGAATTGAACTTGGGGACTTCACAGTGAGCGATACTTCTATCTCTTCATTTTTTATTTATTTTGAGATAGGGTCTTGCTAAGCTGCTAAATTCCTCAGGCTGGGCTCAAATTTTCTATCTTCCTGCCTTACTGGAGAGTGCTGGGTTTAGAGGCATGCACCTCTATGCCCAGCCTAAATGTCTCTCCTCATGTTTTGGATAAGGTGAAAAAAAGTATGGTATCAGAGAATCAAGCTGGGGTTGAAAATCTGGCTCTCATGTTTTTGAGCCATGCAGTCTCCAGCAAGTAACTTAAAACTCTCTAGAGCCTCAGTATGTTTATTTGTAAAACAAGAACACTTGTTATTGCCTATGATTTTATTCAAGTTGTAAGAATTAATTGGGGCAATATATGTCAGCTGCTGAGTAACACGTAGTAGGCACTCAGTAAACACTAGCTTCCCTTTTCCCTGTTGATTTATCAGGATCAAATACAAATGAGGAGCTGGGCATAGTGGTGCATGCCTATCATCACAGCAATGGGGAGGCTGAGGCAGGAAGATTTCTGAGTTCTAGGCCAGCCTATATTACATAGTGAGTTTAAGGCCAGTCTGAACTACACAGCGAGACCTTGTCTTGAAAAAAAAAATAAAGAGACCCAAAAAACAAATACAATTGAGGTTGAAAAGGGGTAGAGTGCAAAGCACAGGTTCAGCTAAACTGGGCTGGAATCCCATTTGCCCTCTATGGGCCCGAGGGAGGCACTCATCTCTCCTTTGCCTCAGCTTTCTCATCTGGAAAAGCAGGACTCTAAGAGGACCTTCTCTTATGTTATATGTTTTAAAGGAAAAAAGGATCACGACGTGGTTAACACCTAACAAGAGTTGTCACTATGACTGTTCTTTCTCTTAGTGGAGAAATGCCCCATTTCAGGAAAAATCCTACCTTCTCTGTAGTTTACCCTGAGCACCAGTGTCACTCTGTCTTGAGGGAAATACGTTTCACGTTTGACATCTGAAAAGTTAAAGGAAGTGAGAATCCTACTGGAGGTGTGTGCTGCTCGGGGCATGTGTACTTGAGGACCATCTGAGGTCCCCAGCTGCCGTCTGAGTACGCAGGCGGCCTGTCCAGGTGTGCGAAGACTTATTTATAAAGCACTGCAGGGGTTCCTGCTGCTGCACACTCACCTGCCATTGCAGGTGCGAGAAAGGCCTGGCTAAAAATACTGTTAACATGGGTTTAATGTCACCCAGCAGAGACTAATGATTGTTTTAAGTAAATATTAATTATAAGAGTTATCCAGATAGTGCCAGCGTGGCGGGCATACACCTGAATCTACATATGTAGGTGAGGGCTTCATTTGCGGAGACAACTTCTTACACGGATCCTCCAGGGATTTAAAGGCTGGCAGGTTTTAAATATTGGGGGATTCCTGGTTAAAGTATTTGATAAATGTTTCAGTATGCAAGGTACAGGGAATCCTCACTTGAGACATGAACTTCTCCAGACCAAATAGCCGATTCAGCACTACTGGATCCTTTGTATGAAAACATAATGGTACTCTGGAGAACCTAGGTTTATTTGGAAGCCAGTAGACAGGCTGGCTGATCCCAGACGAGTAGACGCCCAGGAACCCAGATGTGGGGATCACCAACCTTTGGAAGAATTCTCGTTCTAGTGTTTTCCATCCTTTTGGGCATATCTGCTCCCTCTCTGAGTTTCTGTTTTGTCACCTGATGGGAAACTAACATTTGCTAATCACTTTGATCAGTGGTCGCTACATCTGTCAGCAAGTGGGCCTTCACCCAGGGAGGTGTTTTAATGTATAGGCCTGGGCTGTGGCTTGGCCTTCACAGAGCCGCTGGAGTGAGTCCAAGGCATTTGAGGATGCGGGGTAAGAGGTGGTGGTGGGAGTGGTATTGTAGTGACAAGGGTGTATGTACTTCCCATGTGCCAGGTGCTTTTCTAGGCACGTCATATGTATTCATTTAATCCTTATAACCCCTGAGGTAGACGTTACTGATGTCTCCATTTCACAGTTGGGAACTGAGGCACAGAAACGTAAGGTAACTTCCCTAGATTAGCATACGCATGTTTGCTGACTGAATGTAAACAAATAATTGAGATTATCTCACATGGTTCTAGAAAAGAGCAGGTTCTCAGAGGGGTCTTTTCTATGCTTGGCTTTATCCCTGGGACACACTGGAATAACAGTCCTGGGCCATGGCGTGCAATGGGCAGCCCGAGATTATGATTTTCCTAGAACCTGACTCGTGATCTCCACGTCCCAAGTCACTTCTGTGACAATAACGCCAAGAGAGGAAGGGGGGACTGCATCTGACTAACAGGTCTGGGGACAGACCAAAGCCAGATCACCAAGCTTGATCACATGCAGTAGAAACCTACTAGAAAAATTTCCACTTCTGTTGTTAGAGCCACACTACTAAGTCTTCAAAGGGCTTTGGATGAACACCCAGGGGATGGGCTGAAGGCTGCGCTGAGGGTACCATGGTGGCTGGACCTCCAGCCATCTACCTGCTGAGGCTAGCCCATGAAATAAAGGACAGTCTGGATCTCAGGGAATGGCAGCCCCTCCCAACACCGTGGCCAGCAGGCCGCTCATCCTTGGGAATATTGAATCACTATGACTAGCCTGCCTGCCTAATGATTAATGATGACGATGATGAAAATAATGTTAGCAATGACCATTTCCTGAGAGCCTACTCTGTACAAACAATATTTACTCTAGTTAATGCTGAATGGTTTAGGGGGAAGTGTACTGAAGTCGGCTACTTACTCTCCAGTGCATAAAAAATGAGACGCATGGAGAGATGCATAGATGAATGGATAGGTGCTGAAACAAGTACAGTACAATGTCCATGGCACAGTCTAGATGGTAGGGATGCGAGTGTTCACTGTAAGATTCTTTTCTATATGTCTGAACATTTTTATAATAAAATGTTAGGGTAAAAAGCCCACAAGGGGACATTAAGTGCCAGAACTTCAGTGGGGCAAGACTGGGGCATAACGCATTATTCCAAAAGTTACTTGTCTTGAGAGGTCGCCAAACATAACATTGTGTTAATCTAACTTATTGCCATAGGAAGGCTTTAAAGGGAATATAAATGAGAAACAAACAAATTTTTGGTACATGTATTATGAGCAAGAGACTGGGTAAGCACTGGGAGAGTAATGATTAAGCCAGTCAACACCTCCCCTTCCCCCGACTGTGGAGATCACACAAGTAAACAAAGAGTATACATGACAGGCAAGGAGGACAGTTACAGATCTGGGAATAAAGTTCTGAAAGGCCAAGTGACTAGCCCAAGTCCACATAATGAGCAGGTGGGGTGGGGTTCACACACAGGCACTTGTGAGTACAGAAGCTGGGGTTCTTTACTCCATCACCTACCATCTTTCAAAAGGTCACTAACATCATCAACTCTCATTGGCTATCCATGGGAAGAGCTACAAGGAAAACTGACATTCCAAGGTCACCTCCAAGTTTCATTCTAGTCATTCGTCCTCAACCCTGCCTGTTACCAAATCCAGTCCTAGAACACCAGCAAAGCAACTGCTGCAGTTTTAATTCCCTTCACTT
This sequence comes from Fukomys damarensis, assembly GCF_012274545.1. NCBI lineage: Eukaryota > Metazoa > Chordata > Mammalia > Rodentia > Bathyergidae > Fukomys > Fukomys damarensis. The sequence goes on from NW_022900948.1 coordinate 39,146,361, forward strand.
GGGAAACCTTTCAGCTTTTAAGATGGCTTGTTAATGGCTGTGTCATTTGACCATGCAAAGCCCTACAAGGCTGGAATTCCTGTAGTTTTCAGGCCATATGACCAGGCCTGGAGCTAAGGGGGATGAAGTGACAGGCTATTTGCCCAGCCCTCCCTTCCCTCTAGCCCAGGGCTAGTGGGCTGAATAGGGGCTGGTTAGCTTGGCAGGAAGAAAGAGAGGCTGACCAGAAAATCTGGATGCCAGTGTCTGGACTGGACAGTAACATGCCCTTTACAGCCCAATTGGCCTGTCTACCCTTCCCAGACCATGCAGGCCCTTTCCCAATAACCTGCACAAGGACCAGATGATCTTCCCTCTGCTATGGTGGCCCACCAGGTGTGTCTTGTTTCAGGTTCTGGCCAGGAGACTGCCAAAGGACTTCCAAGAAGCCCTAGATAGAGCTTTTATTTAGTAATGATAAATAGGGAAGGCCAATGGTAGCTCAATTCACTTTATTGGCAACGTATTCTGATATCAGGATAGATTCTCCCTAGCTCCCAAATATGAACTGGTAATTTGAAGCACTTATGAACAAAGTTGTTTGAGGATACAAACAAGATAACAGATCTCCTGCCAATAGGGTGCTTTACTTTCTAAAGGTTCTTACCTTTGAGACCTTCAACTGGACCTGTGAGGCTGCCCTGCCTAGTTCCCAGGCCTCCTCATCTTCTGCCTAGACAGCAGCAAGTACTATGTCTTCCCTGGGTCCCTGCTTCTGGGCTCTCTACCTGATCCTGCTATCTTACCACCTGAGGGGGCTACCTGAAGCACCCCTCTGATTATTGCTGCATAAGCCCGGCACTGGCTTTGTGACAAACGCTAAGGCCCTTCTTAGCTAGCATGCCAGTCCCTCAAGGCCCCTCCAGCTACCCTTCCTGACAATGTCCCTTCCCCCACCATACACACTGAGTCTTAATCCCTGCTAACTGCCTGAAGCTTCTTGTGGACAGTACCCCAGGCTGTTTCAAATCTTTTGCTTTTGTTCACACTATTCCCTTTGCCTGGAATTCCCTACCTCCTTTTTCATCAGGCCAAGTTCTGCTCATTTTGTCAGCCAGGCTCAAGTGTCAGGGCCTTCAGGAAGCCATGCTTGTTCCTGTGGCCACATCCCTCTACGATTTCCTCTGGGCTTTCATGGTACCCCAAGCTTACCTCTATTATCTGCTTATGTGCCAACTCCCCTTTGAGGATCTATGCTCTTTACAGCTGGGGAATGAACTGTCTCTTCAGCCCATAACACCCACACTGCCTGGCGTGCATACATACATGTGTGCCGAATGAAGGAATGAATGAATGGTCTACACTCTTGTATGTGGGTGAGTCCTGTGAAATATAAGCGGCTTTGTGAAAAGTAAGAGAATACCAAGATAGTCTGTAACAGACACACTAATCCCGGAATTCTTCCTATAGCAGACGGCGTCACAGCAAGGCTGCAATTATAGACATGCGCACGCACACATGCACACATTGTTCAAAAAAATTCACAGAATGCACTTAACATGGACTTTTTTCTTATCAGAAACCTGTTTACAATCTTGTCCACTGTCAGTCTTAAATGTCACTCTTCAGAAAGATGGCTGCTGCCAGGAGAAATTTATTTTCAAATTGAATCACAGCATGTTCATGCAGAGAAGCGCTTCTTTTGAATTTCCAAATTGGAGGGAATTCAGGGAAGAGAAAGTGAGGTGATTAGAATCTGCAAAGGCTGATTCAGAAGGAAAAATTATGAGGCTAAAATATGCATGGGTGAGCTAAACAGCAGCTATTAGCTGGTGGAGATGGTGGGGGCGGGGGTGGCAACTACCTAGAAATCCACCAGAACTCTAAGCATGTACAAGAGTAGGAACAAGGAAGGCAGAAACAGAACGAAATGGGGAAAAGCTCAGGCAAAGGGGAGGTGGGTGGTGCACATTTCCAGACCACCTACCTATGCCAGGTGCTATGGAAGTCGGTGTTTCTCACCTACCTTCGCCTAGAAGTTATCATTATTCTCATTTGAAAGGTGAAGAAACAGAGGCTCTGAGAGATCAGAAAACTCAAACGAGGAGTGATGGAGTCAAGTTCTACCAGCCACTCTGCCACCAGCTGGTGACTAAGCAGAGGTCTGCAGTAACATCACTGTCCCTGCTATTTAGTAGTGGTGTGATCATGAAAGGCACTCTTGAAGTGGAACACTGGAGTTGAGTTGGTTGTATGATACTTCTTTGTGTCAATGCAGAAAAGAGTTGTCAGCTTTTAGGAAAGTTAGAACTCTGTAGGTACATTATCATTTCTCTTTCTCTCCCTCTCTTTTTAGGCAAAAATATACACACCATCAAGTCAGGGCCTCCTTGCCTATCATTCTTTTGGCTTGGCATCTGTGTATTCACCCTTCAGGACCCAACTCAGGACTCTGGAAGTCTACCACACTTCTGCAAGGAAGGGGAGTTGCCTTGCCATTTATTTATTTATTTAGTGCCAGGGACTGAACTCAGGACCTTACACTTGCGAAGCAGGCAGCAGAACCACTGAGCTAAATCCCTGGCCCTGTTTATTGTTAATTTAGCAAGTAGCTGCTGAGAACCTGTGTGTATCAGTCCTGGGACTGTAAAAGACAGAGTTCGCAGCCCAAGGGAGGTCAAGCAAGATCACAGATCCTCTTAGGATAATGGCCTTGAAGGGAGTTGCCAGGAGCACACTGAGCAGGGTGCTCAGAGCAGGTCTAGAGGCTGTGGAAAGCCTTCTTGGGGAGGTGGCTGAGAGGAGAGTAAGTCAAAAATCGCCAGGCCTCAGGGGATGGAGTGTGCAGGGAACTAAGAGATGGCCACTCTAGCTGGAACAAAGGTGGTAGGGGCGGGAACATGAGCCAAGGCTGGGTGTAGGTCAGGTGGGCCCTCTGAGGCTCTTTTGTCCTGAGCAATGGTAAGTCTTAAATCTTAGGTGGCTGGAGGGAGCGGGACTGTAGATAGCGGCACTCTGGAAAGCTTGTCTGGCCTTAACAAGGCCAGTGTTTGGCCAAGGAGACAGTGGAGTCACGGAGCCCAGCTGCTAGGGAATTCAGGGAAGACATGGAGACTGAGGAGGCAGCAATGGAAAAGAGAGAATTCAAGAGTGATTTCAGGAGGCAGGAGCTGACAGACTGTCACAGCTTGGATTTCTCAGACTGACCACCTCCCACATCAGGCTGAGAGCCCCAGAGAGCTGGGTAGGACCAAGTGTGATTCACCAGGGCCCTCTCTTCCCTGAGAGTTTGGCACTCATCTGGGGAGGGACTGTGTTTTCAGCACAAAGGAATTCCTAACCAGGGGTTGGAACTCACAGATGCTCTAGAGAACCCAGGAAATAAATTCCAAGCAGAGCAATGTCCAGGCCTTCCCAGCTCACTCCTGTGTGCAGATGATCTCTATATGGAAAGCACAGGGTTCCAGCCCAGACCTGGGAACTCAGCTCCTGGCTGATTCAATGCTTGTACACCTAGGGTTTGCTAGTCTGTCCTGTGCTCTGTATATTGGGACTGACATTGTGTGTGTGTGTGTGTGTGTGTGTGTGTGTGTGTGTGTGTGTGTGTGTGTGTGTGTGT
>NW_022900948.1:39150029-39167134 GCF_012274545.1 Fukomys damarensis
CCAGGTGCCATAGGCTCTGACGGGTGAGGCTGAGACTCCCAGCTGTCATTCACTTTTCATGTGACTGTGGGAGAGTAGCTCTGTTAGCCTCAATGTACTACTGGAAAATGAGGATAATGTAAACCTCGTCGGAGAGCAGACAGATTTCATATGCAGTACCTGATTCAGGGCCTGATGTGTCAGAGACTGAAGGGTTGCTAGTCATTTTTACTGTCAAGTTTGAGACAAAGTTTTGTTTTAAAAAATCATTCTTAGGGCCAGGGATTTAGCTCAGTGGTGTCACTGCCTGCCTCATAAGTGCAAGGTCCTGAGTTCGATCCCCGATACCACCAAAAAAAATAAAATAAAATAAAAAATCATTCTTAGGGCTGGGGATTTAGCTCAGAGGTGACACGTCTGCCTTGCAAGCAAAAAGTCCTGAGTTTGATTCCCCGTACCCGGGGGAGAAAAAACATTAAAAAAGTCATTCTTAATCTCCTAGGACCACACTGCAAACTGGCTAGTGTCTCCTAGCAATTGTTGCCATCTAATACATACTATTAAATATTACATTTATCCATTTTAAAATTTGTCTAAATCTGGTCAGAGTGACTTGGTTCTGTCTGAGTTGGCAGCTCTGGTCTTTTGGAAGCCTGTGCTCCTATCCTAAAAGTTTCTCTCTCAGAATCCAAGAACCTATGCCAGGAAACTCTTACTGCTGTGTTCCAAGCCATTTAGTAAGCTGCTCTCTAGCAGACCGAATAGTGAAGGGGAGCAAGCTTGCATTTTGCAGACAGACGGATCTGGGTTTGAATCCCACCTCTACTACCCAGCGACTAGGTAGCCTCCAGAAATCCATGAACCCTTCAAGTGTCAGCATAGGGCAAAGGTGAAGACTTTGGACTTGGATCTCAGTCATCTTTGATCTACTAGCACATACACAGGGAGCACTACCCAGGGATTCTTCTAGACATCTCTTAGGTCCCTCTCCTGTTTTTAATTGTTCAATGATCATCATGTCTTCACCATGGCTGCCTCTCCACTCACCAAAATTTATTAAGCAGGTACTGTGTGCTGTGTACTGAAAGATGCAATGGACAAGATGTCTAAAGTGCCAACCCTGCATTTGAGGGACCCATGCCTCTCATCCTGTCAAACTTGTCTACCTTGCCTGTGTCACTGCTCCAAGGTACACATTCCCACTATACTAAGCAGTCACGGTCTGTGAATGTACAGGGCATGCTCTCACCTTGGAGCCTCTGCTCACATACCTTCTGGAACAGTGGTGATGAACCTTTGAGAATTTCCAATGATACAAACAGCCCACCGTGGCATGCATGCCATAGGTTTGCCATCACTGGGCTAGACAGTCATTGGTTATATGGACCACCGGGCACGTGGGGCTCACCAGCATAAATAATGCCAGATCAGGTGGTGTGGCTGTGCACAGGGATCATGGAGTCAAGGAAGGGAAAGGAAGATCTCATAGCAAGCAACTTGGCAGGTAACATCCCCCTCTGGCTTCCCTCTCCTCTTCTGTAATATGGAGATGGTCGTGTCTACCTTAGTTGCATTTTGGAAATCTGATGTAGGTATGACATCAATGGTGGCCACTAGAATGGTCTGCACAGTCTCTGCACACTGTCCTTGCTAGACTGGAGCTTCCTCAGGGCAGATACTGCAGTTCTGCCAGCTCAAGGCTCCCTGTGTGAGGGACAGGGCCCGGTGTGCTTGGGATGATTACATGTGAAGTCCTGGGTAACTGCGTCTCTTGAAATAAAGAAGCCGTTTTGGTGTTGAAAGAGTTAAGATCTGCTCGTGATGATAAACAAGCTCCATTTCAGCTCAGCACTATCACTGGGTGTGAGTAAGGCTTAGCAGGTGTGGGCAATAATTAAAGGCTTCAGCAATCTACCTGGGCAAGGTATTTTTGCCTCTTATTCCAAAGAGGAAACTCTCTCTATGGAGAGCAGAGGAGCTCATTAATGAGACTAATTAGGTGGAAAGGGGGTAGAGGCTGGCATCAGCTGCAGCTCGGAGGAGTGAATCATTAAGCTCTGTAATCTCTTCCGCTGAACACAAGCAGATCAGGCTCAGGGCAGCTAGTGGGGCTCCCACACCTGAGAACTGACCATGGGCTTGGAGAGCTAAAGGGCCTCACCTCACTCCTGCTGTGCTCTGCCAAGATAGCGCGCGCGCGCGCGCACACACACACACACACACACACACACTCACAGCATGGGGTCAGCAATTAGGGAAAGGAACCAGCTCTTCCATGAGGATGGAGGATGTTATTTTCTTGGTGCTCACTCACCTTTGGCAAGCACATGTGAGTTTGCAATAGGACTTCTTGGATGTAAAAAAATGGATCAAAGAATCTCCTTCTTGGCCTCCAGATGTGGAGGATAAACTCTCATATCTAGATTTCTGGATCTCCTAGCCACAACTAATGTTTAGCTAGCCCTGGAGCAGGTTTTGCTTCTTGCATGGCTCTCTTCCCTGACCTATGAGCTCTGAGACCTAGGGATAGGGGCTGACTGCTTCTGTATCTTCAGTGGCAGCCACATCCCAGGTGTCACTGGCACACTGGACACCAGATGGGATGGATGGGTGGGTGGGTGGAAGGGAACAGATGGATAGATTTTGGCACTACCACTTTTCTCAGCTCTTGGCTTTGGCTGAATTACAACCCCTTTAAACTCTAACTTCCTTATCTGCAAGAGGATCACAATAAGATAATGTGTGCAAGAGCACTTTCAAAAGTATAAACGATTTATAGAAGTACTTTTTTGGGGGGGTTACCAGGGATCGAACTCAGGACCTTGTGCTTATGAGGCAGATGGCAGCACCACTGAGCTAAATCCCTGGCAGTAACTCATTTTTCTTTGGTTGTTGTTGTTTTTTGAGACAGGGTCTCACTATGTAGTTGAGACTGACCTGGAACTCACTATGTAGCCCAGGCTGGTCTCAAACTCCCAGTGATCCTCCTGCCTCAGCCTCCCGAGTGCTGGGATTACAGGCTTTCGCCACCATGCCCAGCTAATAACTCACTTTTAATTACTTTGAGTTTAATATTTCAGGAGAAGGAAGGAGAGGCTGAACATCAAGGATGTGGGGAAATAATTCTGAGTAAATCCCCACAGCCGGCTTGAGTTAGCCAAAGGGCATGTGTCCTTGGGGCAAGGCCCCTGGAACAGGCTCCTCTGGCAATGCTGGGGCTGCACTGTTTACAGAGGGCACCATTGCAGCTGTGGCTCTGCCACCAGCCCTGCCTAGAGGGTTTCTGTCTCAGCTCACTATCCCCTGAGACTTCTGGGAGTCAGGGAAGAAAGAAGCTGGCTCCTGATCTTCCTCATGAGACCCACTTGTAAAGTGCCCCATGGATCTATCCCTACAACAATACTCAACAGAAGCCTCTTAGCAACTGGCACGAAGTGACTAACCTCCATGTGTCCAGCCAGCAAGCCCTGGGTGTTCCTTTATGGATGACATCTCCGTACAGCCTAGTACTAGCGTAAGCCCTTTGGTGAAACCTTCCCAGATATACAACTCCTCACCCTTCACCCCACCCAACATGTTAGTTTCAACATATTCTCTGATTCTCCAACCTTCAGGGGACCCTCCACCCTACCACTGACCACTGTGGGGATCATCTGTTCACATTCTTGTCTCTTCCACTGCACTGTGGAAGGTAATGACAGCAATGAAAGTCTCTCTTCTTATTGGGACTGATCCTGCCAAATGCTGTCCAGCCTTATAGGTAGGTATGTGACTCAGAGGCCAACTGGAAGAGCTCATCCTCTCTGATCACAGTGGTTGGGTGAGATCACACAGGTTGAGCCCTTACCTCTGGGTGCTGACACACAGACACTGGAGGTAAGAGGGACTCACTTTAAGCTAAAGAACCACAAAGCACTTATACTTTTGCAAAGCAAAAGAATATTTGAAAATAAAACTAACAGATGAAGAAAAGCAAAGCCAAGCAGTGGACAACAAGAGTCTAGAAACATCATTTGAAATCCTGGACTCAGCCATGCTGGAAGAGAGAGGAGCCTTGGAGTGCTCATTAAGTTCGAGGACTGTCTACCCTCCCACTATTTCTGCTTGAGTTAGTTTCAGCTGGGCTTCTGCCACCTATAACCAAGAGGGGCAAAGTCAGGGCTTAACCAAGACAGGGCCATTTCTGCAGCCTGTGGGTTGGTTTGTTCCTCCCATATTATTGTAGCCACTGTTCTAACTATAGTCATCTCTCTGCCTCATACCTTTTAGTGAGAAGCCAAGGTCCCTGTACCTGGTTGTTTTTCTCTGAACCACAGGCAGTGATTTGGCAGAAGTTGAGGATGCTCTCAGACCATTATGTGGCCCTCGATGGCCTTAGATGCAGTTGTCCAGGGGATACTTTCCAGCCCCACCTGTTTCTCATAAAGACTCTTATTTCTCAAAGGTTTTACTTTCCTTCTTTCCTGAGACCCCTTAAGATGTTTTGGGCATTTTTTCTGGTCTGAACAACAAAGACCACAAAGACAAAAACATAGAATGTCTTGCAAAATCAATAGCTTTAAAATAATTGGAAAAAAAAGGAACAAAGGACCTGCCCCCTCAGTAAACACAGTATCGAGAAATCTGAAAAGGGACTACTAGTATTTCTGAAGCTTTTTTGTTTTGTGTACACATTACCATCTCCATTTTACAGATGAAATATAGGCTCTGAGAAGGCTGAGAAAGTTGCTTTCCATCACATGGCTTGGCAAAAACCTACTCCTCCTTCAAGGCATAGCTCAAGAGCCATCTCCCAGGGGACCTGAGGCTGCCCGTCTTCCCAGAACCTCAAACCTGCAGACATTCAGCAGCAGTTGCCACAGGTGGTTCTGTTGGCCACAGGGTGATCCCCACTGATAGATGGATCTCAAGGCAGGGGCTATGGTATTACTCTGGATCCAGGTATTACCTTTGCCTAACAACTTCAGTGACCTGTGGTCAATGGTGGTCCAAAAATATAAAACAGGAGATTCCAGAAATAAATGATTCATAACTCTACACTGTTCTGAGTAGCGCAATGAAAGCTTGTGCTTTCCTGCTCCTCCTTAGCTGGGATGTGAATCATTCCTTTGTCCAGAATATCCACAGTGTATGCTTCTTGCCGGCTAGTCACTCGGTAGCTATCTCAGTTACTACACTGACTCTCGTGGTATCACGGTGCTTGAATCCAAATGACACATTGGGAGCAGCCTCACACTGCATCACAATGCCCACATCATTCATCTTACTTCATTTCATCATGTAGGTGTGGTGTCACCTCATATAACCACAAGAAGGCGAGTACAGTAAGATATTTGAGACAGAGAAGCCGCACTCAGACCTTTATTACAGTATACTGCTACAATTGTTCTATTTTATTATTTAATGGTTGTTCATCTCTTACTGTGACTAATTTTTAATTTAAGCTTTATCACAGGTATGTACATACAGGAAAAAAGGTAGAATATACTGGGTTTGGTACTATCAGGAATTTCAGGCATTCAAATGGGGTCTTGGAGTGTATCCTCCATGGATAAGGGGGACTACTGTATTTCTTCTTCATCTCCAGATCCCCTCCTACCCTGACCACCACAAGGATGGGCACAGAGTGGGTGGTAGTGTTTGCCAGAGAAAACAGACAAACCATGGAGTCATGATTTGAACCCTGCTTGTTTCATTGCAGGCAGACAGTGCAGCCCCTCCCCCACTGCCTCGTGACTGCCTGCACCTCTGAGCTGCCTCTTGTTCTCCCTGGAGGGAGTCAGGTTGGGTAGCAGCACTGGTTACAAGACCAAAGGGAGCATGGACAGTGGTAATAAATATGTAAAATCCAGAATTCATTACATCTAGCTAATTCCAAATGCAACAGACACCACATCCTCTGAGACAGAGCCCAATGAAGGAGTCTGGTTTGTAGCAGATAATTTGAAAAGTGGACCAGAATTGTTCAGGTCCAACTCATGAAATTATCCTTTTAATGGGCAAGATACCCACAAAGACCACTGTACTCTGTCCAGTCAATGACCAAGGAGTCATCCCCAGCCCACTTTAATTTTAGTTCCATAACAGACCCTCCTCCCCGAGGTTCCTAAGAGTCCTCTCCATCTGAATTCACTGGGTGAGAGACATGAACTCCCGAACATATAGCAGAAGATGTAGTTTTCTTAAAGAAACAGTGTTAAAGAAAGATGTTAACCTTACATAAAGTAAACTCCATCCTATGGGGGGAGTGGGGAGCTGCTCCATAAGCCAGAGATGAACTGAGCATCCCTCATGCAGTGCACTTGAAAACAGGCATCTTCATGGGGTGCCTACCTTCATCTATTAACCCCAAAGAAAGAGAGAGAGGGCCTGCCGAGCCACCCAGAATTCAGCTAATGCTTACAATTCGGCCAGGCAGGAGGCCTGCCGATGCCCCCCTCTAACCTCCCATGCTCAAAACAGTTCCTATAGTGAAGGCTTCAAAGGTAGAAAAGCAGAAAGAGATTTCCCCTCTGCCCTCTGTTAGCAGAGAAAATATCTTCCTGTTCTCTTACACATACACACTCATCCCACCAAGCCCACAGCTGTAGCAGAAAACCAAAACCACAGACAGTAGGTTTAATTCCTATTGCCAAAATATACAAGGAAAGGGTACAGGGAGAGGCGCTTCATGTGAGCTGCTGGGACAGCAGTGGCACACACAGGAAGTACTCCCGTCCACTAATGGAGCCCTCACTAGATCACAGGGCCGGGCTCCCCACCACAACTGTAGAAAAGCTCCTCCTCCCATTAGAGCCTACCAGGAGTTCCTTGAAGGGCATAGGACATGACCTCCCTCCCTTCCTACTGACTCTGCTTCAGTGGCATGACCTCCAAATAAAGTTTTTGCTCTGCCTGTGGTACCAAAGGCCCCCATATAGATCTTGATCTTTAACACAAAAGTCAAGTTTGCCCCTTATCAATCATTAACATGTTAGTGAAAATGAGTTCATTTGGAGTCTAAAAGCACTGAAGAACAAGTTATGACAGATTTTGTGTTTCTTTTTCCTTGGGTGGTCAGGCAGCATGGGTAAGGACCTCAGGCTGGGGGACAGGGAGGAGGCTACTTTAGACACAGCACAGACTGATGACAGCAAGACCTCCAGAAAAACTGTCTTTTTATGGGCAAAATGCAGAAATATGTGCCGAGTGACCACAGCTGGACGATGGGTTTGCAGCTGTTGTCAACACCACTGGCTAAGGTGTTTTGTGTGTAGAACTCCCTGCTTGTTCTGATCCCAGTCTACATCATCAGCGACTGAAGTAAAAACAGAAAATGCTGATCAAATTTATAATGGAGCTGGTGACAGAAAAGATTAAAAAACTCTGCAGGAAACTGGGCTGGTGGGCCAAAACTAACAAGTTGACATGTATTAGAAACAAATGTAAATTCCTGCACTTTGTTTTTTTTTTTTTTTTTTTTAAATGTACTACTAGTTAAGGCTGACCTGTTTTAAATGCAGTTTAGTTGGCAGGTGTAGAAATTTATGTTCCATTCATGTTCTGCAGTGAGCAAAAATGCTATATTGTTAAAAAAAAGAATAATTCAGCCCATTATGTTAACAGAGGCTGAAAACATCAAGCTGCACCCAAGTGCAATTGAGTCCAATAGAACCACAAACTACATAAGTACAACATGAGTTACATGTTATTTCAAATTTTCAAGTAGCACATTAAAGAAATAAAATAAATTAATTCTAACAGTGCATTTTATTTTACCCAATGTATACAATTTCAACATGCAATTACTGCCGAAAATTGGTGTGTTTTGTCCCCATGGCACATCTCCATCTGGACCAGCCACCTTTCATGTGCTTCTCAGCCACACGTGGGCAAAGGCTACTAAAGGACATGGCCCAGGCTTCAGCAGAAGAGGGGAAAGTCCACTAAGCTCTGTTTTGGAGACCACATCTGGAATATTTGATATTTGAGCCATTTTAGGTGGAACAATGACACACTAGCATCTGCTAGACCATCTGAAGGATGAGAAATCTTAGTGGAAAACAGTCTTCTGGCACAGGCAGGGAATCACGAACAAGGGGCACTGATATTACACAGCTACAGAGCATAAAACTAGGACCAGTGAGTGAAAACTGTGATTTTGGGTCTTTTTAGAGTGATCTTCCCCAATTCCAGAGGACGGCATATAAGCAGAAGCCAGATGATCTGCAAAAGAGTAAATATATATTGATAGGACCCCGATATCCTCTAGGTTCCCTATTAACCTGAGATTAACAGAAGAGATTCACAGTTCTGAGGTGCTATGCAAAACACTGCCTAGCCAACAAAACAGACGTATACACCCAGAGATGCCTCCTCCTTCAGTTATCTTCCTGGAAGGTGAAAACTTATTCTGGCCACCTCTACAGGTGGCTGTGTAGCCCCCAGTGTCAGATATAGGCAATGTGGGACCTTATTTTGCAGTTCCTATTTTTGAGGAGCTCTAAATGAGAGTCTGTGGGGAACATTCTAGTGTAATTATGTTAACTTGCTGATCAGTGAGCAGAAAGAGATATACGAAGGGCTGCTGAGCCCCTTCTCATTTAAAGATCTATGTGAGGGCTTCTCCTGCATCTCACAGAAAAGGCTACTTGCAGCTGCCCTCAGACTTTACACCTGGAGGGGCCTCTGGCTCATCTAAAACCTTAACATTACAGATCTCAGCAGTGTCTTTTTCCTATGTCTCAGTACTTTCTGGTCACCTCTACCTGAATGTACCACAAGCAACAACTCAGTGTGAAAATGTCTCAGATTAAACTCCTTGTCTCCTGTCCTCAACCCCCAACCTATTCCTCTGTGACTCTAGATTTGGGTAGTTTCAATACTGAGCCCATGGGCTGTGCCTCTGATTCCTGGGTGCTGGATCTCACTACCTTGTGGGAGTGGGACAACAAACTCTGGTATCAACAACACCTCCAAGGGACTCCTTTGGAGCAAGAGAGGAAGAGACAGAGAAGGATCTCACTTGGAGAGCCTGGAGAGCCCTCTCAGAGATGATTTCCCTTCCCTCCCCAGGTGTCCAAAAGGTTCTCTGGGTGTCAGGCTCAGTCAGGAGCCCAGGAACTCTGATGTGGCTTCTGTCACAGGTGCATAGGAGAAGCAGGAACACAAAATCAGGGCAAGAGAAAGGCTTAGGTGTCAGGAGAGAGGCTTGCTGTGTAGGAAGACAAGCAGCCAGTTCCACCTCGGCTGACCAGAACAGCTTCACAGAGGAACAGGGAATGATGCTCTTGTGGACTCTTCAAAGTCTCATCGATAGATCAGAGAGCGCACTCTAGGCAAGGGGAATACATGGGAACAGACCAGGGAGCTCCTGCACAAGAAGACTTGGGGAGACACGAGGAGAATGTGAAGGGAAGTGAAGGGAGGGCATCATGGGCCAGGTGGTGAAGGTCTTGGATGCCAGGCCAAGGTCTGAGATATTGTCCTGTAGGCACTGGGTGCACAGGAGGGTTTTAGGATAAGATCTGTTTGGAATAGTTGTACATTTTCTTAATGCAGGAATTTTTTTTTGTTCTGCCTTCATTTTAGTAAAAACAAAGCATCATGGAGCTGGCAAATCATCCCTGCATCCCAAAGACAGTGCGACATGTGATAATGACTGTGAAGCGCAGCTAAGGCTGTTAGCAAGAGTGACCAGGGAGCGAGAGCAGGATTGATACATCACCCCACGCCATCGGCTCTTTGTTTGAGGATCATTAGGAAAGGAGCCATTAAAAGAATGCTAGCCAGGTAGCAGGAGGGAACAGGTCTTAGCAGAGCTGTTACCCACAGAGAAATTAGCAAATAAAATTCAGAGAGGAAAGCAGGGACTCCTAGGCTTACTCAATGAGGCTTCTGGGGAATCATAACACATGTGCCCATCACCGAGGAACACCTGGTGAGATAGCAAACTCATCCAGCAGGTGAGCTGAAGGTCTCCTCAGGCCCCTCCTGGAACCATGCCATGACCACAGCATGTCCTTGTCCTCAGGAGGCTCACACTCCATGACACAGTGGCACTGGGCCTCTGTGAAGACTGCACAGGCCTCATCATGCTCATTCCCCAGCTGTGGCCAATAGGGGAGAGGAAGGGAACTTAGCTGCCTTGACATCTCTTCCCTGCCACTTTGCTTGGCAACACATTTCTCTTGTCACAGTAAACACTCAGAATACTAAGAGGGTGGGAGAGGACCTGGTATGATGCCCAGAGAGCAGAACCACCACACCCATAACTACCCACTTCTGAATTCTCTTAGGTGTCCAATACTTCTTCCTCCTGAAGATGTCTACAGAGTGCCCATTAAGGGAGCTCTTGCCCTAAACTGCTTGGCTCACTCTGGCACTTCTCTAATCCATGAAGGAATTTAGGTCAGGCCAGGGATCTGATTTGGAGGTCAGAGTTGGATACTGCCCAGTGGTTTCTAAAAATGGCTTGGGAAGTCTTACATGTTGGAAGAGAGGATGCTCAGGAGATGCAGATGGAAGACAGATAGAAGGTGAAGTGGGCTGGAGGAGAGAGGGTGGTAAATTGTACTACTGTGTCCAAACAGCTTCCAGCTCTCCAGCCAGACAACAGTTTGAAAGTGAAGCAGACTGAGGCCTTCACATTCCCTCGTGGAATGCAGGGCATACTGTTCTGAGTATCTCCAGCTGCTTCAGCAATATGAATTTCCACATCACCTTGTATTTGCTTAAGAGGTTCAAAGATGAGGTTGGGTCCTCTAGAACTTCTGTTTCCTTAATGAAACTGAATCTTTTTTTTTTATTGGTGAGCTAAAGGAACGCAGGGCAGTGTGAAGTTCTTGGGCCCTCCACTTGGCTTAATCTGAGTTTAACTCTTGGTTTTTGTTCATCAGCTTCCTGGGGTCCTAGACACACAGTTGCAGTGCTTGGATCAAACCTGATCTATGAAGCCAGCAAGTTTGGGCGTGCATCTCTCAATTTCACAGATGAGAAAACTGAGGCCAAATAATCTGAATGATTCACAAAGGTTTGGAGAAGGTAGGTCTACAATCCAGGATTCCTGAGAGCAAATCAATAGTCTCCAGGGAGCCTTGGCCAAATGTGGCCTGAGGTGGTGGAATACTCCCTCACAGTGCAGCTAAGAACAGTCTCAGAAAAACCATTAGGCCAGATCCTCCCTTCTAAGGAAACAGTCTGACAATCCTCACCCCATCTTCTCATTGTTCAGGGAACTCTTACTTATCACTTAGGACCTACCTCATATTTTACTATAACCTCTGGGCTCCCCTGCTTTGCACTTGCATAAGTGTCTATTAAAATCCATCACCATCTCATGCATTTTTATTTTTAAAATACCTGCTCCGCTCACAGGGGCCAAAGAACTTAGGTACAAAGGGTTGTGCCTTTCTCATCTTTTTGTCATCAGCAGCCAGCAGTGCTGGACACACACCAGGAGCCAAATGAATACATCTTGACTCCATGGTCTTAGGAAGGCCAGGGGTTTGGAGAGCCAAAAATATCCCCAGGAGGATAAACTTCCACTAAGAGAATATAGCTCTTCCCTCCATGGCTAGATGTTCAAAAGGTCCTTGTGACTGAGTGTCAACACCATAAAATAAAGGCCCCCTTCCCTCAAGGGAAAAAAGTAATAATCCACTCTGAGTTCTGAGTTGTGAGTTGCCACTCTTTCCAGTATAAAAGACCTGGGAGGAGGCAGAGGGGGAGTGCACAAAATACCAGGTCTGCATGGTCAGAGACCATGATACTTTCACATTGCAAGACAACTCACAGATCAATATTAAGCAAGTGATTTCTCAATTCCTTTAGAGGGACAACAGGCAGACTTTTGGATGCTTTTGAAGATTAGCAGGAATCCTGCTCTTAGAGGTTCCTCTAGTTCTTACCTATCTCTTTCTTTTAACTTCCCACATTGCACTATCTTCATGGCCTGTGACACGTATGGAAAGTAACTATCCAAGTATTTTAAAGTGCTGTTTTTCTATTGTTTTAATGGCCCCAATAAGGGCACCATTGTTCCTTAGTGGTATACATGCTTCATTCTAGTAATTAGCTGTCAGAGAGGACCCGACAGCAGCCTAATGTTGTCCGCTCAAATCATATTAATGAAATGCAATCCACTCAAATGTCCTGAATGCATATCTGTAATTGCATTAAGCAGAGAGACTGGGGACATCAGGATCAAACTTCAGTCTCTGAACAGAGTGTTACGATCAAGCACATTAATCCATTATTTCTTCAGAATCTGACAGCCAATTAATATACCAGGCCTTCATACACCAGGCGAAGGATTGATGTCCCTGTCATGATTTTGTTTTTTAAAAAACCATTAAAATGACTGTTTGTACTCAGGGATGTCAAAGTAAATGCTGGGTGTAATGTTTCTAATCAAAATCAATTGTTCAAAGGTGGAAAGGTAAGAAACAAACTTCGGAGGAGCACTGTCATTGCTTCCAAAAAAGGAAATTTAAAGATCTGAAAGTCTTGCTGCTTTTCCTGGTGTTTTTAACAAAAAAGTAGCTAAAATTAAGTACCAGTCAGAGTTCAATAACTCAGCTTCATCAAGTGATTCTGAACAGGACATGCATGGTGTGGATTCTTTTGATTTTTATTTTTAACACAAACAGGCCTTCATTTTAAGGCTCTCACTGGTATTTACAAGGAAACATATAAATAACCAGGGCAAGACTCCCCAGTCCTGAGTTGTCCAGCTTCACTTCACAGAACACAGTTAGTTAATTACCAAAGCTGCCTTACACAAATTAGAACTTCTGCTGGTCTACGAAGGCAAAAATGAGGATAAATACTCCTTCATATCTGCAGAACTGCACAAATGTCCTATGAATCAGACCCATTTGGAAGAGTGTGCAGGTCAGTGGTGCATTCTGGACCATGATACAATTTAATTAGAAGCTGCTATTAGGACACTATTTTTGATATGCCAGAGCGCAGAAGAGGCAACTGCATCCTATACACCACAGGTGCCCTTGGCTGCTCGCACTGTGTGGAAATCAGACTCACTGGCTGGATGGGAATGTCCAGGTCAGGTGGGGTTGAGAATCAGAATGGATACTGTTGGGCTTCCCAGGACTGGGACCCTGTCTACTTTTTCAGGGCCACTTCCTATCATCTACTACTTCCTCTGCTACACAACAACCAGTGCCACTCACATCTATGAATGGGTCTTTCAACAAATTTTCCTTGAGCGACAACTTCCAACACGAGCCTGCTGCCTGTCTGGGCTGGGTTTGCATGCCCTCTCTGGGGCTCCCAACCCCCTCTGTGCCAGTGCTTCCCATGCCATGTGGGAAGTGTTTGACATCTTTACCTGAGTGTGTGCACCCGGAGCTTAGGGACACCTACCTGACACAGAGCCTGGCATGTGGTAGTGACTCAGGAAACCTTCCCAAGTCTGACAGAGCATGAACACTTGATGTGGCAGAGAAGAGTGCCTTATGGGCATTATTTCAATTGTAAAAACTAAGTATGTTGAATCTATCTTTTATGGTTAGCTGTAGAAATACTATTTCTAGTTTTATTTCTATAGTCTCATCTCCCTTCCACCTGAAAAAATCCCCACTCCATTCTTTGAGTCCTAAACCTTGGGAAATGAGACACTGATTTTATACGCAAAAGCACAAAAGTAGCAGTTGTCTTGTCGGCCCAAAAACCTCATGGTAGAAGAGAGAAAGGGTGTAATTACTGTGCAAGGGGCCTGAGGAGAGTGTGTGGAGATGTGCAAGGTATGAGAACGATGTGTGCGGTTTTAGGACTCACGTCAGAAAGACACTTGCAATGGAAGACTTACCATGCTGACAACTAAGAGAAAGGGCTTAAATATGTAAAGCTAGGGGTGAAGTAATTGCTGGGGAATTCTAATTAGAAAGAAGAGTCCCTACAACATGGGGGTGTGGGGAAGGACAGAGGGACATAACATATATAGAGTTGCTGCTATGTGCACTTGGCACATACTGGCTTCAAATACATTCTCTCAATTTAGTCTTCACAGCCACCATGTGAGGCAGGGATCATCATGATCATGTTTATCTTTTGGTACTGGGAGGCAGGGATTATTAATTAATATATTTATTTATTTTGGGTACTGGGGATTGAAACCAGGGCCTTCACATTGAGCTACATACCCAGCCCCTTTTAAAATTTTGAGATAGGTTCATGCTAAATCACTGAGTTGTCCAGGCTGGGCGGCAGGAATTATTATCTCTATTTTACTGAGGAGGCTCAGGGGTGTCAAGTTAAGTGTGTAAGATAGGGGCTAACCAGGAGCACTGCCCAGTGTCATCAGTGGCTGGCTGAGAGCACAGCTGGGAACGAATCCAAGTCTCTAATCCCACAACTCACGCTTTTTCTTCATACCACATCTCACCTCAGGCCAACAACTTTTCCTTTAGTTTTGTGGAAGATTTTCAACTACCATTGAGGCAAAACACTATTCAAAGTATCTGGAAACTTGGAAGGAGGAGCAGCCCACTAAGCAGGATGGCATTGAGCAAGATGGTGTCACAGAGGAGTTGGGGCTTTGGGGCTGACCAGGTCAGTGTTGAACTCCTTTCTGGGCCACTCACTAGGTGTGTGGATTTGGGCCAATCACAGCTATTCTCAGCACTTGGCTTCCTTACCTGACTCAAGTGAAAAGATGCCATACTGTGAAGGGCTGGGAAGGAGCTTGTGCACTTAAGCTGGCATCTGGCTAGGGGCAATGATCACTCACTTCTTTCCAGCCCTTCTGAAGCACTAGGCAGTATTCTAATCAGTTCATATACTAACTCAGTTAACTCTCACAGCAACCCCAAGAGGTAAAGACTATTACTGTTTCCGTTTTACAGCTGAGGAGACACAAAGAAACGAGAGCATCACCGAGGATTCCCAGAGCTGCCATGTGAAACCCACAATCTGCCTTGAGAGCCTCCTGTTTAACTATCACCTTCTCCTGCTCGTGGCTGATGGCAATGACAGTGGCAGGGATGTGGCTGATTCCTCTTTTAGGCCTCAGCTCAGTTACCTCTCTGGGAAGTGCTGCTAGGCAACCTCCCTGTGGCTGAGCTGGCTGCTCCCACAGCGTTTCTGTCTTCTCTACCCTGGACCCGGTCCTCCTTTTCTGTTTGTTCAGTGCCTAGCACAGAGGAAGCATGCTGCCACCGAATTAACTGGTGGGCAAGGCACCCTGGGTTCCCTTCACAGTTGAGCAACCAAAAGCTCCACACTCAATCTAGCCAAGCAGCCTACACCTACATGGAGGTTTTGTTGGAAGGCAGGATGTCCATATATGTATGACTTTTTCCCCACAGGATTCATGCCACTTGGATATACCGTAATTTATCTCTAAATGAATACATGTTTAGAAATGCCATACAGAGAATACAAACAAAAAAGACCGTCACAGGTTGTCACATCTCAGGATTACAATCATGTCAGGCTGACAGGCAGGGTGGTAAATTTTTCTTAAAAGCAAACTGAGGCAATACAGGTGCTTTTTTCAAGCTGTATACAAGTTCTACTACTGTTCTTAAGTGAATTGTTAACATTCAACCCAAAAAAGAAAAATTAACTCATCAGTTTCCTTTTTCACTGTTGGCAAACTCCCAATTATCCCTTAAAACCCACTGTAACATCCCTGTCTTTTGGGAAGTCTCCTCGTCCCACAAATAGAGGTGCTCGCTCCCTCTTTTGGATTACTTGAACAGGCTGCTGTAACTGCACATAACACACTGCACTGAGAGTTCTCCCTCCATTTCCCCCAGGTGACACTAAGGGCGAAGACTGTTCCATTGGTGCCGTGTCTCCAGCTCTAAGCTCAGGGACTCAGTAACACATACTGAATTCAATGCAAAAGTACTGTCACCCACAGACAGAACCATAACAAACCAGGGTTTTTCATCTCCAGCTTCAAGGCCAGGATTTAACCATTGGCCTCAACTTAGCCCAGAGTTCCAGAGTGCTGTTGCATTAAAATAAAGTCCACCTTCTTTTTTTGGTACCGTGTTATTATGTCAAAATAACAAACAATTTACCACTGTAACTACTTTTAGGTATACAGTTTAGTGGCATGAAATACATTTACAATGTTATAATGTTGTACAACCATCACCACCATCTATCCCCAACATCCATTCTTCCTGTGAAACCAAAAAACACTTAGCCTTTGAACTATAATGCCCCATTTCTACTCCCTTCTAGTCCCTGGCAGCCACCAGTCTATTCTCTGTCTCTATGATTTTGACTTCTCCAAGTACCTTCTGTGAGTGGAATCCTATGCTATTTGCTTTTGGTAATGGGATAACTTCACTTAGTATAGTGTCCTCAAGGGTCATCCATGGTGTAGCACATGTAAGTGTTCCCTTCCTTTCTAAGGCTGCACAATACTGCATTGTATGTATATACTACATTTTACTTTAGCTATCTGGCCACGGACACTTCCATAGTTTAGCTGTTGTGAATAATACTGTTATGAACATAGATGTACAAATATCTCTTTGCATTCCTGCTTTTAATTCTTCTTTCCTAGAAGTGGGATAGCTGAAGCACATGGTAATTCAATCTTTAACTTTTGGAGGAAATGCCACACTATCTTTCATAGCAATTGTATCATTTTATATTCTTGCCAAAAATGGACATGAGTCCCAAATTTTCCACATCCTCAACATTTGTTATTTTCTGTTTTTTGACAGTAGCCACCCAAATGACAGAGGTGGCATCTCACTATAGTTTTTATTGGCATTTCCCTAGCCAGAAATAATGTTGAACAGCTTTTCATGCATTTATTGGATATTTGGATATTTTCTTTGGAGAAATGTCTATCAAGTCCTTTGTCCATTTTTTGTCCAACTTTTTGCTGTGGTCAAGTTTTAGGTGCTTTTTATATATTCTGGATATTAATACCTTATCAAGTATATGATTTGCAATTGTTTTCTTCCATTCTGTGGGTTGCTTTTTATGTTATTGATATTTCCTTTGATGCATACTTAAAAATTTTGTTTCATGAAGCTAAATATATCTGTTTTTTCTTTTGTTGCCTATCCCTTTGGTATCACATTAAGAAGTTGCTGAAATGTAATGGTGTGAAGCTTTTGTCCTGTTTTTTTTTTTTTTTTTTTTTTTAATTTTCA
>NW_022900948.1:39167417-39206118 GCF_012274545.1 Fukomys damarensis
TTTTTTTTAAGATTCACAGGTTTAAAAAAACAATTTATGGGTTTGGGTCTTACATTTAGGTCTTTGGTCTATTTTAAGCCTGCTAACTTTCTAACATGTCTACAGAGAAACATTATGAACAATATGAATAACCTCCTTGGACTTATTTAGGGGAAGTAGTAAACATGCAGACTAAAGTTCAGTTCTTGGCTTTGCAAGATCTAGCCATGACCACTGAAAGAAGCCTTTGCTCATCGATGAAGCAAGGGCAATACCACTTATCTCACAGGGCTGTTTGGGAGTGTAAATGAATGCACAAAAGGTGGTTCACAGGGTTCTTGGCAGAGCTTTTAGGTGGAGGTTCCCTGGGGCAGGCTGTCTATTTTAGTGGTAAGATCATGGACTTACAAATCAGCCACATGACCTTAGGAAAGTCAACCTCACTCTGTGCCTCTGTCTCCTTACTCATCAAGGCAAAACAATAGTAATGCCTCTTTGAATGGCTTACAAGAATAGATGGGACTATACATAACAGAACCTAACACAAGCTGGGCATGGTGGTGCACACCTATCCCAACTACTTAGGGTGAGGCAGAAGGATCACAAGTTTGAGACCATCTTGGACAACTTAGTGAGATCTTGTCTTACAATAAGAATAAATAAAAGTACTGGGGATCCACTTCCTGGATTCAATCTCTAGTACCAGTGGGGGGAGAACACAGTCACTGGCACACAGAAGATCTTTTTAACAAATGGCTTCAAGGAGCCATGGAAATCTTTAGCATCAGTCTTCCAATCTCCTAACACTGAGCTCATTTCTGTATCAGTCACCAATGTCATCTGTAAGTTCTTAAAAGGCTGCTAGGCAGGTGACTTTAACTGTTAGTATCTAGCCAGCCTTGACCTTGTGGGGCTCAAGGAAAGTCCACTTATTGGTGCTGAGAAGGTTTGGGTTCTATTTACAGGGGATTTGCCTTGAAAAAAGTCCGAGGAATGTCAGGTGTGGTGGAGCAAACCATAATCCCATACACACACTCCAGCTACTGAGTGTGTATATGTGTGTACATTTATATACACCTACTCTATGGCACAGAACAGTATGAAAAAAATTCTTTTTTTTTTTGTACCGAGGATCAAATTTAGGCCCTTCCAATTGCAAGGCAGGTGGCTACACCACTGAGCTAAATCTCTGGCCCTTGTATGAAAATTAAATTAAACACAAGAGAAAATAAGGCAATCAAGAGATCTGTTAAACATGAAATGTACAAAATAATATAATGAATGTAATAAAAATAGTGTTTAAGTAAAAAATTATACAGCAAGACACACTGCCATTAATCTCCCTCAAAATACTTCCCCTTACTTTGAACACACTTGTCCCATTTTTTTTGATACTTTCTGAAGCAGTTCTAGAAGTTCGTTTTTGTGAGTATCTTCAGTTGCATTGCTGTGGCTGCTGTGATGTATTGACTTGAATCAAAATGTTTATCTTTCACAGTCATTTTCATTTTGGGGAAGAGCCAGTGCCAGATCTGGAGAATAAGGTGGATGAGGTCATACTGTATTTTTACAAAATATGCATTTTTCTTGGCAGCAGCATTCACCATATTTTTTATCATACCTTGTAAAGATACAAAAGAGGACTTCCAGAACTACTTCAGAAAATGGCAATCATGATGGGATAAATGTGTCCAAAGTATGAGGGGGGATTATATTTTATTTTATAAATTGAGTTTGTTGGTACATTTTAGGTATACGGGGGGATATTTTAAAGATTAATGGCCATGTGAATTAAACATTCACTATATTTTTCAATCACCCCTTATATAAGGTAGCTACTAGCTTAACATGGAGAACTACAAGTTCAAGCCCAGACTGGGTAACTTCATGAAGCCTTGTCTCAAAATAAAGAACAAAGATCTGGAGATGTGGCTCAGTGAAAATGTCCTGGGTTCAAAATACCCAGTACAATGAAAAAACAAAACAAAAACAAAAACAAACTAAACAAAAGACCTTGGACAGCTCCAAGTAACCAGATGTCCACATTTGTGATACTAGTGTTGCCCTTCCCTGCCATTTTCCCCAGCTTTGGCCAGGGTAATCTTTCTAAATTACTGGTGGGTGCCTGTTATTTTTACTCACTATAGCTCTCCAGTGGATCTCCCTACCTGTAATCGGTCTTCTGCCTCATCAGATTCAAAGGTCAATAAGTTTAAGACTCACTGGGTTAAATCAAGTTCAGTCTAGGCATGCAGTGCTTCTGAAAATGTGTCATAAGATGACACACTGCAGAGTGTGCTTCCTCAAACCAAGGTGGTATAGCACGTAGGCTACTGAATGGGTGTATATACCTGTGTGGACACATCCATTCTATGGCATGGAATAGCAAGAGCATAAATCAAACACAGAGAAGATAATGCAAGCAAGAGATGTGGTAAACATGAGATGTATAAGATTACTGGCATAACATGGCATACTGCTTTACAGAAAACTTTCTTCTTAATGTGCACAAGGGGCATAGCCTAACAATAAAATATATAATATAATAAATACATAAACTAGTAACATATTTGCCAAATATTATGTACTGTACATAACTGTATGTGCTATACTTTTATATGACTGGTAGCATGATAGGTTTGTTTACACCAGCATCATCACAAATATGTGAGTAGTGTGTTGCACTATGATGTTATGATGGCTAGGGTAGCACTAGGCAACAGGAATTTTTCAGCTCTGTTCTACTCTTACAGGTCTGCCATCGTATCTGTGGTCTGTCATTGGCTGAAATGTTATTGTGCATGACTGTAGGGGTAATTGCTAAGGGAATGCAGAGCCCCTGTGGTACACTGCATTTCCAAAAGGGGAAATGAGTCAACTGTATTCCCAGAGTTGCTTGACCCTTTTATTCAAAGAACACCCATTATTACCAGGTAGAAAAACACTGGCCATACTCCTTAGGATGGATTTCTTAAGATTCTAGGATTTTTGGCCTTCCTTTCTAGTTTTATCCTGCCATCCACTGCTTTTTGAGTCCACTTTTGTTTTCAATAGTGAGAATTCATGGCTTTGTCCACGTATGCTGTACCCTTTGCCCTGGCACGTCGGTCTAGAATGAGTTCTGCTTCTCCATCTGGCAAAACTGTACTTATGCTTCAAGGCTGGCCAAAATATCCTCTCCCCCATAACAATGGTCTCAATATGCACTCTGTTACCTAGTCTAGCCCCAAGGTGCATAGGAGAACCTTTTAGCAAAGGGATGACAAACAAGATAAGCTCCTGGAAAGCAGGACCAGGAGTGATTTGTCTTTGTACACTTGGTTCCAGGCCTGCACAGAACCATTGTTCAATCATGCTGGATAAATAAATGCTCACTGAATATCAGAAGGAACCACTGGAAAGTAACAGAATTTTTAAAAAATATGATTTAAATGTCTTAGGTTTTATAGACTTAAAGACATTTTATTTCTCAGAACAAAAATCCTTAGCATCTGACTATAAATTCTTAGTGGATTTAAGAACATCATGTACTTTCTGCTCCACTGAATACAGAATCTGTGAAAGGCAGAGCCGAGGGGCCTGCAGAGACCTGCTGACCCCACCCTGTTATTCTTAAGATGATGAAACTGAAATCCAGAGAAGGGAGGGGCTTGCCCAGGCTCAGTCCTCCTGACACCCAGTTGCCCTCCTACAGCTCCATGGACCACCCAGGCAATTCCCCAGGGCCTGGAGGTAACTGACCAGAACCTTGAAATTTACATACCTCCCTGTGCCCCGCTGAGCTGAGAAAAACTTCTCTACAATAGCACCAAAAGGTTCTGTTTGGTAATCATGCACCCAATAGTCATGATGAGCAGTGGCATATATCAAAAAGGCTACAAAAAAGCAGTGACAGCAAGACACGATCCCTTATGAAACCAGTCTGGCTGGCGTTCACTTTTAATGTTAAATGATGAAGTCTTGAGACAGTCACATATTTCTTCAAGATAACTCTGAAGGAACTCCGTGATAATTTGGCATCAATATCCAACTTATGTTACCTAACATATTTTAGCAGCTATAACTCTGTGTGATATATTCTATATGGACAGATCTATCGTGATTGGTAAATTACAATGTGTAGGAGTACAAATGCTTCTAGGAAATGGGGCTTTATGTAAATATGTAACATTGCACCCAGAATTCATGCTACTTCCATACACAGGTTGCTATAATCTGTATGTAAACAGAGATACCTTGTAGATGAGGTTTGCCTTTAAGATAACTTGGATTTATTCTTTAAACAATGGATTATAAAGTGGGAATCACAAGCATCCTCGACATCTTGAGGCATGTAGGCAACACAGCTTTAAAAGAGTTAACGCATCCCTACCAGAAGTCCTAACAAATTGAATCTTATTTAATTAGATATTGTATTTGGGGGGAAAATGAAATAAAATCTTTCATTAACTAAACCAAACTCCCTTAAAGGCAACAATATGTTCCTCTCTGTCAGGACAGAATGGAATGAAATCTTTATTTTAATTGGGGTCAGATGAGGAGCCATTTGGCTTCAGATGCTTTGTTTATCAGCCCTAAGCTTTATGGCTGAACCGGAACGTGAAATATTCCATTACACAACCGTTCCACTTAAAAGTCCACTTTCCCAATGATTTTTTCACATGTTAAATGCTTTAAATATAGCCCTCACTAGCTTTGAAATTTAGAAACAGAGTATTTAAGGATCTCCCAGTGACATGATGCTCCTGGATGGCTGGAGGTTAGGATGCTGCTTCTTCTATCCAGAAGCACAGCCTCCCTTAGACAAGTGCCCCATGACCAGGAAGAGCAGGCAAGGAACACTATTCCCCCAGGCTGCTGCTCCTCAGCCAGAGAGAGCATCCCCTTCATGCACCTGAGCTGAGAGTTTCCAGACTTGTGCTCCCCTGGGAGACAACACAGTGGTGCTGAGTAAGAGCAAGGATTATTATTGGGCATTAGAATCCTGACCCTAACACTTCCTAGCTGTGTGACCTTGAGCAAGTAACTGATCCCTTCTGTGCTTTTAATTGCATCATCTGTAAAATATACTAGTACTACTGTATTTACCTCACAGGAATAGTATCAGGATTAAATGAGTAATGTGTATACTGTGCGTTAAGCAGCACAGAACAAGAAGTACTATTTAAGAATTTAAGAGTTGCAGTTGTTATGAATATTAATTCATGCTTCTACATCTATCCTCACAACAGCATAGTGAGTTAAGGGTAATTAAGTCCATTTCACAAATGAAATAGGCTCCTTGTTCAGGTTCTCACAAGCAGAAAGTTATGGGGTGAAGTTTGAACTCAGCTTTTTTTTTTTTTTTTGGTGCTGGGGATCGAACTCAGATCCTTGTGCTTGCGAGGCAGGTGGTGGTACCACTGAGCTAAATCCCTGGCCCTGAACTCTGCTTTTTTTATGTCCTGTCCACTAAGAGATACTACTTTTAGGGCAAAGAAAATAAACAGATATTTAAACCTAAGAACCCAGATATGGTCCAATATTTCTATATACTCTTTAAAACAATGTAGTATTTTCACACTGGGAACTAGGCTAAGAGGAACAAGTATGTAATCCCTATTTGTTTTCTCTTCTGAGACCTGGAACTTCTGTCCAAGAGAGGATTCTAAATGCAGCTTATTATCTATAGAAAGACGAGGTACTAAATAATTCAAATGTAAAAATGTGAATCTTTACTATCACTGAGGATGACAACAGTCACAATCAAGTGCATTAATTCATTCACTTTGTGTTTATGTGCAAATTCTAGGCTGAGAGCTATGTAAGATGATTGTGTGAGAGTTCACCTTCTTGAATTACAGCAGGAAATATTAACATAGAAAAGTTATTTTTTGTCTTAAAACAGTATTCAGAGAGTCAAAAACAATTTCCATTTCCACTGTGAAACTTCATTTGGCTTTATTCAGTTCTTAAAATATATTCACTCTGAAAACAACTTTCTTTTTATCTTTCAAGCTTTAGCATCAAATTCCACCTAGAGTTTCTTTCTAAAGCACATCAGCAATGGGTTAATGATTACATTATGTGACAGCTCCCAAATAATGCAGGCAAAGGGAGGTGGACCTAATCAAGAAAACACTGCCTCTGTTACACTTGGGGAGTCCAGAGCCAATGTTATACAAGACACGCCTCGAAAAAGAAAACTGGGAAAGTAGCAAAAGTTCTGGCAAACTTTCATTTTCTATGATAGCTGTGGGATCACATTGTCAACACCTGATAGGAAAGAGTCAAATTCCGAAATGACTGTGAAATTTGCATTCTCATATGCTTACAGAAAATACAGCCATTTAAAATTAAATGCATTATTCCTGACTTGTAAATTCCAGGGCAATACCCAGGAAGTTCTCTCTATACATTCTCCCATCTTCTGTGAAATGCTCTGTTCAGGAAATTGTAATAAAATGAGCTGCCTCTGCAATTTCACAGCAGGTATTTTGATTTGATGGTAATCACTTTTCTTTACAATTTTCATATAATCGTGCTGTGATCTTTTGACAAATGAGAAAAGACAAGTGGACATCCACATGTGTGTAATTCACTAATTGTGCATCACCAGTGAGAAAAAATGCTTGCTTTAAAAGATATTCTCTTAATCACAAAATTCAAAGCAAAGGTGGCATGAACATCTAAATAAATATCAAAGAAGCATCAAAGGTAACCAAGTAAGGGACCAGGTGAAGTGTGAAGTGTTAACTGTATCTAAAAAAAGCATAAAAGAATAAAGGAAAAAGACAGATACACTGAATTTCCAATTATCATAATGTTATCTTCTTCCTAATACATTTTTCAAACTTGAAAAAAAAAACACTGAAGCCAGAGGAATTCAAAGCAAATTACCCCCAGCTGTGTCCTTCAAACATGTCACATGCTGTGTGTATTCAAATACAAAGTAAAATTATGACTTACAAAATGTATGTTTATGTCACAATACAGCATCAGCTTCCCAAAGGCACAGTGAAGAAACAAAACACAAAACCAAGAAAGAAGAGGCTGGGTGGCATTTGTCTGGCTGGGTAGTTGGGTGGGGGAGAGCTAGCCTGGAACGCTCCCTCTCCAACACATGGCAGTATCTGTGGGGGATATGCAAAGTCAAGAACTCTGACAGATAATGAACAAAGGACCTCTAGGTCAGAAACAAGGGAGCTGGGCAAATGTGAGGAGGTCTAAATTTGTAGAAGAGGCTCACTGACAGAAAACACACAAGAGGTGATGCTTTTCTGTCCCAGACAGCACATGAGTTGCAGAGTCAGATGGGCCTGTCTTCAAAATTACTGCCAGTTAACTGGCTGACGAAATCTGCCTGCACATCAGATTCCTTGATCTGTAAAGTATGGACAGAAACCCTAGGAGCAGCTGTGGGGAGACTCAGTAGTCCTGTAGCCAGCGTCTTATACACAGGAGGAAGCAGATGAAAGGGGATGCTCTTTCAGGTGAACCTTCCTGTAAAGACTACAGCCATCTCTGCCCCATCACATCTTGTCATTCTTTTCCTGGAGCAGCAAATTTACCCTTTCAAAAACTCAGCTCCAGAAACCAGAGAAATGACCCTACTTGGCACACTCCTGCTCTGGCCCCTGCAACACTGTGTGGGCTTTGTACGCCTCCCCGCCCTTTACTGTGGCTCAGTAAGACACAACCATCACCTAGTTTCCCTCTCGTGGCTTCAGCTCCCACTGAGAACTCCTAAAAAGCAGATTTGTTTCACTGATCTTTGTGCTCCCTGCATCTGGCAAAACCCAAGCACTGACTGGGTGCCCAGTATAGTGGGTGAATTTATGGGCCATGAGCTTTGTTCATCTTATGCACAGGCATTATGGAAAAGGATAATTAGAGTGTGCGTGCAAATGGACAAAGGTCCACTTGTGTCTTATTCCAATAGAATACAGAGGGAAAATACTGTTTGTGCAGCACTGTCCACCTTAACTAGCATGTATGCATTTACCATGTTTTGTGAACAGCAGTAACATGGGATACAGTGGGGTTATTATTCTCAATTTACAGGTGAGGAAGTGAAGGTTCAGGAGGAAATCCCCCTATATCAGCATGCAGCAAAACTGGGACAGTAAGACGTGACCTAGGCCTTCTGGACTCCACACTGAGAGCCCTTCCACCAGGCTATGTCACTATCCACAACCAGAAATGGAGAAGCCTGCGTTTCAACTCACAACAACACCGACTACTTCCAAGCCCAAGGGTTGTGGCCTTTGTGTTTTTTCCAGTGTGAAGGGTGGGGTGAAGTAGGTATAAAGGAGATGCTTTTCACTGAAATCAGGATTCCTAATAACAGAATTTTAGAGGTGGAGTAATAGGTCACTGAAGGAAGACCACCCCCGCCGACCCCCGGTAGCCGAAGTATGCAAGAGAAAGCCTGTGGGGAGCTATGGAGAAGATTCATGCATAGAGGCCACAAAACTCTTCCAATGCCGAGTCTCAGATGGAAAATGTTGTTTAGGACGATGTGACCTTGGAGCAGGACAGAAAGCAGGCTGTAGAGAGACTTGCTAGATCTTCCCCTTCCTTGGATGCCAAGCCCTATTCATCCTGCCAGGCTCCACTCAAATATCCCCTGCCCAGGAAGGCTTCCCAGAGGCTTACCCAGGGCAGGACTCCTCTGCTGTGTGGCACAGTCCTGGGTGAGGCACTTCAGTGAGGAAGAGCCCAGATGCCCAAGGCAGTCAGACCAGAGCCCCATCCTGCCTCTGGCACCAGAAGGGGAGCCTCTGGGAGCCCCCTTACTGCTCTGAGGTCAGGCTACCATGAGGATCCGAGGGCTGATGCAGGTGCTCAACACCATGCTGGGCCTCCACTAAGTGCTCATCAAGTGGCAGCTGCACTGGACAAGACTATGCCAGGACAACAAGCCTATGCCATCAACACTACATCCCACCTTAGCCCTCCACAGGGCTGCTCACAGAGCAGCTGCTTGTCCTATTGCTGGCTGAAGAGCAATGAAGTCAGCAATCAGGGGACAACTGCAGCAGCAGAACAAGACCTAGCCTCAGGGCAGACCCGGGTTCCGGTCCCAGCTTGGCCACTTATGAGCTCTGAGCCCTGGGAAAGTCACTTCTTATTTCTAGTCCTCAGGTTCTTCAAGAGAAGAATGTGACAGATACTATTATTTGCACCTCCTCCCTTACAGTTTGCTGTGAGCATACAGAGGGCTTTGTGAACCATGGGAAACCAAGTGAACACTAGCTATCGCACATGGCAGGGTGAGGCTGGAACAGGGGCATGGGGCTGGGGGATACCTGTGGTCCAGTGTCCCTTGGCTCCCCAAACAAAACCCAGCAGTTATCAATGCCTCATGATTTGGGGGTCTCTGCTCTGCTTGTATGTGGAAGCTATGTGCGGTCAATCATGCAGGAAATCAGAATCAGAGAGAAAAATGACAAAGGGAGAGAAGGAGAAGAATATAGCGGTTCGAGTAGGTCAAAGTGTTCCTGGAAAATAAAAGCTCCAAACAAGAACCAGCAGAATGGCAAAAAGGCAAACAGACGATCAAAAGCAAGAGAACAAAATGCAGGCCGGGAAGTCAGTGCCAAAGAATTGATTAGTCAAACATATGAATCTCTCATGCTGAAGCAGAAATATCACAGCCCTGGCTCCTCACTGTGGAGCCCGCTCCTCATAATGGGAGACATGAAGAGGCCGGGGAATAAAGCAACTTTCATTTTTCCTCCATGAACGCCGAGGGCCAGGCCCCATGAGGACCTCGCCTTGTGCTGTCTTCAGGGGGGAGCATGGCCCCTGGCCACGGGAGTGGGGTGCGAGTGAATGGGCTGGCACTTGGCTCACTTCACTTGAAAGCTCAGAGGCCGTTATAGATGCCGATCTCGGGCAAGAACAGCATCCTGGGACTAGGACTTGTAGATTCAAATGAGGAAAGGTGAGTGTCCTTCTCGGCATCATGGGGACTAGAGTTCCTTCGCATCTCTTTTCAGTGCTCCTTCCTCATCACATGGGCCCATGGCCTATTTCAGCAGTCAGCACGGATGGTGTGTTGCAGACCTCAACAAAGTGGGGAGAAGTCACCTAACGGAACGGACACACCGGGATGATTTCCAAGTATGGGGCAGCCCTGAAAGAGTGTCCACACATTTGCTGCAACATTCAAGAGCTATAGGTAATTTGGAATAGTGGCCGCGAATGTGGAGTCAGCAGACATGGGTTGAAATTTGAGCTATGGCATGAATGGGTGTATAACCTTGGCTAAATTCTTGGTTCCCTAAGCTGGGAAGTGGGGATAATGATGCATGCCTTCAGGGTTCCTGTGAGGATTAGATTAAATGGGACACGAAGGTGTCTGAAACTGTGTATGCCTCACAGCTGTGCACTTGGGGAATCTGAAGAAGACATGCTGCCTATATTTTAAAACACTTCTGGTATTCTGGAAACTATAGAATGAGCTACAGTATATAACTGTTGTGCTTCTCTGAATGGGCTACAGGAACCTGGGCCATTCAAGTAACTTTACAATTTAAAAAAATTTTTATTAGCACATGTTTGCAATATATAATGATTACACCGGTCATGGAAGTTGGTACATGCACATAACATGTAACACATCTTAATCCTTTTTATGTCTCTACCTTTCCCTTCCCTCCCATTTAAGTAATTTCTGCTGAAATGTCATCCTGAGGCCTGCTTACCCTTTGGACTTCCTCCCTGCCATCCTGTGGGGTGGTCCTTCCCTGACTTCTGGAATAAGTGCTCAGAGCTAGCTTCTTTGTGTATTGATTTCCGAGGCAGCCCAATCTTTCTTGTTCACCCCACATTTACAGCAAGAATTAGCTTGGCTTACAGAAAGGGACTCAGGCTTTGGAGCAAGAGTCTCAGGTTGGAAGCCCAATTCTACCACTGATTCACTGTGGTAATAGGTCCACTTCTAAGTTTTCTATACACACTGTCTACATACTACTAGAAATTTCAAGTAGGAAACTTTTTTTTAGGGTGACTCTCAATGGATAGATGACATCCAACAGAACTGAGGCAACTGGAAGATTCTCCACAGACTCCAGTGCTATGCTGTAATTTCCTCACTTTATTCCTTTGTTCCTAAGAAGATCAGCTAAGGCCCAGAGTCTGGGGACATTAGAGCTGGAACTCTCGGTATTTAGTCTAGTCTGTGGATAGATGACATCCAACAGAACTGAGGCAACTGGAAGATTCTCCACAGACTCCAGTGCTATGCTGTAATTTTCTCACTTTATTCCTTTGTTCCTAAGAAGATCAGCTAAGGCCCAGAGTCTGGGGACATTAGAGCTGGAACTCTCGGTATTTAGTCTAGTCTGTCTCTTCCTTTTAGTGTTGAAGAAACTGAGGCCCAAAGGGGTTAGGCAACTTGGTTCTAAATTACATAAAAAATTAGATGCAATGTCTTGGGGTGGGTCAGCTCCCTCATTTTGCTCCAAAGACAACATAATGAGTCTTATGCTTGACCACCAGCAGAGCAATATAGCTGGGTTAACCTTTACTGGAAAATAAGTGACTGCAGAACACAGTGACAAACCCTTGCTGATCATTTCCTGCACTGCCCCTTACAATGCCTGCTCAAGATACAACTTAGATGAGAACTCAAAACTCTCTTCCACCCTCATTATAACTTTGCCCCATTGTAATTTCTACCCCTAAAGGCTTAACTGTATGAGAGGGCTTGGTCACCAGACTAGAATAAGAGCAAAAAGTTTTTATTAAAAACAAAACAAAACAAAACAAAACAGGGCCAGGGATTTAGCTCAGTGGTTCCACAGCCTGCCTTGAAAGTGCAAGGTCCTGAATTCGATCCCTGGTATCAAAATAAATAAATAAACAAACAAAAGATTAAAGAAACAACCATGAATTTTTCCTCCCCAGTCCAATACTCATTGGGAGGGCTTCTATTGTGTGTGTGTGTGTGTGTGTGTGTGTGCGTGAGAGTGAGAGAGAGAGAGAGAGAGAGAGAGAGAGAGAGAGAGTGAATGTATGTCAGCAAGGGCACATGACAGCTTAGCATGGGGTGGTAGGGCTTAAGATGAGTAACTGGGGTATCTGCTTAGAGTCCTGGCCCCAGCATGTTATCAGATCCTGAATGGGGGCCAGAGGCCACCTACATGGAAAGGATGGCTCTGTCTGAGCCAAAGAGCAGCTCGCCCAGGGTGTAGAGCCTAAGGGAGAGGAGGGTATGGATGTGGGCGAGTAGGGACAGTGACGAGCATGGGATGTGGGAACTCAGGTAGGATGTGAGTAGCCTGGCCCTGAATGTTGTGTGAGAAGAGGGAGTACTTGTGTAAAAAGTACATAGTGGAGGCCTAGCATTCAGGTCAGTCAGTATATAAAGAGGGCAAGGCAGACCTCTGGGTTGGGAAGGACAAAGGGGGTAAGGATAGAAAAGAATAAAAATAAGTGTATTTGCTAACACAAGGGAGGCAAGGTTTTTCATGTTTGTGGACTGTAGTCACTAATATGCAAAGGGAGGAAACTGGAACAACTCCTATTTTGGAATGGAATTGGAGCCATTGGTATGAGCCCAAGGCTTTTACTATGTGAAGATACAGAAACAGAGATGTTAGATGCCGTTGTGGGTCTCTGTGATATATTCCCTAGCTCTGTCTACTTAAAAGGCCTGGTATAAGAAATCCTAAGAACCTGGTTTCTAAATACTATTCTCCACTAAAGATACCAGGGTCCCTTGAAGAAAGCGCTGACTCCAGGGCTGGAGCAGGAAATGTACACAATGACTTTATGGAGATGGGAAGGGGATCTGGGGGATGGGGGGGAGGGAGGGTGGTGAAAGTGATCAAGATGTGACATGTATATGCACCAATTCCCCAAGATGAAGGTAATTATTATGTATTACAAACATATACCAATAAACAAAGAGAAAAGAAAAAAAGATGGACATGAGGCCTCTTGGACTGTTGGAAAAGTCATGAATTAACAGTCAGATAACCACACTGAGAGGCCGTCTAAAAAGACAAGTGACTTGGATACTTCAAAAATGTCAAATGTCTTGAAAGACCAGAACAAAATCAAGAGAGATTATTCTGGAGATTAAAGGGTACTAAAGAGACTTAACAGTGAAATGCAATCTGTGATCCTTGCTTTGAGTTCAGGTATATTAAAAAAAAAAGAAAAATCATTATAAAAGATTTAGAGTCAACTGGAAGAACTGAATGTAGATTGCAAATTATCTATTTACATTAGATAACATTCTTATATCAATGTCAGATTTCCTGAGAGTATAATGGCTTTGTGATTATCATAGAAAGTGACTGGATTCTTGGGAGAAGTAGGCTGAAATACTTAGAAGAGAGGAATCAAGATATTTGCAACTTACTTTCATCTGGATTAGCAAAATAGAAAGCAAAACAGACCTGAAATAAGACAAAAGGTGTAGTGCATATATATGTAGAAAGATAACTGATGGACTTTAGGTGAAGGGTAAATGTGTATCAATTGTACTATTCTTTCAAATTTTCATGAAGATTTTTTTCATAAAAATAGTTGAAGGAAAATAAATTAATTTTTTATTTAGAAATGTTTACTAACAAACTAATATAATTAAAGAACAAAATGAAATACCTAGTTTTGCCTTAAAATGTTCCAGAAAAGGCGGGCATGGTGGCACATGCCTGTAATCCTAGCACTGAGGAGGCTGAGGCTGGACGATCGCTTCAAGTTCAAAACCAGCCTGGGCTACACAGTGAGTTCCAGAGCAGTCTGAATTACATAGTGAGACCCTGTCTCGAAAAAAAAAAAAAAAAAAAGTTCCAGAAGAATGTAGTTGGGCAGGTGGGGAATACTGTACTTTTGTGGATATTTGAGGGAAAAAGGTCCCAGGCTAGAAAAAAATGTATTTGCTATAAATGTATAAGAAGGTCAACATGAAAACACAAAAATTTATGTAAATAAGAATTAAAAACATCAAAAAACAAAACAAAAAAAGCATAGAGAGCCCATCAGATAAGTACACAAAGGGTAGTGTTCATTACAGAAAAACAAATATCTGCTTAATAAACATGAACAGAATGGCACTAGCAATTTAAAAACTTTAAAAACTAAACAGAACTCAATTTTTTAACCTATTATAGTAACAAAGATTAAAAAAAATAAAACCTCCTAGCTGTAGTCCAGATGGCTATAAGTGGAATGCTGATAAGAATGAACAATAGTGGAATACTTATGACAAGTAATTTGGCAAGTGTATACAGAATCTTAAAAACATATATATAATATATATATGTACATATATGGAGTCCACCAAAATGTATAGATCTAGGAAAGTAAAATGTATACATATTTAATAATAAATTTATTGAGACACAAGATTAAGAGAAGTTACCTCTACAATTACAAGAGGAGTACAAAGTGGTGGCCATGAGCTTCCATTTATTAGTAAGGTGAACTGCTGAACTGCTGAAGTGTGTATATATTTTTTGGGCCCTCTCTCTCTCTCTCTCTCCTTCCCTCCCTCTCTCTCTCCCTCCCTCCCTCCCTCTCTTTGCATACACACACACACACACACACACACACAAATTGGGATGGATGTGTGTGGATATATCTACATACATACACATATACATATTCTTTTAATTTAGCATTGGCACTGATGAAAATATATTTTAAGGAGAAATCACAAAATGTTAACAAATCCTTATGTATGAAGATTCATATAAACAAACAACAAAAATTAAACTTCTCTCAAGAGGGGAACAGGTAAGTAAATTCAAGCAAAGGAATATCTAGCCATTTACAACTGATTATTTACAGACACTATCTCATGGTATAAAGAGAACTTGTATGATAAAGACTATATGAAAAAGGAAAACTATATTGACTGAGCTCAATTATGTGAAAAGGCATAACAACAACTGGAAAGAAATAAAAAAACTGGCTCCTTCCGGGTGGTGGGAATGTGAGTGACTTTTTTTTTTTTCTTTTTCTTTATGCTTTTCTCTCTTTTCCAAATGTCTTACAATGAAAATGCATTACTTTTATAATCAGGAAAAAAAAACAATACACATTATTATGTTTTAGATGTTGTCTCAACCTGGTCCTTTGCCCTGGTATACATTTTTATGATTGCTCCTGTCATTACGACAAGAAGAGAAACTTCACAAGTGACTGGGTAGCCCTGACTGGCATCAGGGATTCACCTACGTGGGATGGATTTTAACTAGCACAAAGGACCCTGTAAGTAGGAACATTCAAAGGCAATTAGTTGGTAACAATATTATAAATAGAAAAGGAGCCAAATAAATGTTTTCTGGATATCATTAATTTAGTTGTAAAATAGATTCAGAGTTACTCTGATAACCCCATATAAAGAAAGGCACTCATTATAAAGACAGCCATGTGTTAAACAAGAAAATGTAGACGCAGAGATGGCTCTGCTGTACATAACTAAGATATTCCCACGGAGACAGCAGTTCTCAAAATATCACCCTCAAAAACAAAAGCTTCAGCCAGGAAAACAATCCCAGCACAAAGCTAATTGAGTTGATCGTGCCCACCTATCTCAGAATCCAGAATTTCCCCTCTGTGCTCTGGCTCAGATTGTTGCTGAGATCCAGGTGCAGGCCACTGCTTGGAAATGTATTTGCAAGGTAGGCATAATAATTTGCTTTATAAGAAAAATTGGGCCAAGGATTTAGCTCAGTGGTTCGACCGCCTGCCTTGCAAGTGCAAGGTCCTGAGTTCGATCCCTGGTACCAAAAAGAAAAAAGAAAAATTACTGCTGAGGGACACTGAGAAGACTAAAGAGAGGGCATGGGAATGTGCCTAGCACAGTTCCTGGCAAGGCCTACTGATCCCCTTTCCAAAAGAGCTCTTTCCCCTTGTTTCCACTGACACCATGAAGTCCAAGCCACCCTTACACCTCCTGCCTCTCTTTATGCTTCCACACAGGCCCCTTCTCAGCAGCCAAAGTGATTTTCAGACTATAAAATTGATTGTGTCACACTTATTTGAAAAAAATCTTCACTGGTTTTCCACTGACTTACAATAAAATTCAAGGTTCTTCCTGTGGCCTGCAAGACCGTGCAAGAACTGGCCCTACTTAAATCTGTACCTTCAGTTTACGCCATTTGCTCCTTGCTTGCTATATCTCAGGCTCTCGGTCTCTTTCAGTTCTTCCAGGACACCACGGTTCACATTTCTCCCCTTGGCCTAGTAAGGTTCTCCTTCACCTCTCAGGTAAAATGCCAGCTCCGTAAGTAGCTCCTGACTACTCTGTCTGAAGTGAACACACAGAATGCCTCTCACCTCCTTTAGAGTGCAGATGAACCACTGTAAATGATTCATCCGTCTGCCCTCTCCATTTCTGTCTATGTCTCTTGACTAAAAGCTCCCCGTGGGCCTGCATTGTTCGTTTCTAGTCACAACACTTGGCCGCTTACTCAACCCTCATTCCCTCCTCTCATTCCTAACAGGATCTCCATTGTGCTCTTGCTCTGAGCTCCCTGTGGGGACAAGGGCTTGAGGTCTCATTCCTAGAGCCAGGGATGGGTCCTCACATCTAATCCAATCCTGGTATGCTCTTATCCTTGCCACTGACTGGTAGGGTATGAGCATGTAACTCAGTTCTGGTCCAAGACACACGAGAAGAATTCACCAGGAGAGCTGTGGGGGAAGTTTTCCTAAATTGTAAGATTGACCAGGAGGAGACAGTCCTTTCGTTACCTTTGGAAACTGAAGATGGAATGCCTGCAAGCGACACAGCCATCTTGAGATCTGGTGGTTTGGCCTATGGGCTAGGCTGGCAGATGTAAGAAGGAAAAATGGGGTTACTGATATAATCAGTGAGTTGCTCAATTAGCCAATGACTGATCTTTCTACCTCTGACCAATCCGTGATTGGTAATACAGTTCCTTTTATTTCAGCTACATCTGTGTTTCCTGTGGCTGAAAGTTTCCTGGTACATTACTCTGTCCCACCATGTAGTGTGACATTTGGCACATTGTAGCTACTCAACAAAACTTGGTTAAATTAATGAGTCAGAGTGTTTATTGTAGACTATCAAAAATTCCTGCTGTTAGAATAGGTAATTTCTAAGAGAACAATATTCACTTTTTCTTTCTTTTCCATTACATAAATTTTACATTAAAATAAAAAGAAAAAGAGAAAAATTCCAAATGCACTTCTAACATATTGCAAGACTTGGTTGTTAAAGGTTGTTAGTGTCACACACAGACCCCTTACACTGAGGCAGCCTGCAGAAATGCAGCTGTCGGGTGAAGAGGCCCCTGTATGCCAATGCTCTGCCTCCTGCCTTCAGGTTTTAGTGCATTGTAAGTGTAAGTTAATTTTACAAATATGCCAGAATAGGAAGAAAATTATTAAGCTTCTTGGAAAACTGACAGGAAAAGTTTCAAATGCACATGGAAATCCACTTCCAAGTAAGCCCATGGGAGGCAGCGTAGGGATGAATAGGCACAGGAGTCAGATATGGATTTGAATCCCGGCTCTGCTATGTCTATTGCTATAACTGTAGGCAGGTCACTTACCTTCTCTGAGTCTCAATTTCCTCCTCTGTAAAGTGGGACTATTACTTAATTCACAGTTTTTAAAAATGAGATTATAAGTAAAATATCTCTATAGCCCTTTGGAGTCTGGTATATTGTCAGCATTCAAAAGAAGCTAAAGTTGTGATGAAAGTGTTTCTATTAAAACCTTTAAGTCGGAAGGTCTTTTAAAGACCTTAAAGAAGGGCCATATACTCTGCAGGTCATGGAACTGGCTAAATCCCATGTGCCACAGTCAGCTGAAATCTGGCTCCTCTGTATCACCAAAGGCCAGTTTCTTCCCTAGGAGACAGTGTGGCCCAGTGAAAAGAGCACACGCTTAGGATCAGTCAGAACTGGGGTCTAATTCCAGCAGTTCTCGAATGGGCTGTGTAGGTTTAACACCAAGTCTCTCCCTTCATTTCTCCATCTGCAACAGGGGTTCTACTACTATCTCACCCATCTTCACCCTGCTTAGTGTATTTGTGAAATAAGTGGCAGTGTCCACTATGACGCCTGGCACCCGAGAGGGACACGATATACACCAACTTCTTCTCATATTAGTTCCTCCCAGTCACACTGAGGTTAAAACCAGAAGTTCTCATCACATAATGAACTGGGCCCTCATGGCAGAAGGGCACGGGAATAGTACAGTGGCTTTAAAAAGATGACTAAATTGCCCGACAATGGCAAACACATATAATAAACCTATCCCACAACTGTTTTATTTGGTTTGAGACCCTGCTGAGCCCGCATCCTGCTACCCTCTTGAACATGGGGGTCTGCACTGCTCACTCACACAGGGAAAATTGGCAGTGCCCTCTCTCCCACCCAGAGCTGCTTCTTATGCCCTATGCCCGAGGATGGCAATGTCACAAGAGCAAGGGAGCTGCACAATGCTTACAGATTTATGAAAATACGCATCTGAAAAAGGGAATGCTGTGCAGAGAGTGGTCGTGTGGGCAGGCCTGGTGCACGGGAGCAATTAGAGCTGGTTTGCAACAACTCAGTGCTGTTCTATTCAATTGCTTAAAGAATTGCCATAGCAACAGCAGCCACACATAGTAAAGTGGCAGCAAGATGGAGCAAACACTTGAAAAAGACTCTCTCTTGTTAACCCTCCTCCCTTTCCCAAAACGAATAAAGGGCCATTTTGTTTCTCTGAAATAGCCTTCCAATCAATGTCCATACTTCACACCAAAGTGGGTGACTGGAAGCCCACCTTTACCACCTTTATTTTCTTCTTTTCCTTCTTCTCCCCCTCTATTTTTTTAGGGTGTGTGTTAACAATGATAACAGCAGCTTTTTTTTTTAATGAGCTCCTACTATGTTCTGGGCCCTGGGCCGATGAAAATATCACTTAATGAGTCCATCAGCCAGCAGGCATTGAGTGCATACCACATCTGTACTGGGGACACAACAGGTCCTGAACACTGTCCTAGCCCGCAGAAGCCTGAAAGATAGAGAGATAGAACCACAAGCAAACCTGCTTAAGAGAAGGGGCAGCAGTCGAACTGAGACTTGAATAAACACTCAGCAGTGTTCACTATGTGTTAGGGACAGAGATGAGTAAGAAACTCTTTGCTTTTAAAAAGCTCGCAGTCTCTGGCAAGGTAGAACATTGATGTGAGGTCATATCTAATCACGGGGTTAAGAGATCCTCATACGTTTGGCAACATACTTGACAAACTAAAACAGATTTTGGGAGGGGTGGGCAGAGAGGGGTCGACACTTAGACCCTATTACCTCCCACCCGTTGGTGGGCTAGTGCACTGGCTCTGTGATGTATGGATGATGTTAGAATCCAGATTGGAGCCACATGAAGGAAAATGCTTAGGCTGAGTCCCAACAGCACACCCTACACTCTGTTCAGCTCTTCACTCTCCTTGCTCTGTGAGGCCCATCTCACAAGAACATGGAAGGTGGTAGTTTTTATTCCATATGTACAACAAGATGTGGAACCAAAGCTCACATAGTTGTGACTTGATCTTAGGGCCATATGATAAACAAGTACAGAGTTAAGAGACTTGAACTCAGGTCATCCTGATTTGAAACATGTCCTGTTTATTTGTTATGCTGTGGGTTTGGATTGATAGGATACTAGCTGAAAAGTTCACATCTTATTCTTGGAATATAAACAGAAATTGAAAGCCCCTTTCTATCATAAAATTACCTTATTTCTCATGAAAAGGGGAATGAAAGAAAACTTAAGAGTGACACTTACTGTAGAGCTCGCAAAGCACAGGGTGTTTCTGCTGGGGCAAACGGCTCTGCTCCTTGACTCCTTTGACTTGGAAAAGGAGGGTTTGGAATGAATTCACCTGGAAGTATTTCAATGCATGGGTCTATGCAGAAAGGACCTCAGTCTGCTCTTAGAATCAATGTCACAGCAGTGGGCACTCTCATTACGGAAACAGAATACAACTAAATGCATACCTCTAATATAATTACCTGCAAAAGAATATGGGCGGACTTCAATCCAAAATGTTAATGCTCTGGAAAGTCAGGGACTGCACTTTATTTTAACCAAAAACAGGGGAAAAGATTAGGCACTGTATATGTCATATTGCTAAGCACTCCAGACACTGGTGCACTGAACTTCTTTGAACTACCCTGAAGAAACAGGTATAATCACACTGTTTTATAGATAATAAATCCAGGTCTCAGAAAAGGCAGACACATGTTGAGGGTCACACTGTGAACAGCAGAGCAGGATACAAAACCAGGCAAATCTCCCACTCTTGCATGTCTTCTGTTTCTACAGAAAAGCTGCATGGGGGAGCCCAGACCAGTGGAGCAGCCCTCTTCAAAAAGAGTTCTGTGCTCATGTTTAGTGTCTGCTGTTAGTAGGTACAACCTGGCCTCCTGGGGTAAAGTGACCCTTGGTGGGAGGAAGAGGGAAGTTGACTCCAAGAAGGAATACAGCAAAAGTCCTGGTCTGCTTTTTTGAGGGCATCAGTGAGAACCATGCTAGACATCAACACGCTAGAAGAAAAGACCTATTAGAGTTAGCCCCAATCATCTGTGCACTAAATGGGTGGCAGACAAAAGCCATATGTCAGAAGGACTGAGAGAAGATGGCTTTAACAGGACCCTGCTCTCATTGACTGACAACTTACCAAACAATAATCAGTCCATATTATGACCTTTCTCTACAGCAGCCATTAGGGAAAACAGGACAAAACAAGTCAGACTGGAAAGCAAATGACACCCCCCAAAAAAGATGGTCAAAGAAAACTATAAACATTCCAAGTCACCTCTCTTCAGTGAGAGCCATCAGATACTGTTTATTAAGCACTCTCAACTCTTAGCTTATGTGTGTGATCTTGGTTTTATTTCTGCCTCTGAATGTGTCCTGACTGGTTTCCCTTCCCAGCTCCCCCTTCTTTGATAGTCTCTTAAACAGAGATGTTCTCTGGCTTATGCTTTCTTCTTGCTTTATATTCTCCCCCTGGTGAATTATCACCCATTTGCTGATATCTCTCAAATCTAAATCTTCATTTCACCCCCTCTCCTGACCACCTAGATTCATTCAAAGGTGCCCAAGTGACAGCTCCTGGGTGTTCACTGACAGTTCACACTCAACATGGACAAGGCTGAAGTTATCTTCTTCCCACCCGAAGCCCCCTCAAATGCTTCTTCCTCCTTGGTCCCTTGGATGGGAACTGCCCCACTCAGTCACCTGGGATAGTCTTGCTTTACTTTGCTCTGTCTTCTCCATTCACTCAATTACAAAGACCTGGATTCTACTTCTCATTTCCTAAGCCCACTCCCTCCCCACAATCCTTACAGTTACTTTCCCAGTCCAGGCCATAACTCTTGCCCTGGATTATGGTACAGACTTCTAGGTGGTTTCTGCATCCACGTTTGGCTCCTATTAATCATTTCTCTTGCAATACTATTATAGCCACCTTTCAAAAATGCTTGCATGTTCATGTAACTTAGGGAAATTACATGGAACTTGCTTGCCTTTTTGCTTGCTTGGGGGGGGCAGAGTCTCACTATGTAGTTCAAACTGGCCTTGAATTCACTATATAGCCTAGGCTGGACTTGAACTCATGGAGTTCCCCCTGACTCAGCCTCCTGAGTGCTGGGATTACAGATGTGCACCGCTATGCCAAGCCCTGCTTTAAAAACTCTGCCATAGTAGCTCTACTGACCCCAAGATTTATTGTAGGCATCTTGAAATGGTTTGCAAAGTCTTCCCTGTCCTAGTCCAGGTCTACTTTTCATTGCATCTCTCGCTACATCCTCCCCTGGGCCTGTGTCTACACTTTCCTCTGCCAAGAAGATGCTACCTTCCCTCCTTCCCTGGTCAATTCTCACTTATTGCTTAGACGTCAGCTTGGATGGATATCCCTTCTCTGGGGGACCTTTACTGAAGTGAGCCCCAATTCCTGGCTGAGTGCCCCTTCTAGGATCTCCCACATCATCTTCTCTGCACATCTGGAACACTCCTTAAGCTGTATTATAATTGCTTGTTTGCTCGTCATTCTCCGCACTGGTCTGTTTCATTTCCTGTCACCAACCCAGTATCTAATCTGGTGACTGTCCTGACATGTAAGGGGGCTATTTGTGGCTAAAATAATGAATGACTGAATAAATATAAATCTCAAAGAAGGACACATGCTAAAGAAAAGCTGATACCATGAGAGTGAATCATTATAGGACAGGAGAAAAATATTAGATTTACGACATGAATCTGCTTCTAGCCTTGATCCTGCAACTGATGATGGGCTTTGTGACCTGTGATTGACAGCTTAATGTCTCAGAATCTCAGCTCATCGTCTGTAAATCCAATGTTACTACCAATCTTTCAGGCTGCTGTGGATATTGAATGAAACAACATGCGAAAGCACCTGCCACCAAGAGTGGTGCATAACAGTTAACAGAAATATTTTAAAAATTAAGTGAAAAAGTCTAATTATTTGGAAAGTACATTTTAAGGAGCATGAGCATGGTGCTGGCTGGTAAGACATGACCAGCACTCTATGTGCAATGATGAAAGGGAACTAAAGGCAGGAGTCATGAACCCAGTATCAAAGCCATCCTCTGCAAAGTACAGAATTCCTCCAAAGACATTAAATTAGGACTACTAAGTTCCCAAATGTTATTCTCATTACTTTCCTAGCAAGCTGCCAAAGAGAAAGCCATTTTCCCCCTTGGGCAGCTTTTCCAGTATACTGCACTTGGGGTAAACTAATATTGTTTATTTCTTCCAGGATTGGTGGTTGCTTTACAGAAATATATGAAAAGAAAAATGTTTGCCATATATTTACTGCTGAAGCTTGTTGGTAAGAAAGAAATCCCCTCATAGACCCCCAAGCTAGAATTTCAGAAGCTACCCTAAACTACTCCCTTTCCCTCCAGCTCTACATTATTTCTCAGTACTGGATTCTACTTCTTAAATCTCTCTTCTCTTATATTTGTCCTCTTTGCTCTATTTCTATTGTTTTAGAGTTTCCAGTGAGTCTTCCATTGGTCTTTTCCTTGGTGTCATCGCCTTCCACCCAGGGTCCTCAAAATCTTCAGAAACGCAGGCATGCCTGCTTTAACTCCTTAAGTGGCTCCACACATGATGGGACACCCAAGCTTCCAGTGAGGCATCCAACGAATTCCATAAACTAGCCATGATCTCTTAGCTGCAGTCATTTTTCAGGGACACATTGTATCATTATTGCCTTGTACAACAATGTGTTTTTTTTTTAAAAAGTTTTACACATTCTGTATGCTTTTTTTTTTTTTTTTTTTTTTTGGTACCAGGGATCGAACTCAGGTTCTTGAGTTTGCAAGGCTGGCAACGGAACCACTGAGCTAAATCCACGGCCCTCTATGCTCTTTTTGAAGCAACCTTTTATTTTCTGGAAAATTCTTCCCTCAAGGTCCACTTCAAATGACCATCTCTTCCCAGAGAAGATGCCCTTCAACTACTAGGGCAAAATTTGCCACATCTTTGTACCTTCCTCCGTCCCCTTTTTATGGCAGTGGGCCTCAAACCCAGGCAAGTGCTCTACCACTGAGCTACATCCTCAGCCTTTGCAACACTCTTATTTAGTACTTTCTTTCATCATAGTTCTCATTATTTTGCATTGTAACTGTTTGTCATGTTTGTTTTCCTTATGGGCGAGTGAGTTCTCCTATCAGAAAACACATGATCAATACAAAATTTAAAAAAACAAATTGTAATGTGTGTCATCTCATCTTTGGCTGTAATACCCAAGTTATGTGGTGGGATCTCCTTAAATTGCTACTTAGCTATTTGAGAAAAATAACAGATATAATATTTCAAATACATATAAGTGGTTTCCACAGAAATAATCTGAGTAACCATATGCCTTCCCTTTCCTTGTAAAGTTGGTAACTTAATACCCAGCACTCTGTGGGTGGCCTACCAAATGTCAAATAATAAGAATAATGGACTTTTATATTTATAAAATAGCACTGTAAACACTTCATCACTTCCTTGTTAATGAAAAAAATCTAAGTTTAACATCTGCCCAATAAAGCAAAACCAAAATTCTGCTACTGAGAGGAGACAAGTGGTATACAAACAAATCTTGGTAAACAGTCTATTTGGACAGCCAAAAGAATGAGAAAGATGGGAATTTTGTACTCTGTAAAAAAAAAAAAAAAAAAAAAAAGAAACTAAAGTTCTCTTTTCAGAGG
This sequence comes from Fukomys damarensis, assembly GCF_012274545.1. Classification (NCBI taxonomy): domain Eukaryota; kingdom Metazoa; phylum Chordata; class Mammalia; order Rodentia; family Bathyergidae; genus Fukomys; species Fukomys damarensis. Next base: position 39,191,585 of record NW_022900948.1, read on the forward strand.
GAACTGAAAATGAAAACGGGAAAGAGGCCAAATATAGCTCTTGACACTTCTCAGGTCTTGTAGCATGTGGTATCCTGTTGTCTGGGGCTGAAGTCACATTCTTCCTCCCAATTACAACACCTACATAGTAAGATAACGCAGTGATCTGAAGCTACTTCACTGTTTGAGGGTTTTAACTTTGGGGATATACTCATGAATTCACAAAAGACAGAACTGACACCAGACACAGGCAGACACAGATTCAAATCATGGCGCTACTTCTTACCAGGTACTTCACCCAGGGAAAAATCCAATTTCACTTAGTTTATTTGTTTTTAATCCATAAAATTAGCAGGATGTCTTAATTTTCTTGTTGCTTAAACAAAATACTTGACACTCGAAGTTAAAAGAGGAAAGGTTTATTTTGGCTAACAATTTATAAAGGTTTCAGTTCATGGTTGGCTGGCTCCAAGGCAGGGTGGCATGGCAGAGGGGCACTGCAGAGAAGAAACGGTTCTTGGCAGGAAGAAGGCAGCAAAGCAGGGAAGCAAGAAAGCAGCAGCAGCGGTGGCATCAAACAAGCAAGTCTGCCTCTATATTTCATCTAGGCTACTCTCTCTCTGGGTGGGTCCAACCAGACCCAAGGTGGTCCACCCTCAAACCCAGCATCATACCCTTAATCTCAGCATCACACACTTAATCCCAGTATCACACACCCTAGATCCAGCCACCTCTGAAAAATTCCATCTATTACTGCATAAGGCTTTGAGGGGACATTCAGATCTAAGCCATAACTCAGAATATCATTTATCTTGTAATACTATAGAGTTCATGAGAGCAAATCACAGAGAGAATAAAGATGATGCAAGAGTAATTAGGAACATGGATAACAGACTGGGAAATGCCAACATGTAGAGACTTCCAGAATTAAAAAAAAAAAAACACCTAGATTTGGCAAAGAAGTGATATTTAAAGGGACAATGATTGGGAATGTTCCAGAATTAATGAAAGACATAAATGGTAGGATTGAAAAGATATTAAGTATCGAGAACAGTAAATAAAGATAAATACATTTTAGATATATTAAAGTCACAGAATAAGACAAAGGAAAAAATTTTTAAAATTCCTAAAGAGAAAAGATGGATTTTTGCAAAGGAATGACATCTGAATTGGTAACTGACTTTTTACCAGAAAAATATATGAGAGAAGACTAGCCTTCCAAGGACAAAAGGAAATAAGTGTCAATGAATAATTTCATACCCATATAAACTATCTTCCAAGAGTCAGAGCAAAATACAGCTTGAGACATAAAAAGACAAAAGGAATTTGAAGATCCTTCTTGAAAGAAATATTGAAGATGTAATTCAGCAAGAAAAATGAAGTCATAGAGAATCAATGGAGAACATAGATGTTGATTGTGAAATTAATAAACTGTTGTCAATATTTTACTGTTTGTGTTTTTAAAAAGTAAAATTAAAATTGTAGTAACAGTAATGCTTGTACAGCTGGTATCCAATGAGTACTCAAAGTATTCTAAAATCTTTGTATTGCTTAGGAACAGAATAAAGCTATTAAATAGATTTAGGATTGTTAATTTATGTTTTTCATATGTGTAGATTTACTCTATTTTTTAGTATTTTGGGCTAGAATCCTCTCCCTGAATCTTGTTAGGAAAGCAAAATGTCACTCCAACTTTATAGATACAGTATTCCTACAGTACTTTATAAATAGCTCATATCAAGCTAAACTCATGAGCTAATCTCTCTACAAAAGATTCAAGACTCTCTTGCCCTCTACTTTGGTCATTTTTCCAGCTCAGTCATTTTCCCCTTCCCTTGGCCTTTCTTAGTTTTTTATACTTGAATTTAATTTTTAAAAAACCTAATCTCCTATTCTTTTTCTTACTTTTACCTTTTTTTTTTTTTTTTTTTTTTTTTTTTTGGTACCAGGGATTGAACTCGGGTGTTTGAGCTTGCAAGGCAGGCCACCAAACCGCTGAGCTAAATCTCCGGCCCCTACCTTTTTATTTTGATACAAAAAATACAAAAATGTTGCAAGAATAGTAGGAAGAATTACCATTTACTCTTCACCCAGGATGTCACAAATGTTAGTATTTTACCACTGGTTTTATTCTTCTCTCTCCATATACTCATATACATACATAGACACATGCGTTCATGCACATACATGAAACTTTTTTCCTGAAACATTTGAGAACTAAATTACAGACATAATGTCCCTTTGTCCATAAATACTTAAGTATAACCAATTGTTATAATGTGACATATGTATTCCTAAAATCACCATGCTTGGGGTCATAAGGGTCAAAAACTGTATTGTTAACAAGTCAGACATAAAACAGAATTCTAATAAAAATGGCAACATGCTTTTGCACATGGTAAGTGGTTAAGAAACATAAACACTATAATAAATATATCACTTTATGCTTGTGGAAGATCTGAAATCTGCTTATGGAAGTGGGAGGCAAAAAAATTGTAGCTTGTGATATACTGTGAGATAATGAAAGCAGAATGTAAAATGGCAACACTGAATGAAGACAGGATGGCTTATAATGTGATTAACTGAAGAAATGGCAGATACAGTGGACCCTCAACTTACTACTAGCCTGACATATAAACAACTTGGGTTAATTAAATTAGTGGAAGATCATCTGCGTCTTGTTATCTATAGCATGTATCCAGGTAAACATCCAGATCTCAGCTGTACTGACTTAGTTACAACCAGCCCTAGGGGACTGATCAAGTTTGTAAGTCAAGGGTCCACTGTATTTGAGGGCTGTGTGTGTTCTGTATATTCCTCTACATCTTGGAGACCATCAACTAGATATTTTCATGGACAAAATCTTGAATAATAAAATGAATCAAATCAAAATCACATCATGTTCAAGTTCTTCCTAATTTATTGACCACAGTGGAACAATCTTACATTGTCAAAAGAGGTGTTTAAGAGTGAAATGACTATCTTGTATTATCAAGAATGTTCTCTTACACAACCTGAGTACAATCGGGAAGTCAACATTGATACAGTAAAATTTAATCTTCAGATTTTATCCAGGTTTCAGCAATTGTCCCCAAACTATCTTTTTATACCAAAAGAAAATCCTGGATCCTGCATTACATTCATTTGTTCTGTCCTTTAAAGTGGAATAGTTCTTGGGTCTTCCTTTGTTGCAAGAAATTAACAATTTTGAAGAGTATAGGCAAGCTATTTTGTAGAATGTCTTTCAATTCAGGTCAAATCTTCTACTCTTACCCCAATCTATCACCATTGGCTAAAGCACTATTAATGGCTGAAATCTTCCTGAATGTGATTCAAGTGTGGAGGTAGGGTCCATGTCTTTTATCAGAGCAACCTTTGAAAAATCAAGAGAAATCTACATTGGGAAACCTAGAAAATGGCAGTTACCTAACTGGCCTTACCTTAAAATAAAAGTCTCTTCTTTTAAAAGAATAAGAAACTAAAAGATACTAGAAAATCCATCTGCCACAGAAAGAAAATGGCTTAACCTACCCCCAAATTAAGGAAATACACATCACTCACAAGTGGTCTTTAGAGGCCTGACTACACCTTCTAAGAACTGAAATGTATATTAATTAACAAAAAAATTTAAATTAATGATGCTGCAGCCCAGGACACAGCATGAATCAAAGATATTGTATCTTTGACAAGGATAAATAGTGCAAGGTATGGTTTCACCCAGAGTTGGGACCCATTAACAACAACAATCATGTACACAAGTACATCTAAGTCATTTATGTAGGAAATTCAGGGTTTTAAGTTAATATGTGGATGAATTGTTACTTTGCTTTTCTCAGTATCTGCTGTTGAATTGTTTTACTCACAAAATGAACAGCATATTTTCTTTTCTTTACTTTTTTTTTAGGACTAGGCATAAAACCCGTGGCCTTGTACATGTTAACTGTACCACTGAGCTACACCCCCAGCCCAAAGAGCACATTTGGAACTTTGGAACTGAGTCTGGTAATTTCAGTGGTGTACTTTTTGTTTTCTACCTGAACTTTTATCTTGGTTAAAAAGGAAATGGCATAAATCTCCTCAATCATATATTCAATTCTCCTTAGCACACCCACAAGACAGGTATGGAATCTATAGACAAATTCCACGATCTTTCGGCATTCTGAGGTGTAGACAGGAAGAAGTGGACTATACTTCAGCCTGGCTTTCTCAGAGGAGGCCAAAGTGACCTGCTATTTATTCACTGTGCTTTCAGTAGAGTTCAGAAAGACAAATTTCTTGGAATTTGGAGGTTGGGGACTTGTGGTTTCTGTGGTTGCACCTGTCTTGTGGGGTGTCTAAAGTGCTGGAAATTGGATAGCAAGAGTGTTCTAATCAAAGTGCCTGACACTGGCACTCTGGTGGGGAACCTATCATCCTTTTGAGACATTCAGGTTAAATCTGCAGGGAACAATTCTCTTATCTACTAGGGTTTCTGAGTTTTTTCCAGAAAGGACTACCAAATAAAGGGTAAGGGCTGTTCTGCTCACTTAGATTCAAGTTGAGTCACTCCCCTAAGCTGCCACATCAAAACCCAGAAACTTAATATCCTGGATCAAGTCAACATTTTGGGATTGTTGGGAACCCTGAAACGTGTTATACTACAGTAGTCCAGACTTTGGAAGCCCTGAGTTAGGTTTTTAAGTGTAATATTATAAAAGATAGAATTTATAAATTAATACTTCATCTATTTTGTAGTTGAGTTTATCATACAACTTATATTTACATGAGACCATATGTAACCTAAGTTATATAACCTAAGTTATACAGCAAAATAAGATGAACATTGTGAAGCTAACACTTAAATAAAGACAGTGTCAATCTCCTTGCAGTGTCTTGATGTTTCTCTACCAGCTCTTTCTGCCCTTCCCCCACTAACTCATTCTTAATTCTATTTCTCATTCCATAAGGTCAGAATATGGCCTAAATAATTTTTAGTTTTGGTTACTATCAAGCCTTAAAAATCAATAGCATAATGCATTTCTAAGATTCATCCATGTTGTGGCTTATCACTACAATTCATTAATTTTCATGGCTGTATATTTCCATGTGTAAAATACTATAATTTATTCATCTAATTCCTCCAACGTACATATGGATTATTTCCAGTTTTTGGCCAATATGAACAATTTTGTATATGTCTCCTAGCCTAAGTGGGCAAGAATTTTGATTTTGTAAGAAAATGCCAAATTGTTTTTCAAAATCTCGGTACTAATTCACTGTTCTACCAGTAAAACAGGAGCTCCTATTACTTCATATTCACCAATATGAGTTCAGCACTTTTTCATAAGTTTATGAACCATTCATGTTACCTTTCCTGGGAAATATCTATCCCCCAGCCCTTTTTGATAAAGACAGGGTCTTGTTATGTAGTCCAGGTTGGCCTTGAACTCACAATGTAGCCCACGCTGGTCTCAAACTCTTGGCAATCTTCCCACCTACATGCTGAGATTACAGGCATGTGCCACCATGCTTGGCTTTCTATTCAGTTTTAATCCTTACTTATTTTTAGAAATTATATAATCTAGAAAGTGTTTTCATTATTTTGGTCAGCTGAAGTTGTAAATATCATCCTTCAGTCTATGGCTTGTTTTTTCCCTACTAGCTTTATGGTTACTCTAGGATCAGAGTTCTAGCCGACTTTCTCTTAGAACTAAGATTCAAAAAGGCAAACCACTGGAGGTAGACCAAGAAATTAGCAGACTCTCTTGATTCTTCTTTCTCTCATGCAACACATTAGCAGGTCCTGACACCTGTACCCCATGTCTGACTCCCCTTCACCATTTTCATTGGCCAGTGGTCTCTCCAGATACTTGACTGTTCCCTGGCTTTTGACTCTTATGCCTCTCACAGCCCTGTCCCCACAAGGTAGCCAGAGAAAACTTCAAACAAACTGGACTCTTCTGCTTAAAGCCCCCTCCCACCCCTCACCCACCACCTGTGGTTTCTGCTGTACTTACATTAACATTCAAACAGGTTTTCCAAGCTCGAAAGAAAGCTCCTTTCCTGATCTGGCCCATCTGCCTTTAGCTGTACTGCCTTGCTTTCTGTTTATCCTTCAAGCAGGATACTCATATCCCAGATACTTGTATGCCCATTACTTCTCATCATGTAGGTTTCTGCTCATGTGCTACCTCTTTGAGGAAAGTACCAGAAAGCATTTCCCACTTCCCTCACCCCTGCTATTCTCACCTTGTTTTCTTTTTAGTGCTCATTCCAATCTGAAATCATTTTCCATCTTCTGTTTGTGCTAACTCTGTCTTCACTAGACTGTAAGTTCTATGAGGGTGCTTTCTACACTTGTGAAAGATATTTTACCTTTTTACTGTATTTCTCTCTTTTTAGTTGTTTTTATTTTATTTTATTTTTTTTTTAAGCCAGCGTCTCATTCTGTAGTTCAGGCTGGCCTTGAACTCACTATGTAGCCCAGGCTTGAACTTGTGCGATCCTCCTACCTCAGCCTCTCTAGTGCTAGGATTACAGATGTGCACCACGATACCCAGCGCCTGCATTTCTAAGGAAGAAATGGAAAAAAGACAAGGGGAATTCTGGGAGTCTGATGGTGACTGGTGGCAGCAGTGGCAGTACTGTTGTTCAATCTCTTCAAATCTCCACATAAAAAGTGAAACGACTCCATAGCGAAACTTACCAAATGTGCAGCATTGACAACAGTTAGGTCACCAAACTGCAAAGGATCCCAAACTGCAAACAAGTGAGTATTTGCACTGCCAAAAGCATAAACCACCAGCAGACTGCCTGGTGTCAGCATCTGTGCAGGCAGATCTGAGAACAAGACCTCAAAACGCCCTCACGGACATGCAGAAAGCCAGTGAGCCCATTAGAGAGCAGCTGCTGGCATTAGAAGAATTTCACCTCCTAGGACCACTAAGAAGGACTGAAGGGGCTGAAGTGGGCTGGCCAATAAGCACTACGAGCTCCTTCCCAGGGAGAATGCATCAGGGGTCTTTCTAGGACTGGGAGGCTCCGTGGGGAGAAAGTGATGGGAATGGAATCAAGATTGCATGGGACACAGACAAGGCGAAGGGAAGGGTCTTGATCAAAGCAGAAGAACGGAACATAGAAAATGTCAGAAAGCAGCCTCCAAAGTTCTGAACACTACCCCAAAACAACAGAGGGGTTGTTAGCTCTGTGAAGTTAGAAAAGCTTTTTGAATTCCATTTCAGTCTTAAGTCAGGAAACCTAATTTCACATAAAATGAATAACAAAAAGCATCAAGGTCAAATTCCACACAAAGTTATTATGAGAAAAATAAAAAGGAAGAGAACAACATACTTATAGACAATGAAATATGTCTGAAAGATAATGCCCACAAAAATGGATTAAAGCTACGACCTACTGTGTCAAAATGAGGTAAAGGCATTAAGAAAATGGTACAGGCATGAAAGAACAACAATTATCTAAATTATTAAAGCTCAGAAATGAGGAAATAGAACTCAGAAAAGATTTAAACATAAAAAAATTATTTTCAGAAATAAAGAGTAAACTAGAAGAATGTAAAAGGAAATCAACAACAGATAATGCATAAAATAGGAATAAAATAGGAAAAGTTTAAAATTTAAAAATGAGAAATTATATCTCAGTAATAATATAAAATATTAACAAAGAAAACGATTCTAGAAAGATTTTAAAGAGAGTGAAAAATACTGAAGCTAGCAAAGGAAAGTGCGTACACAGCTAACTGGGAGGCCCTGGGGAAGAAAAAGCAAAAGCCAGACAGAGGTGGTGCTAAACCCTATATTCAAGAAAAATTTCCTGAAGTAAAGATGTATGAAATCATGTCTGCCATATAGCTGAAACTGGATGCTTCAAATATTGTGAAAGACTACCTAGAATAACTAAGACCACAGAAACAGACTATAAGAAAGAAAGTATTAGCCATGGATTTTATATCCAACAAAACTGACTTTCGTGTATTAAGGCACAGAAAAGCTATTCCAGCATTTAACACTGAGGGAATATTATTCTCTGGAGCCTTCCTAAAAAATCCACTTGAGAACAAGCTTCAGACAGCCAAAAATGACCAAAAAAGATGTCACCATTAGGGCTGGTATTATACAAAGAGTTAGCTAAAGACTAAGACTAGGAGGTCTGAGAGTGTAATGGTTGTGTGTTATATAGTTGGTCAAAAGTGGGGGAGAATAGCAGGTGAATATTATATAAAAGAAATAGTAGGGCTGGGGATCTAGCTCAGTGGTTCTGGCACCTGCCTTGCAAGCACAAGGACCTGAGATTGATCCCTGGTACAAAAAAAAAAAAAAAAGATTAAAAACTTTTCTGTAATTATACTGGTGGTAGGATCTGTATTGTTTTCTTATTATAAATGTAAGTCAGTAATCATGATGTCTTCTAATTTTTTTATCCCCTGTGCCCTTGAGGATCAGAATTCTCAGGTTCTAGAAATATAAATTGATAGGAGGGCTAGGATGCAGTTTGGGGAAAAAGTGGTTGCCTAGCACACACAAGACCCTGGGTTCCATACTGGGCACCATAAAACAAACAAAAACAAAACAAAACAACATCTGAAAATAAGAAAATATTCGAGGTTAAAAAAAAGCTCTGTAGTGTTGAATTTTATTTATTTATTTATTTTCTCATTGAGTTTATTGGCACATTTTAGGTATACAGTATAGTTACATTCATCATTGGGATCTTGTACCTTTATATGGCACGTCTTGGTTCTCATTTTTTCCCCATACCTCTGCCCTCCCTTTACCCCTTCTTCCCTTCCCTATTTACAAAAACTTTATTTCCATTTTTTCATTTTCTCATATTTTTTCTTTTCCCTTATTACCTTTCCCCTGCCCTTCCCACTTCCCCTACAACTTTAGCCCTTTTCTTCCTATTTCATATTGTCAATTATACCATTAGGATCTTATTTATGATTTTAGTTTTTCATGCAGTGTTGAATTTTAAAAGGAAGTATGATATGAACTTAGAAGGCATTTATACTCATTGGTACATGTATATATGTTCTAGCTCTGCCTACTCAAAGGCCTTGAAACAAGGACCAGCCAAGCAGCAATGAATATCCTCAGTCAGGTTCTGGCCTTGAGATACTATTTCTCACTGAAAGAAGCAAGTGTGGTGGCAGGAAATGAGCCTAAAACCACTTGTAACACCAGCAAGGGAATTATCAAAGACCACCAGGGCATGTAAAAAAAAAGTACCCAGGTGCCAACCTGAAGTATTTTCTCACCTACCAAAGGTGGTAGAATTTGAGTTTTAGTAATAATGTGCAGTGGGCCCAAACTCGTCAAATATATTTAAATCTACTGGGCTATAAAAAACTTATATATTAATTGCTATTATTGGAGGACAACAGAGGAACGATTCATCCTATTAAAGTGATAAAAGAACTAAACATTATTTTGCTTATACTATATGACCTAACTTTTCAATACCCACTGTATTACATGGTAGTTAAATATTAAAATGTCTATAAAATATTTCAACCAATAAATGATAAAATTAAAATATTACCATTTTATAACTTACACTGACTAAACAGATAATAGGCATTTGGCATCACTAGCTACTAAGATCACTAAAAGAGACACAATCAGACCTGGCATGCCTCCTACAGTCTTGCCAAAGGGTGGAAACTCAGTCTACCCAATCAGTAGATCCAGCTGTCAATTAGCAGGAAATATAAAGGACAAAGGACCATGGTGAACTCTAACAAGATTAAAATCCACTCTGGATAAAGTGCTAAAGGTCTAAAATGCATTCTTCAATTAATAAACTTAAGTAAATTAAAGGGGCAGATGAGGAGCCTACAAGTTAATAGAGAATTAAAAGTCAAATATATGTGTGTATGCAGCTGCACACACACACACACACACACACACACACACTGTGGACTGAACCAATGGGGCACTCTTATTGAGCTACATCACTGGCCCTTTTTTTCCCCTCCATTTCTTCCTTCCCTTCACCCTTTCTCCTTTCTTTTTCTGAGATTGGATTTCACTAAGTTGCTAAGGCTGGGTTTGGTGCCTGGTTAAAAGTCAGGTTTTTTTTTCTTCTTCATAAAGTTTAATGGTACATTTTAGGTACATAATATGATGGAATTGGGAATTGTACCTTTACATGATACATCTTGGTTCTTATTTTTTCCCCATTCCCCTGCCCTCCCTTTAACCCTTTCACCCCTTCCTATTTACAAAGACTGTGTTTCCAGTTTTTTCTTGTCATATTTTTTTCTTTCTCTACCTTCCTTTCCCATACTCCTACTCTTTAGAACTTTTCTTCCTATTTCACATTATCTATTATAAATTTTGATTCTTATTTACACTTCCAGTTTCTCACACCAGATAAACTCTTTGGGATTTAGAGATATGTGTCCTATTTATTTCACATAAAAGTATGGCCTCCATGTAGCTATAAATGACTCTAGTTTCTCATTCTTTACAGCTGAGTAGTAATCCATTTTATAAAAAAAAAAAAAATCTTCTTTATCCAGTCTCTAGTTGATGGCCAAGTTTTAGCTATACAAACTGTGCTGCTATATATAAATATGGGTGCACATATATTGCTGTGGTATGATTCCTTTAATTCTTTTGGGAAGATACCCAGCAGGAATAGCTGGGTCAAATGGGACCTCTAAGCCTATTTTTTTTTTTTTAAAGCAGGAAAACAAATCTAGCCAGGCATGGTGGTGCATGCCTGTAATCCCAGCACTTGGGAGGCTGAGGCAGGAGGACTGCTGTAAGGTCAAGGCCAGCTTGAACTACATAAGACCCTATCTCAAAAACAAAAACAAATCTATACTATCTAGAGAAAAACATTTGGTTGGTCAGACTATTTTTTAAAGCAAATGACAGGTGATTACCATGAAAGTCAAGATGGTGGTACTTAGCAGTGGGAGAGAAGGAGCTGGGATGCAAGGGACATCCAGGAAAGCTCTATTTTTTACCCTGGAAAGTGTTGGTCTTATATGATTCATTACATCATTTATTTCATTAAGCCAGATTTTTAAAAATCTGTTTTATTTTATAACAAAGACATTTTTAAAAAAGTAAAATGGTACCAACTCAGTCGGAAATAGATTGAATGTCAACATTTCTTTGTGAACCGTACCATCATGATAAGTTCTTACTATTTTTCACTAAAATATACATAACTCTGCAGAAGAAAACATCCTATCTCCTGTTTCATCATAGGATAGAATGTAGAGATAATTCAGCTAAAACAAAAAGACTACTTTTATGTATTTTAAAAACTAAAAACATTAAGTACTTGTCAAGTACCAGTACTAGTAATCATAACACATTTATTCTACCCATTTTACAGATACACACACTGAAGCACAGAGGTATTAATTAATAGACCCAAAAATGATATTACTAGAAAAGTGGTAGGGCCTTGTATGGAACCCAGGTCTATCTGAGCTCTGTGTATTTGATTTATCTCTTTCTCCAAGGCCTAGCACTGGGCCTGGTACAGAGTAGGTGCCCAGCATCTATGCATGAAATTAAATGAACTGACTGAATCCTAAAGATAAGGAAACAGACATCAAGGTTACATAAATGACTCCCTGTGGCATTGTTTCTTGAAGTAGGGAAGAAAGAGGTGCTGAGCACCTCTGAGTTGAGCAGGCATTGAGACTCTCTTCCAGGCCAGACTAATCTCAGGGCACCAGGGCTCCCACCCTAGCTGCCAAGTCACTTTCCGCATCAAGATTAGATGTGTCTGGGAGTCAGAGAGAAGAAAGAATTGGCTCCATGCTGCTGACAGCAGGGAGTGCTGGGAAAAACGTTTTTCAATACCCCAGAAAGGCAAAATCACCACCCTGACACAGTGAATCATTAACTCCAGGCTAGGAAGCCATATGCTCGAGACCAGGCTTCTGCACTAGATGCTGGAATTATCACCCAACAGAACAGAAGCAGCTTGGGACCAGTGCAAAGACCCAGAGGTCTAAAGGCTGACAGACTGGGCTCTGATGACTCTTTTTCCTCTCAGTACCTTCCTTACCTAGGAACTAGTCCCTTTCTCCGCTGGCTGTTTTGGGGGCACATTTATACCATCTCACACATAATATGCTGAATTCCATTTCCATCTACTATCTGTGTCCTCCACAGTTTAGGGCTGGGACTTAATTTTTTTGGCCATCATCTCACTATGTCATCCAGGCTGGCCTTGATCTCCTGAGTTCAAGGGATCCTCTTGCCTCAGCCTTCTGAGTAGCTGGGACTACAGGAATGTGCAACTATACCCTTATTCACTGCCTCATCTCCAAGCATCTAGAGAAGTCTGTGTAGAGGAATGCCTTGGAAAATACATAGTTTTTAAATTAAGTGATTTATGCTCTCTTTGCTTTAAGGTTCTTATTTAGCAAGTCAGTTTTTTTTTTTCCTTTTTTCTGTTTTTTTTTTTTTTTTTTTTTTTTTGGTACTGGGGATTGAACTTGGGACCTTGCCCTTGCAAGGCAGGCAGTGGCACCACTGAGCTGAGCTAAATCTCCAGCCCAAGTCAGGGATATTGGTACACATGTTTAACTAAGAAAATATAAATGAAAGGAAGAAGGAGTCCAATACATACTGGTTTTCTTTTCTCTCTTTCATACTACTTTGGTACAGCATTTATCAACTGAGGATAACATGAGTTAACTTGGGGAGATGTTCCCATTCAGAGAACAGATAATGAATGACCTTTTAAGCTAGCAGGTAACTTGCTCAGGATGACTTCTAAGTCTACAGGCCACTATCAGTGTTGTGAAGATTAGGGTGCAAATGCAGCTCAGAAGGAATACAGGCAAGGAAAATCTCGGGCAACTGGCTTATGAATAATGCCAGGGAGCTGTGACTGATGGAACAGGGGTGAGGGAGACCTGCCAGATCACATCTCTAACAGCGGACAGCAAACCAAACACAAATAATCTCCATTTAAAGGTTCCCCCAAACCCTGCCACGCCTCCATGGAATGTGACTGCCGGTAACTGGACATCACTGGATAGACGGCTTGCTGTGGAGGGCAGGGAAGATGAGCAGCTGACAAACACTTTTTATCTGCCATTGCATTTCATTTTTTTTTTTTTTTTTGGGTAGAGGGGATTGCACTTGGCTCCTTGAGTTTGCAAGGCAGGCAGCAGAATCACTGAGCTAAATCCCCAGCCCTGCATTTAATTCTTAATTCTGATTTTAATCCCCATTTAACAAATGGGAAACCTGCGCTTCATGGAGGGAGTGATGCCCAAGGTTTCACTGCATTTAAGTGGTAGCTCTCCTGAAATCAATGTTCCTTAGCTTGTACTGAATGGATTTCTATAATACATTCAGAATCCTTCTCCAATATTTGAATATCCCATTGTAAACTTTAGCAGCTTTCCTTACCTTCCAGCTTCCAAGAAAAGAATATATTCAGATGAAAAATTAGATATCTACTAGCTAATAACTGATAGCTAATAAAACTTGAGCAGATTCACTGAAGTTTGGGGGTCGTCAATCATCAAAAGTGGATTTTTGACATTCCTGTTAGCTCCAGGCTAAGCCCCACAATGTTTTCAGTATCTCATTCTGATTTCATTATGAAGTAAGAACCAGCCCGACATATGTCAAGGAAGCTCTGGAAGGAAGCCTTTAAGTAGAAATTATCTTCCCCATTTTATACTGAGGAAAAGGATTCAGGGAGGTGTAATAACTTGCCTAGAGTCACATAGTTTAGAAAAGGCAGAGTCCAGAGTGGTACCAAGTCTAATTCTAACCCAAGGGGCTTCATGATGCAATTCACCAAGTACTATTTACTGTGGGAAAGGGGGCTCCCTAAGTAGCCTTACTCGCTGGAATCTGGAGGTGGTGGTTTTGCACCTGCATGCCCTAGTCTCACCCATCTTCCACCCAGCTTTGCATGGACTGGAGCTGACCCCTGCATGCAGAGCTCCCTGGGCTCCAGATCAGCTGCTTCCCATCCAGTTTGGCACTGGTGAGGGATGGGGAGGAAGGGGAAGCTTGAGTGTTTCTCCATTCTCTCACTGCCTGGTTGGCAGACGTCCAGCAATGACCACCTTCTTCCTGACCTAACCAGCACCCTTTTTCTTGTTCTCAGTATATCCTGATATACTGATTAAGAGGACCTAGAGGCAGTCTGCTGTGCAGGCTGGAAAAGCCAAGTGATGGCTGGGTGACCCCCTGTTGATGGCCAATTGATTACCTGTTGCCCAAAATCTCTGGCCAGACAAGAAATGCTTTGGGAAAATACTGTGCTTTTCTATTCCCAAGGTTTACAGACACAAAACTGGGGTAAAATGAACACAGCTGGTATCCTAACTCCACAGTCCTAGAGTGAGAAAAATTCACTGTCAACTATCAGCTACAGCACTGCTGTGAGGGGCAATAGATGCATGGAATATTAATAGGTATTAGGTGAGGAAAAGGGGATCTGAAAAACGCTGGGTTAAACAAAGTAATCCCCCTTTGTTCACAGCAATGTTTCAATAACACTCATTTTATATATATGTGTGTGTGTGTGTGTGTGTGTGTGTGTGTGTGTGTGTGTGT
>NW_022900948.1:39206137-39228586 GCF_012274545.1 Fukomys damarensis
ATATATATATATCTATATAGTTATAGCTTAAATATTTGACAATTCCAAGTATTATGGGCTCAGAAAGCACACCAATGTCTGTGAGTCAAATATTTCAAGAAAAACTATTCTGGAAATGGTAGTTTATGGTATCAGGGCTAAACATTTCACTGGCCTTTAAGGTTTCTCATGGACGGGAAGCTGAGCATGGCCCCTTGGCCACACTCCTCCTTCCTGTCAGTGCTCCAGCCATAGCACCGCTCACAGTGTCTGACTGTGCCATGTCCTTCCCAGGCCCTGTGCCTCTGCATGTGTTATTTCCATTGTGTGTGTGTGTGTGTGTGTGTGTGTGTGTGTGTCTTGTACTGGGGATTGAACTCAGGACCTTGCGCTTGCCAGGCAGGTGCAGTGCCACTGAGCTACGTCCCCAGCCCTGCACATGTTATTTCCTGTCCCCTGATCCTGGTGCCCTGTCCTCCAGCTCCTCCTGTAGAACCCCATTCTAGGTACATCCTAACCTCTGGGAAGCTGCGCCCTCAGCACTCATGTGGAAATGATTAGTTCTGCCTTTGAGATCTACCTTCTCATATGAGATTCTACTATCGCAGTTACCACCCCTTAATGCAATTCTCTGTTTATTTTCTAACTGTGCCCTACAGTGCCTCTACAGTAAGAACAGTGACTGGGTCTCATCTACCAACGTATGCAAGCCAGTGTCTAAGGCAGGGTGGGTATCTAGTCAGGTCTACCAGAAACAGTATATCCCAAGATTTCAAATGCTTATGCCATTTTTTGTTACCAAGACTTGATTATAATTGACTTAAAATTCACAATAGGTTAAATGAAAGTTCTTTTGTTAAAATGATCTTTAATAAAGCAATCTTACATTAATGTAGCTACTTTTATTATGGTGAACATAATTGACTTTTAAAAATCCTAAAACCAACCCCCAAGCAGCAGTCTAGAAACATGGCTCACCACTGCTGTGAGAAAGCTAGCCACTAGGTGTCAGCCCAGGAAAAGGGGAAGAGCTACACTCAACCAGTGTTGTACTTTTTCATCAAATTATCACCATAATTATCAAATATTTAAACAACAAAATATTGGGCAATTAAAATTATCTGTTAAAGAAATGTTTTTAAAAAGATACATAAAATTTTGACATTTCCCCTTTGCAAAATACTTTATAAATGGTGTTAGTTTAACCTGTATTTGTCAAGAAACATTTGCAGATTAGAGAAATTGACTCCTAAAGGGAAACTAGCTCAGTTTTCTTCTGAATTCCCCTCAAACTGCATGTAATATGGACCATATGGTAGTTACCACTGCAAAGAGTGGTCAGGAAAAGAGCATGGTCTCCAGAAACAGGCAGATGGAGGGTCCAAAACCCGGCTGTGCCACTTCTTAAAAAGTGACATCATCTTTCCCAGCCTCAGTTTCTCATCAATAAAATGGGATCACCACACTCTCCTCGTAGGGAAACCATGCAAATGAAGAGAATTCATTCTGTAAGGAACCTAGCATACAATATATTTTTTATATTCTTTTCTTTTGAAGACTTCAAGTCTTAATGATTATTTAACATAACTGTTTTCAACTCCCAATACAACTAACGATATTATAAGTGAGAACTATATTCATTTAAGAGATGGTTACTATGAATCCTCTAGGTACCAGGCTCTGTGCTGGGTAAAAGGAATAAATATAATACTCTACTGCCGTCTGGAGCAGGCTTTAAGGTCTTTGTGGAAGGTGGCACGCAACTGAATGTAATGTAGCTGTCTATTTCAGAGAATATATCCACACCCCAAAGACAGTGTGTCCAGGTAGAGGGAGGAGAAAGGAAATCTCTAATTTCATCTTTTCATGATCTTAAGTACTATAAACACTATCTCTCTATCTACGTTATTGTGCCTCTACCATGTGCAGAATATAAGAAAAATGAACGTCCCGAACCTAAGAAATTCATGTTTTAAGCTATGGATATGAAGTCATACAGCTCTGTTTCAGGCTCTAAATTGTCAAATGTTATCACTGCTTGAAAATGGATGAGAAAGATTTCATTTTCAGAGTTTCATAGAAAAAGCAGACCCTGAAGCAAGATTATTTGATTTAAAACACCAGTAAAAGCAACCATTTCTTAGCCACTGCTTCCAACAAAGATATGATGTTTAAAGCTGCCATAGCAGATCTGGCTTCATCGATGAACACACTCCACTCTCATGTATTTCTAACTAGAATAGCATGTTTGCTCCACACAGTGACTTCACAGAGGACGGTCCTTTCCAAGCACTAAATACTTCTGGTTAGCTGCCATGCAGACACTGGGTTGAGGCTTTTACACTGACACATTCGCTGTATTTGTGTCAGCTTTCTTTTCTCATGTTCGAAGACGAAGCTGTGGGTGATATGTTTTTTGGGACCAAGTATTTATGTTTTAGAACATTAAAATATAAGCACCACTCTGACGTGTCCCATAAAAAGCAGGTACCATTCATTTGTTCATGAATGAGCATGTACTAATAGTAGACTGAGAGACACAAAGGTATATGGATGTAGCCCTATCCTAAAGATACAGAGTAAGAAAGGAGGCCGGATTATTAATGAGACCAAATTGAAGCCTAGAACTCCTTTGGGATAATTTAAGATACACTATCTGTGTTTTATTTTTCAAGTATTTTAGAACACATGGGAACTTTATTTTCATCATATTCAGTGACACTCTTTGAAATCATTCAGTTAGGCTTGATCATAGCATTTAAGTAGATTTCCTGCCAGTTTTCATCTCTCACTTTGGAACTTACTTTTTACTTGGGCAGTCAGCTTCGGAATAATGGTCCTCAGCTCATAAAGCATTTTGTGTGACTCCCAGGTAGCAGGACTCCTACACTGTCTTCCTGAGCACACCACTATTCCTGTGCTGGGCCAGTAGGGACCTGGTGCCAAAACTGAACAACATCCATCTTTCTTCAATTGGCGAAAACTTTTGATGAAATAAGGAAAATTCTCAATTACATTTTCTCTTATGCATTTGAAAAACTGGCTCTAATGCATTTCTTAATTTTAAACCCTTGGTACCTATCACTTCCTTCCATTTGCCTGTTAAGTCCTGGTGAGCAATAACATGAATGAATAAATTCCAAATAAATATTAAAGGAAATAATTAAATGTGAGATTTCTTTCAAATCTTTTATGTATCATTTGAGATAAAAGACATACTTTCACAGTTCAAAAGAAAGGATTTTAAGGGCCAGAATCTCATTGTGTTCTGCATGGTTACAGGTGCCCTGACACCTGCTGAGCAAGCACAGACACCACTGTTCTAAAAACGTAGCAGCCATCTCCACCTCCTCCTCCTCTTCTCCCACTACCTTCCTGTCACCCACAAATGGTCATTATCATTTAGCCAGTATCTCCTATCTGCAAGGCACTGTGCTGGTGGTTTATTAATTTTCTCAATGATCCTAAAAGAGAGGGGCTATTTTCATTTTACGAAGAGGAAATTGGGCTCAGAGAGGTTAAATGACTTTAAAAGTCATGTTCTAGTAGATGACAGAGCCAGAATCAAAACCCAGGCAACTCCCAAGGCCATATATCCTTTCCACGATACTCAGCAGACTCTCGAGCCACTTAGTGCGGCAGAACTATCATGGATGTTTCCAGAATCCTAGTGGTGGAAGTATCTCCGCTTATCCCTGCTTCATTCCTAGGACACAGTCTTGACTTTGGATGACTAATAACATGAGAAACAATGGTCACCAGTGAGTTATCAGCCTCACTGCAGTCTAAAGACTCTTGCTATCAATGCCATCTACTTAGCTTAGGCTGAGGATTCTGGCTATAATTTTCTACTTAGTCACCTAAAATAATTGGAAAAATAACAAAATCTTGCCAGGCATGGTGGTATACACCTGTAATCGTAGCTACTTAGGAGGCTGAAGCAGAAGGATCTCAAGTATGAGGCCAGCCTGGGAAAATAATGAGTCCTTGTCTGAAAACAAATTTTTAAAAAGGGGGGGCTGAAGATATAGCTTTGTGGTATAGCACTTGCCTAGCATAAAGCTTTCTGGGTTTAATCCCCTCATTGCAATGATTGAGTGATTGAATGAATGAATGAAAATCTTCCTACAAAATACTCGAGAGTACCTAGTCATGTTTCACAAAGACACTACTAGTCACACAACACAAGCATGGGTCCTGTGTGGAAAACATTTTGGTAGTTCCTCAAAAAAATTCAACACAGGGGCTCAGTGGTAGAGCACTTGTCTACTATGTACAAGGTCCTGGGTTGTCACCAGCATAGCAGAATTAGAAACAAAACAAGAAAAGTTAAACACAGAATTACCATGATTCAGCAATTCTGCTCCTAAGTATATACAAAATTGAAAACAAGTATTCAGACCAACACCTGAACACAAATGTCCACAGCAGCATTATTCACAGTACCCAAAAAGTGGCAACAACTCATGTGCCCATCAACAGATGAAAGGGTAAACAAAATATAACATATCCAGAAAGTGGACATTATCCCATTGTAAAAAGGGACAGAGTTCTGATACATGCTGTGTTCATGCTACAGTGTGGATGGATGAACACTGAAAACATTATTCCAAGTGAAAATAAGGAAAACACAACAGGACAAAATTTTTATGGTTCTGTTTCTATAGAATCACTAGAATAGGGAAATCCTTAGAGACAGCAGATTAGCGGTTACCAAAGGCTGAAGGGGGATATAAGTGAAAAATTATTGCCTAACGGATATAGAATTTCTGTTTAGAGTGATTAAAATTTCTAAAAATAGGGGTGGTGGTTACACAACATTGTAAATGCAAGTAATACCACTGAACTGCATACTTAAAAATGTTTAAAAATGGCATTTTTCATGGTACTTACATACACACATATTTTACTACTATTGGAAAAAGAGAGAGGGCTCTGAAAAGAGACTTGAGTTTATTGGGCTGGGGATTTAGCTCAGTGGTTCCACTGCCTGCCTCACAAATGCAAGGTCCCAAGTTTGATCCCCTGTACCAAAAAAAAAAAAAAAAAAAAAGAGAGAGAGACTTGAATTTAATGGGTTTGACTCCCAGCTCCACCATTCCCACGTGGTGTGGAGAGGAGCAGAGCCCACGTGTAGGGTCACAGGTACACACAACAGTTCCTTCCGGGCTTCACTTATTTCCTTCCCCCTGGTTTCCTCCCATCCATTATTTCTCATCTCACTATACTTACTGGACACAGTGTCTTAAGGTTCCTCAAACCTTTTTTAGCATGAGATGGAGGCACACAGAAAGCAGTCATATTCCTTCTGTGTGTTCTGGAAATGCTTTGCTTTGTGTGTGGAGGGAGGGAGTACACACCGTCCCATCAAGGATGCTTCTCTCCTCCAATTCTGAGCCACTCCTAGGTGAGTCAGTTTAATCTGCCTCCTTGTGACTTCTATTTATACTCTGAAGGCTTTGAAACACAGCATTGCAGAAGTTTATTTACAAAGATATTTGGTAGTGCAGTGATTATATTATCACAAGATGTGACAAAGCCTAAATGTCCAACATAGGAGCATGGCTATGGCAGTGATGGTAGCTATAACTGATGGCATATTCTGCAGCTATGTAAAATGTATGTGGTGTCTACTGAATGAGGGACAAATTTAAAGTTAGAATTGATTGAAGCTTTGTAAATAGCCCTCTGCATAGTAAAAAAACAAGTAAACACATACAAAAGGTATGCAGAAGCTCAGTAGAACTATGCTGATGCTTTGTCTATTTTCTATTACACTAAAAAAATAAAATACAGGTTCCTTTTTCAAAACCATGAGATCAACAGCGTTATTCAAGCAGGATACAGGTATATGTGATGTCTTTCCAACCTACTCCAGCATAGCCACGTGCATTCAAGCTTGAAAGCCAGGCTATCAATCTGCTTTTATCTTAACTTCTGTGCCTTCAAGGGGTTTTAGATGGATAAATATGACTCAGCAGAATCAAGTACAAAATCAGGGGCTGTAAAGTGGATGACGGTGTCCCCTCAGCTGAATCTGGGATAGACTGACAAAGCGGGACGGGAGTGAATTGGCCTCAGCCTGTGGAAACAGCTTCTTTACTCCCCGCATCCCAGCACTGGCCACCTGTGGCAGGGCCTGGGCTCCAGTCCTGTTAGGTAGGCCCAACCAGCAGGTTGGCCCCCAGAGGGCTGCATGAGTTAGCTGAATAAACAACTCCCATAATGCTCCCTGTAAACCACCTTTTCTACAGACACTGGCACAGAACAGAATATCTTCAAGCACCAACATCCATGGGTTTTGTTCTTTGATCTCACATTTCCTGAGGATCTGCAGTGGCCAGACATGGGAGATGCACCTTTACATATGCTTCCTTAAGATGATAGTATGTATGCAGCATGAGCCACGAAATAAGACACTTGGAGCAGAAAAGGGAATGAAATGAAGGCATATGAATCTATTTTCAAAAGTTCTTTAAAAGTGAGCCATTGTGGTACAAAGTGTCTTTCAAAGGGGGTGTTGTTAGTCTTATTCAGATTTCATCATGATATAATTTTAAACAAAGGAATGAGGTAAAAGAGTCTTTCAAAATTCATCTGCTCTCCTTAGAAAGGACAGGGAAAATTCAAGGCAAATTCAAGAACCACACTGCTACACAAACCCTCCAAAAGTTGCAATCTTCTACCAAGCAGAGAAAGGGTCGTTGGCCCAGCAATTAAAATCATTTGTCTTTTATCCCCTTCTTGCCAAAAAGGACCCCAGCCCTAACTAGTTAATCCCTAACACACACTGCTACTCCCAGAGTTGCCTGGCAACTGCTAGGAGGCGTGTCAGAGAGCAAGAAAGGCCTAAATAAATAAGCTAGAGCCTGGGCTGCAGCTTGACATGGATAAAGGGAGGTTCTCAGAATGGGGCTTCCTGGCTGCTTGTGGTTCTGTAGGCTGGATTGGTCAATATTGTTAAATATCTTGGGTTTTGCATCTCATATTCTCCAGGTGACTGAAAAATGGGTCACATGCCCTTGTGATTTGCAGACACCCTCCTCTTTGCTAGAAGCAGCAACTTCCAAAGCCTACAGTAGGTCCAAACCCCTGCCTCAAATTCTTCCCTCTTTCTTAATTTCTTTCTCTTATTCTTCCATCAGTTATTCCAAACTATACTCACTGATGCCTATACATTGCGCTATGATCTGTGCCTGGTGCTAGAAATGCTGAGAGAAAGAATTATTAATATGGAACATGTGGGAATTACAAGCAAGACAGGCAGGAGGGTGTCGGGGAAGGAACTTGGGTCTGGGAGTCAGGCTAACCCGAGTCTGCTGCCTAGCTCTACCCTGTACCAGGAAGTCACTGCCAATCTGAGCCTCCATTCTCCATCTGTAAGATGCACAGTCAGAGGCAGTCATGGGGAATTACTGAGATCAAAGACATTAAGCAACTCCAAGATGAACCAAGCCCAATCTTGTGGGAGGCCACTCAGGAGGTGGTAGACTTGGCTATGGTGGACATGCTTGTCATCTCCTCATCTTAGTTTCTAACCCCTGGAAGACCCCTTTAAAACAATTTACCTGGCAATGAAGAGACACATCACCCCCTGAGCTGGGCCAGGCCACTCTTGACATGAGCTAGGCTGTGCAAGCACCCTTCCCTCTTCTAGGCAGTGGATAAGCACAATTCACAAGAGTCTTCCCAGCCAGATGTGTTATAAAATTTTCCCAGTAGGAGAGAGAAACAACAAAACAAACAAACAAACAGAAAAACAAAACAAAACAACAACAAATGGCCACAGAGTTAAAAATCTCAAGAGAGATCTGAGCAAGGGAAAGGCTTTCCTATCCAAAGGCAGAGGAGTTGCTCATCTGCCCAGCTGGCGAAGGCTCAACCTCTCCTTACAGAGAGATAGGTGGAACTGAGCTGCCCAGAGGGAGTTGACCCTCAAGCTGCTCACAGCTGGCAGGGACCTCCTCAGCAGAGACAAGGCCAGGGGTGAGGGACAGGAACAGGTTAACCATGACAGGGCTAATGGGTACTGTGCTGGGCTTGTTTAAACTTCACTATGATCCTTCAGGCAGAGGATTATATTTCCATGTATGGAAAGGAAACTAAGGCTCAGAGGAGCAGAGGGACCTTCTCAAAGCCACATCTGGCAGCAGAGCAGAAAACAGCACCTCAAGTCTGTCAGGTTCCATGTTTTATTTTTATTTTTGGTACCAGGGAATCAAACTTGGGACCTTGTGCTTGTAAGGCAGGCAGAGGAACCACTGAGCTAAATCCCTGGCCCAGGTTCCATGTTTTAAAATATCACACTACCTTTTGACCCTGCAATCCCAAGTGCCATAGCTGTACTGCGGGCCCAGGGTGGGAAGCCACCACACCAAATCTGCATGGCAGACACCCTGGACACATCACAAAGCAATGAGGACAGGGAAGCCTGAGAGGCTGTCTTTTCCCTCAGCCTCAAGCTGTTCTTGGCCTGGGGCTGCACGTGCCTCTGGGGCTCTGCCCTGCACACCACCACCTGCTTCTCCATTACTTTCAGTGCCACACGCTGTAAAAGTACTTGGATCCCTTGACCTAGTAAATCTACAGCAGGAAATCTGCCTAAAAAATCATTTAGACCACATACTAAGATTTATATAAAGATGTTCATCACAGTGTGGTTTAAAATTGTGAAATGCTATAACAAAAAGACTGGCATTAGGATAATGTGGTGGGGTCTCAACACCAATTTCAGATCATAAGAACTGTTAAAAATCACATGAACCCTTTGAAGAGACTATCCCTGTCCCCCACCCTTCCCGTGACTGTGTTCCATAGTTGGGCTGTGAGTCACAGGGTCACCTTCTGGAACGTGTACAGCCCTTATCAATGATGTTTAAGAAGAGACTTTATATAATGTGAAAAATGCTTACACAAATTAAAAGGTAAAAACAAACAAATGGGATACTGGACCTACTAGATTACTTTGTCAGGGATATCTCAACTGCTGAAAAGAAAATTAAAAAAATAAAGTCCCCAAAGAAAATGAACCAAAAGCAAACCAAAGACCCTGGAGCTGGTGTGTGTGTGTGGGGTTGGGGGTTGGAAGCATGAATGAGGGATTTTAACAGGAGATGGGATTTTGGTGTCTCTTATTTCTGTTCCTCAGTTACTTTAAACGTTTCTACTAAGAGCAGGTGCTATTTTAATAACCAGAGAAAAACAACTGAAAGACAAGTGGCCCTGGGGAGTTTTCCCTGCCCCTCAGCACAATGCTGACTGCAGAGGGCGCCCTTCTCCAGGGCCCAGGCTGTACCGGCAGGGCTCCCTCTTCTCTTCTCAAGCTCACTGAAATCCCCAACAGGATTATGTACAGGGAATGTTATTATCCCATTTTTCAGAAGAGAATTTGCCAGAATTAAATTTATGGCTTAAAAACCATTTAGGTAACACAGTGATGACCAATGACTCAATGCCTGGTTGGAAAAAATTTCAGGACTTGTGGTTTCTCTCTTGGACTCAGAAGAAAGTGATTGTGGTGCAGATGGATGGGACTGAATACATGATAGAGCTGCAATATTTCACTGATTCTAAGATGAGAATTTTTTTCTCACTGTAACATCTCTGAAATCTCGATGTGTCTCATAATTGATGATATCTTTCAATTATAACCGGCAGCACTCTCTTCCCTTTCTTAATGTTATCTACAACAATGGTCTGTCTTGCAATTGAGTGGTAGTTTAGATTCAAGAAAAAGTTCACATCTACAACCAAAGCCATGACTTTATCTTCAAAATGATGCTTTCAAAGGCAATGTATTACTCTATTATATAGATGTACTTTAAGTTACCTCATCAGATAGCTATCATAAACTCTCAGTCTGTTCCAATTTTTTCAACATTACAAATATTGCTACTGTGAATATCATGACATTAACCTTTCTCTTTTGCTCTCAAGAGCATATCATTCTTTCCCAGGCTCCAAATCTTGGGGAACATTTTGACATTTTTTGCCCTTCCTCTACCATATGTTATCTATTATTGGGTCTACTCATTTCCTCCTTCTTGGTACCACTTTCGGGTGTCACCCCCTGAAGATTCTCTTCTGAGTTCTCATAACGTTTCTCTAAATGGTCTCTCTGCCTCCACCTTTTTTTTTTTCTTCAGTCTATCACGAGCTTATTGCTTAGACCTGACACTGACCACATCCTATCTCTGCTAAAAAACCTACATTCCTTATAAGATAAAATTCATACTCTTAGCCTTGCATCTAAAGGTCTTCCAAATCTGGCTCCAACCTCTCCTGCAGCTCCATTCCCCAACCATACATCACTCCAGACAAAACAGCTGACCCACAGGCCCTGAGGCGCTGCCCCCAAGCCTTTGCTGCTGGTTCAGTTAGCTCTACATCCACTACAGGAGGGGAGCTTCTATTTTTCCTTTCCAAACATTATTCATTAGACACCATTCAGGTTTCACCTTTCTTATGAAACATTTTAGGTTCATTTAACTCTTACAACAGTGAGAAGCTAAATTGCATGTGAAGAAACTAAATTTAAACAGAGTAAATGGCTTGCTCAGGTTTTATACATCTAAGAAAAGCAGAGGTAGGCTTTAAACTCTTGGTCTTTTGTCCTTAATTTCAGGCCTTCTCAGAGTCAAATGCCAAGTACAACCATAGACTCTTGCGTAGCAACGTGTGCCCAAATCACATCCAGCAATACGTGCAAAGAATCAGCTGCCTCTGGATTCTAGACACATACATAACAACAATGAGAAAACTATCAGAGTGAAAATGCTTCCAATCTGTCAGTTCCCAGCAGAAAGCACCAAACCTGGTGGGCTTGGCTGGGTCCAAGATCATGACAAGCAATTGGAGCTACTTCACTTTGAAACAAGCAGGACAAGGAAACTACTTTAGAGTTTGATAAAGCAAGTATTTCTCAGGGGACAGAAAGAATTTGTATCCCTTTTGTTGTGTGACCATAACACAGCCCAAAGCATAGGCAGCCAAGGAAGTAAGGCTTCAGTGCCAAAAAGACAATGAGGAGAGGAGGGTGTGTTAGGATGCTGCTCCTTGAGCCCTGCCACTCTGGCCACTTCTGGGTGTAAGGAAGACAAGGTACTTGCTAACTATCTGTGTTTCACTTAGACACATGAAGGAATTAAGGCAGTAAAAAGATAGCAGTGCATAACTGGCTTATGAGGAAGTGTGATCTGGTTCATTCTCAAAAGTCTTATATGAAATGCACTAACTGACATCCACTCAGCTTTTGGCATTTGATCTAGTTAAATGCTATGAGCTAAAATAAAATCAGAAACTAACAGCCCTGTCATGTAGGCAGTGTGACCTAAGCTGGTCCACTGTACCCCACTCCACTTAGGATGGGAGTATCTTCTCCTTGGCCAGGAGACCAAAGGAGGCCAAGAGGTGGGCTATCAGAAGAAAGCTTCTCGTGGAAGTTGGAAAAACAAAAGTGTCCTCAGCTTCAGGGAAGCCTTGATGCCTTTACATCCTCCAATAACTAACTTCACATAGCAGGCAAGGGTCATGTGTAAGTCAGCTGAACTTGGAAAGGTGAAAGGGACACACAGGTGGGTCGCATCATCTACTGTTCCCCATGATGCTTTGTGGTCATTTAAACCATGACCACATGCAGGAGCCACCAAGAAGTAAATTCCCAGGATGCATTGCTGTCTCACGTGTAGAAGAGTGGTCCCTTCAGAGGACAAGGGATAGTGAAGAACAGGGCAAAAGCATGGGCTTTGGGACTGCCGGTAAGTAGTTTTTCTTCTCTGAGTCTTGATTTCCTTCCACTCTGAGTCCTCAGTGACAGCAAGCATGACAGGCCTGGTGCTATCTCTAGCATGTAGTTTGTGCTTATTGTTGGGTGGGGTGTCTTCCTGTGCTTACTGCTGGAGTTGTGAGTGTCTCATGCACAAGAAAGAGCATGACTTCCTTGTGCCAAGAGGTGTGGCAAGGGGAGGAATCCCTCATACCGACCCTCACCAAATTCACACACAACCTCCTTTAGGAGAGTTCAAAACACAGAAGAATCGCAATTTCTCATGTGCTCTGAGGCAGGATTCCAAGCCCTGACCAAACATGAATCATGTCACATGCCAATATGCTACTCACCGGTTCAATTTTTAGAGCATTTCGGTAGCTACCAAAGAAAGCAGCTTGGGCCTTGAGGAAGGCTCTGGCCACGCCATCGCCTGTGGTTGTGGAGACTTTTTTCAGCCTGTTCTTCAGTGAAGAGATCTGGTGAAAGAAAGGAAGGAGACACAGGTTGATGGCTGACTACAGAATGATGGTATCTAAGCCCAGTACCTATACACCCTTAGAAAACTCCTTTGCTGGGGTAGAGGGTGGTCAGTTTGATTCTACAGCTGTAGGAGAACAAAAACACCTTTGGTATTAGGACAGGTGATTTTTTTGTGGGGGGGGGTACCAGGGATCAAACTTAGGACCTTGCAAGTGGCACCACTGAGCTAAACCCCTGGCCCCTGGTGATTTTTTTTTTCCCTGCTTTGGAGTGCTGGGATGCTAGGCAATTGCTCTACCATGGAGCTATACTCCCAGACGGAAAGGCAGGTTTTTGAAATTTAAATGAATGTTGCTCTGATCAGACATGTCTAATAAAAGCAAAAACAAAATTCTTCTTAAGCAGTTACTACATGCCAGGTAAGTATCCTGACATAAATTTTCTAATTTTTCTTCAAACAGTCCTTTGAGGAAGAGAGTATTGGTCCTGTTCTGCAAAGTAAAACAATCTCTGAGAAATCAGGCTCTATGCCTAGGAACAAACCCAAGAAGTAGCCAAATTGGGATGTGAATCAAAGTCTTATAATCTGAGTCCAAACTAAGCAAAGACTTTTAGTTCCAATTCCATTCTCTAAGTTACTTACAAATGTTAGAAATAAAATGTTTATTTATACACTTCACACATCATACTCTAAAGGAATAGTGACAATTTACAAAAACTGAACAGATTAAAAACAAAACAGGCAAGAAAGTGATGGCAATGGGAAAAGAAGTTAAGACTGGATTTGGTATCTAAAAGTAAGCAATAACTCTTACACGGTAGTTAGAAATTGGCTTCAAATTGGCTTAAGAGCCTCCTAGTGGCCAAAGTGAAGAGGAAAACATGAAAGTTGTGAGATTCCCTGGGTCTAAGTATTATAAACAAATCGGATTCGCTAATGAATAAAGATTTTACTGAAAATGAGATCTAAAGAGATTTTCTTCATGAGTCTAGGTAGGAAAAGATTGTCTGATCCTCTGGCTGTTACCCTCAATATCCAGGACAAAGTCAAGCTTACCAGACTATTTCTAATATATCCTTTATTCATTTCAGGATGTCATACTGCCTAACTTTCAGGGCACAGCATTCATACTGTGTTCTACATGTAAAGGTTCCCTGGAATTGTGCAATGTGGTGACTCTGAGCCATTTATCCACTCACTAAATATTTATTATCTTCTACACTCCTGAGACTATGTTAGGTGTTGAGGATGCAATGGGAAGAGAAACTAGATACAGGCTTTGCCCTCATTCACTGACAGTATAGTCAGAAAAATACCCATACACACGGCATTGTTTCTGGGACAAGTCTGTTTACCACGGAGAGTAAGGGAGGCTTTCTGGAGGAAAAACGTGTTGAACTGAGAGTTAAAGAACAAGTTAAAGTAGATAACTAAGCAAAGAAGGATAGGTACAGTATAAGCATGGGGAGTAATGTGCAAAGGCCCTGTAGTCAGGAGCTCAGAGAATGGAAAGAATGCGTCTTCAGTAGAGAGAAAAGAAAGGAAAGGTGATTTAAGATGAGGCTAGAGAGAAAGGTGGGATCAGAAGGGACACTTACTTTATCTTGAGAGAAACAGAAAGCTAGTAATTGTGTTTTAGCATGCAGGTGGCACAATGAGAACACATTTCTGAGAAACCAATTCTGTAAGGGGCTTAGTGTAGGAACATCTAAAATAGGATAAAATGTAAAGACATTACAAAAAATGAGTTTTAGGAGATTCATGAATCACCTATAAATGTGCAGTTTGAATGAGTGATGGTCAGTTTTCTGGGCTTAGGATTCAAAGTTTTCCTCAGGGTACTAAAGGTGTCCATGAACCTATAAATATTAAGAATCACTGTTCTGGGATAGACTATGTATACTTTAAAAACGATCCATGGAAGTTATTTCTTTTTCTTTTCTTTTTTTTTTTGAGATGGAGTCTCACTATGTAGTTCAGGCTGGCCTTCACCTCCCAGTGATCTTTCCTGCCTCAGCCTCCCAACTGCTGGGATTACAGGTGTGTACTCCCACATCTGGCAGAAGTTATTTCTTATTGCCAAGTAACCACAAGGAAATTTAAAAATAGCTCCATGTATTTCTTATATTATAAAATTAATTTAAAGTTAATTTATAAAAGTTCAGTGGCTTTTAGTATAATCATAAGACCAGAAAATCAGCACTACCGTCTAACTCCAGAACATTTTCATTTTCCCCCAAAGAAACTCCATACTCATTAGCTGCTGCTTCCAATTTCTCACCAATTCTATCCCCATCTCATCCCCAGCAACGATAAATCCACTCTGTCTCTAGAGACTTGCCAACAGTGGACAATTAATATAAATGGAATCCTAAAATAGGTAGTCTTTTATGACGGGATTCTTTTACTTGGCATAGTATTCATTATGGAAAACTTGCATCTATGTTGTAGCATGCTTAATACTTCATTCCTTTTTATGGCTGATCAATATCCCATTGCATGGGTATACCACATCTTATTTCTTTGCTCACCACGTGATGAACATTTGGGCTGTTTCCACTTTTTGGTGATTATTAGTATTGCTGCTATGAGGATCACATACACACTTTTTGTGCGGAAACAGCAGAGACTTTGAGGCAAGAACCTGAATAGCAAAAATCCCCCATTACCAGATTTTATGCAGTGAAGACACACAACACAACACTTAACTCACAGAAAGTACTAATAAAAGTTAGCCAAGTATAGGGAAACTCCACTGCTGTTGGCAGCTGGGCGTGCCATGTGCCCAAACTGCCAACTGAGTGGAAATCAGGAGCGAAGGAAGCATCATGCACCAAGGGGTGGCTACCACATCTCTGCATGAAGGTGAGCAGGGAAAACTATTCCTCTGAGAGCATCTTGTAGTTTATTTCAAAGCCTGGGTATATGTAACTGGTTTGCTGTCACCTCCTTTTCCTGGGACCCCTGAGCCTAGTGCCACTGTGGTGAGAGCCCCTCAGGGGCAGACTCTGTTGTGGACCTTAAGAAACATACTAAAGTGTTAAAAATACTACTCATTCCTCACCCCCCCCAATAATGAAAATCCTGCCTGTCTCAGGGACTAGGGTGACATTTCCATCCTTTGAAATGATGCAGGCCACTGTCGCTCTTCTTCTGGCTCCTCAAAGGCCTTGGGCCACCTGTGCAGCAGATTATTCCTCACTTAACCTTCCCTGGCCTTTCTCTTTCATTCAGGAGGTGTTTAATTACCTTGGATTCACAAGCTGCACTTCAGGTGAGCCTCTCCTAATGGCCTCATTACCATTTTACACAAAGAAGGAGTCGCTATTGTAACTGAGCAAATATGACAGCATTCCTTCCTGCCTGCCCTCACTGGTCTCAAACTAGCCAAGTGGTCCTGGGCTCCTGATGTCCTTGTGACCACCTAGGCCAAGACTTCTGAAGACCTCCCTCATCTCTCAACATGGAGAAGCTTTTGTCTTGACCTGTCAGCACTTCAAACCTTGAAACTGCAAGTCTATGTGCATCTAATAGCTGGTGATAGCATTTTGTCCTTTAAATAAAAGCGAGGGAAGAAAATGTAAGGCTTAAATAACCCACTGTCATACATCTAAAGCTGAACTTGCCCTGAGTATTCCTGGGGTGCTGGTCAAATCATTACAATTGGGGTCTGTCAGGGGCAAATGGGGGGTGTTGGAAGTGTCAGTGAGGATCGCTTCATCCTTTAATCAGAGGTCAAAGGAGGAAGGCAAAACAAAAGAGAGTGCAAAATCGACTTCCTCAGCTCCTCCCTAGAGCTCCCTTCCTCTCTTCTGTGTACCATCTTGGGTACTGCAGTGCTACCCAGCCAGGCTCCTAGGCCAGATGCCCGATTCCACCCTTTTGCCCATGCCTTTCCTTGCCCATGACCTTGGCCTGGCAAGGCACAGCTCCATCCATCCTCTCTGGCACAGACTGGTGGTGTAGTTAGTTCTCTAGCAAGCTGTTTTCAGTTTTTCCTAATGTCACCTACCTATAGCTATCCTAGTAATCGGAAAAATCCAAATCTGACAATTTCAACCTTCCATTGGACTCTTACTGCTCCTATCCTTCAACATGCTCACCTTCAGAAAAAACAACCAGACTCCCCAGAGTCTATTCAGGCTTTCCTGGGTCAGAATCATTCCCATTTGCACCTTGCAGCATTACACTTGACCGATATTGAACTGCTGTCCAACTCAGCCCATTCACATACCAATAACTCAGGCACAGCTGTCTCTTGTTCCTTTCTGTCCTGCTTGTGAACATCCATTCTCCCTTTGAAAGACCATCCAAGTGTCTACCAATGGGGGCTCATTAAATAAATTATACCACAACCTAACAATAAAATGCTGCAAAGCTGCTAGTGGCAGTATTCTATGAACTGATGTGAAATATTGTCAAATAGGGAGAAGATGCAGGTTATAGAGTAATATCTACAGCACGAATCATTTAAAAATCACATGTAAATATATATGTATGTAGTAAAAATCTAAAACTTTACATATCAAATTTTAACCATGCAAGGATGCTTTCACTTTCCATTTTATACACTTGATTGTTTTGATTATCCTTTATGAAAAAGCATATGTTACTTTTATAGTAAAGAATTAAAATGAGGCATTTCTCTTAAATAGTCAAATTATCCCTTGCCTTGAGGTGAGCAAAAGAAGGAATCCAGATGTCTCCCATCTGTGCCTCCTCTGACCATGAGGCAAAGGCCCCTTGTACTGAGTAGGTGGTTTTACTGAGAGCAGCAGAGTCTACTACCTTTACTGCTAAGCCGGTGAGTTCCTAGTACATGGTGGCCCAGTGTAGTCATTCAGCACTTTCTGCTCAATGAAAACAAATGAGTGAATGTTTCAACATCATTAAAGGCATTTCCAGTGGCTGTGCCTCTACTTGGAGGGAAGTTCCAGATCATGTCTTTTGTTGATTGTTAGGAGGAACCGTGCTCAGGACTGGAGGAGAACTTGATATTCATCCATTTCCCTTCTGAATACCTTGCTAAGATACAGCCACAACTGCAGGGAAATGAACCTCTGGATGCTGAATGAGTTAAAGGGAGCAAGACCCGTCTTGCTCAACAATGCAAACTCAACTGGCACAGTAACAAATGCAGCACCGTCCCTCCTTCCCCACCCTGCATCCTAAACTTTCTTCGCCAGTCACCTCTTGGCTTCATCTGCTCTTCCCATCCCACAGTTAAGAGTCACATATGCAGTCTAAGACAGGGAACCTGGCTCCTCCACTTTCTGAAACTTTTCAGTTTCAGTTCCTTGGTTGTAAAAGGAGGCATCTGCAACTTATATACACTGTGAAGATTAAAATATCATGGATGTAAAATGGATAATGATGTAAGAGAGTGTCCAGCTTTTTATTTATTATTAGTTCTGATTTTATATTTTACCTGAACTTTTACAATAGTATTGAGCTGTTTTATCTTCCTCTATTTTCTTCTTCATCTAATCCATCCATTGTACTGAATTATCCTCTGAAAACAAGAGGCTGAATTATGTCACTCCCTTCTGAAATTTTTAGAGGCTTTCTACAACAAATATATGTACTAAAGTCCAAACTCCAAAGGCTTTTATGGGCTTGGCTCAAGCTCTATTTCCAACTTTGTCTTCTGCTTGATTTCAGAAGCTCAAATCCTGTCCTAAACCTGGGATATTCTTTATGGTTTTCTCTGACAAACTACTCTATTTAGAAGAAAGTGTCCAACTTTCTGTGATGCCCCTTGTCAAAACCAACATCTCCTTTTCAAGGCCCATGAGCCTGCTCCTTTGTTCACACTCATCTATGCACTCCTGTGCTGAGATATGCTGGGAACAGAGCCACAGACGAACAAGGGCCTACCACCTGAGGACTTCAGGGTTAAGTTCCCACAAACCAGCCACAGATGAGTTTATCACTACTTGCAAAGGGGCTTTCACACTGTATCTACCATCATCCTGTTACTTGGTCCTTTATATACCAGTAGATTATAATCTTTCTCCCCTGAATGAATGAAGATAACCCTTGTAAAAAAATACAGTAGTACTCAGCAGATACAGGTTCACTTCTTCATCATTTGGCTGCAGCTCTCGGGGCCTACAGAGTGAGGGCATTAAGGATGGCATATTATGTATCATGTCTAAGACATTCATATCCATTTCTTTCCAACAGAGGTAGAACCTAACATCTTTCAGCACCTCTCCATCGCTCTTAGATACAGATTAAAGTGTTAGCCTGACCTGCGAGGACTCATGTGGCTTGGCCACAGCCTCTTTCAGATGTGAGGCTCCACGTCCTATCCTTGATGTTAGCAGCACCCTCAGGGCTCCAGTCTCATTGGACCTTGGGACAGGCTATTCTGGCCTGTTTGGAGTTCTCTCACTCACCATTATACCTTTGCCTAGAATTCAGAAATGCCCAACAGAACTTTCTCCAATGATGGAAATAATCTGTCTTCTGTCCAATACTGTATAACATAGCTGCTTCGAGTACTTGAAATGTGGCTAGTGAGACTGAGAAGCTTAAAGTTTAAATAATCACACGTGGCTACCATACTGGACAACACAGGGTCCTAGGTCAATTGCTACTCGCTTTCAGGCCTCTGCTCAAAGATCACTTCCTCAGTCTGATTCTGCAGGCTTGACCAAGGTGCCCCAATTGTATATGCTCACTGTTCCTTTCTTAACAGTCACACAGCACTCTGTAATGATGCATTCTGCAACAAGCCAACTCACATCTGCCTCTTCTAATAGATTAAATAGCTCAGGAAAGTGGGACCAAGTTGATCCTTAATGTGGGCACAGAACCTCAACTAGACACACTGTTCTTCTACAAATCTGGCTCAGCTCAGCCTGTGCAAGGGCCCCTGTTCCTCTCTCATGGGAATTGTACTAACTGCTGGGTGTCAGAAATACAGTGAAATATTTGTTGTTTGGTAATTCAGACACCCAGCAGCAGCTGCAGACAGGCAACAGAGCCACGTTTTCCTTTCCTCTTTAGGACTAAGGCAAGTTGACTGATTCTTCCTTTCCTGAATAAACTAGACCAAGGCTTTGTTCCAAAACCCCCTGGGGCATGTCTGGGTCTGCACAGGGCAGAAGGTGCTACTGAATTGTTTTGAATCCTCAGGGATCCCTCTGTCCTCTTCATCTTAGCAGTGAAAAGTGGTATGGTGTGCCCACCTAGGCCTTCATTAGTTCTTACCTCAAGTCTAAAGCAGCAACTCTGGATCTGTTGTGGCAATCACACTGTATTCTTTCCAGTAATAGTTTGTGGGAGAATGTGAAGGTACAGGATCCCAGTAATGAATGTAACTGTATTGTAGACCTAGATTGTACCAATAAACTCAATAAAAAAAAACTGTTTCTGGGAGAACCAGGAATTCAGCACCCTAAGCTACCAAATGCCAGTGTTTCTATACACAGCACTGTACTAACATTTCAGAACAATTGAATAGGTACACAGCCTCATTACACAGATGAGGAAGGTTAAGACTCA
This sequence comes from Fukomys damarensis, assembly GCF_012274545.1. Lineage (NCBI taxonomy): Eukaryota > Metazoa > Chordata > Mammalia > Rodentia > Bathyergidae > Fukomys > Fukomys damarensis. Next base: position 39,225,877 of record NW_022900948.1, read on the forward strand.
GTCCATATCATATAGATAGCACTGGCTCGTAGCAGCCAGCCAGCCAGAGTCAAGCTCAAGTCTGTTACTGCAAAGTCTGTGCTATTTCATGAATTCTCACTGCTGCCAGGGTTTCTAAGACCAGAAAATTACTTGTCCATGATACTAGCTTATTTTTCCCCTGACTTAATATATCTCCATTATTGTTTCCTTTCATTCCTTGCTTTTCTATTTCTTTCTTGAGAACATGGTTGGACCTTGACCCCAGTTGGCTTTAATTGCTTCTTCTGCGTCCCATTTCCCCTTAAAGATCCTGGTTCTCCATGGGGGAGTGGGCCTGTGCTAGTTATGTGGTGCTCCAAGCTGGGGCTTGCAGTGACCCTTGGGGCCCTGGTCTCTGCTCCCTCCTCTCCTGACAGCTCATGGGCCACATATAAGTCAGGAAGCTAGTGGTAAGCATTACAATCTAAGTAGCTTTTGTCGGACAAAAGAATCAATTTTCATTATGTGAATGGCTACTTTGCTATATGCTATAATGGTTCTGCTGAGCATCCTATGAACAGACTCTCGAATCCTTACAAGACGTTCTTAGGGTGAAAAAGTATAATTTTAAAACAAAACAAAAAGGCCTCATTTTCACTATCTGCCAAAGAAAGCTCAGGAGGAGCCCTACACGCACACATTCACTCCAGCCTCTTCCCACACCTTTAATCTGAGTATCTCAGCATTTGAAACAAACATAGAATAGCAAAGGTTTTTTGCCTTTTTCTTTGTAAAATTCACCTTCCTCCAAATACTTTTCTCTCCCTCAGAGCAAGTAAATTATCTTTGTTTTTCTTATAAAACAATTTAGCTTTAACACCACACACACGCACACACACACATTAATGCAGCTAGAAAATGATACCCAAACTACAGGAGCCTAGGAGATCTGAGCTGAAAGTAAATGTGTATTTATATTATTAGGTGGTCATTCAATAAAAAAAATTATTTCTAACCAAATATGTGCATGCATGTATGCTTATATATGTATGCATCCAGGAATATTTTCAAAGAAGGGTTTCCTCCCCATACTTCTGGCAGTTTAGGATTAAAGGTCAGATTTAAACTATCACCATGTTTCACAATGCAATCTGTGCAGTGCCGCGTAATGAAATGGTTCAGTAAAGGTGCTTGTGGAAATTCTTTTAATTAGGTCTAAGGCTTTTCAGTTGTCAACATGAATAAACCAAGAAGCATTCTCTTGCAAACAGAACACACAAAATAAAAATGTAAGTTACCTTTGAAAAAAACAGAGGCACTTGCAAAAGGAAAGTTATACATTTTTTTAACCACTCAGCTATCACCTACTTTTTAAAAAACTACCAATATCTTTCAACAACGAAATGGACTACAAGCCAAACATAAGTGAGGTGCTCTATTACTAATAATCCAAGACACTAATGCCTGATTCTAGTGAAAACTATTCAGGGGATGACGAAAGTTAATCATAAATAAAAGTGTTTTTAAGAGACTAATGACTTTCTCATAAGCGAAGCCACCTTTCCATTTGACTATAATTAATTCTAGAGATCAGCAGTTTTCTCAGTCAGACATGTGAACATCCCACAATGACTCCTGCAAAATGAATGACATCTATTAAAAATGCACCAAGATGCACTTATGTGCTCAGAATCACAAACTAAGGCCCAAAAGATGAGCACATTGCAGCAGGAACATCATCAAGATGCTTGCTTTTCAAAGCTGTGTAGACAAACGGAATCATACAGATTTGGAAATTTTAGTCAATTCAGAGCTGAATCTAGAAACTGAAATTCACAAAATAAAACTGCAAGAAAATGAGAGCTTGCTTTGGGAAGTTGGATTGCACTGCAACTGAGTTCAGAAAGAAAAGCAAAACTAAACTACTGTATTCCGAACACCACTTGAAGTTCTGACTTAGATGGCTACAAAGACTTTCATAAGTGCCACGTGCCTTAAGACTTGATGTGGAGCAGGACAACGAAAATGAAGCAACGTCAGCATATAATAAACGTGTGTGATAAATCAATGCCTCAAATAAACAACCAAGTAATATTTGTTAGTGAGAGGATGAGATGAGGGTACAGTACTTCACAGTATATTGATATATTCTGGGTTCAGACAGACCCGATTTCAAACTCTGCCTCATCTGCTGGATATTACTATCTAGATGCCTCTAGGCAGGTTACTCTTTTCTTCATCTTTTTTTAGCAGGACTGTAATGCAGATTAAATGTTAAGATTTTCAAAGCCCTTAGCACAGTGCCTGGCACAGAGTAGGAGCCTAATAGGTGGTGACTATTCTTCTGCAATCGCCCAATTCCAAAGCCCAATCTACCTAAGCCCTAATTTTAGCATAAAAAAGAATAATGAGTTCACAATTAACATTTTCTAGGGCATCAATTACTGAAGTGTCACTCATTATGCTGAGCCTAGTGGATTTATTTAGTGACCCAAACTCAGTGTGTATTTGGGAATTAATGAAGTGCTTGGTGTTTACAAAGATAAAAGTGGGATTTGTCTCAGCAACGATCCTGGCCTGAATGGATATAGATTTCCACACTTAGGAAAGCAGCCAGGCCGGATTCACGGTGGATCACATGGATACATCCATACAGAGCAAGATCTCTCCCAAGGGGATCCGGGCATCTCCACCTCCTCAGGAAAAAAAAAAAAAAAAAAAAAAAAAAAAAAAAGAAGGGGGGGGGGGG
>NW_022900948.1:39228658-39308511 GCF_012274545.1 Fukomys damarensis
AAAAAAAAAAAAAAAAAAAAAAAACAGGAAGGGGGGGTGGGAAGTGTGTATAATAGATGTGTTTCACAGTGTCCCTGCTGTGATGAACAACTTGATCCACTTACAGTTCCAAACACATGATGCATAAAAGAGCTGACAGAAATTCAATTCTTGCAAAGAAAAGCATCTGCTCTCTAGTGGGAACGGCCAAATATTAAGCAGTTTTAAGGCAGGGCAAAGACCTAGAGGAGCACACTTCATTATCTAGATAGCTAGAGTAAAGAAATGCAGAGGATTACAAACGAATGCAAAGGAGCCGAGATTCCAAACATTAATTACCCAGAGTAAAATGATTCAAGTTAAATCTTTGTTACGACAAATATTAAACCCAGCTGTGTTTATGTAGCAATTGTGAAAAAGAAGAAAAAACGAAATCCGTGTACAATATCTGTGAGCTCTGCCAGTTAATTGAATTCGCTGGCAGCACTTCCTCTACCACGAGCCAAACATCCTCCAAGATAAAATGTAGCTTTTAAACAGACCTGGGGAAAACGGAATCAAGAAATTTCAACCAATAAAACACAACTCTTTACTGGTATAAAAGTAAAGTAAAATTCAGTAATGAAAGGAAGGAAGTCTCTTAAACATTTACTGCATTCCAGAGCTTGGAGTTGTGGTTTACTGCTGAGGTCTCTTCTGATGTCCCACAGTGCTCCTGCCCCACCATCTATAATGAAGCCCCATAAACTCTGTGATTGTTGACAAATCATATGCACACACACACACAGGGCAAGGCTCACTGGGTTGCGATGCTCCTTCTCTTTTTGTGTGGGATGTGCAAGTCATGGAGTGGACAATCGTGGAGAGCGACCCCACTCAGAAAGGGATGGACAGATAATTCTTTAAAAGCATGAAGGATGAATGACTGGACACTGGCCGGAGACTCCTTTAAGCAAATTATCCCCTGACTCCAAGTCCAGTATCAGTAGATTAGGAGTGGAAGGAAGGTTTTTTCAGATTCTAGGAGCCAGAGAAGTAATAGGAGGTGGGATTCAAAATCCTATTCTTAATCTGGAACTCATCAGCAGTGTATAGACCTCATGACATCACTCCCTAGCTTCAGTGTCTTAGTTGATTCCCCACTGCCCAAAATATGAAGTCTAAACCTGATTTTAGGCCCACACCCAATCTAATCCCTTTAGTCTACTTCTTTGGTCTCACCTTTGTCCCAACTACACACCCTGTGCTCCACAGGAAACAAACATATCCTGCCCAGGCACACTATGCTTGTGTTCACATCTCCATCCTCCATTCCTGCCTGCCAGTTGTGCTCATCTCTCCTTTTCCAGGAACAATGACTGTTTCTTACATGTCTGCTTATCTCTATGGTCCATCACATTGAGGACATGCTCAAAAAGCTTTGGCTGAGAATAAAGTACGAGTAATATTCACTTTTGAATTGGCTGTGAATCTGCCCATTTGGGCCACCCTGAACCAGAAATATCTGGGGCTCCTATGAATGGAAGCAAAGCTACTTGGTATAAATAAAGTACAGCAAAGGTAGAGAGAAGAGTGACAACAGAGGAGGCAGGAAAGGCTGAAAGAAACTAGATTATAGGGAACCATGTTATGAAGCTTCAATTTCAACCAGAGAAAAACAAAGAGCCACTAAAGGGTTTTATATAAAAAAGTAGTTCATATTCTGGAATATGCCTTCATCTGTAGCACAGAGGATGGACTGGGGCTGGAAAAGTTGGGGCAAGACTGTCAGACCAGCTTTCTGTTAGCTCATCTATTAACCAGTCTGTGAGCTCACTGAGAATAAGGACCAGGTCTCAATCATCTCTGTAACCATATATACCTAATACAAAACCTGGCACACAGTAGGTACTCAGAAAATATCTGCTGAATGAATCAATAGAATTCTATTTGGGAACATGAACAACATATGCATAAACACAGCAGAAGGATCAAACCTACAAGAGCACTTTGTTGTTTGCCTTGGGGATACATGCACCACTGACTTGAAAGGGCAGGACTGCCTTGGTGCACAGGAGCTCTTGGCACAACTCCAGAGACCCCGTGTTCTGGGCTTTGGGAAAAACACAGTATGAAGAAACTCCAGCCAGAGCTTGAGATAAACACAAAGTCTGTAAACAGGCCTTTACATCAATAAAAGACAGCGTATTTTTGCCATATTTCTTTTCCAAAATCCACAGCTAAGAAATAATGCAACATTGTCAGTGAGAACAATGCATGTGCAAGTTTCATGGAAACTAGCAAAGTAGAAGGCATTAACCTTGTCAGCTTCCTTCCTCCCTCAGAGAGAAAGCTAACTGAGACAAGATTATAGGCTTGGAAACTAAATTGTCTAGGTGGCTAGCAGAAAGCTAGAGCTGTCTTGCCTACAAAGCTACCTTTCGCCTATGTTCATAAATCATGACAAATAGGCAGAGCTGTTCTAAAACTTACTCAATATTTGAACCCTTTCAAAAATTAATATCTAGGCCTCTTCTTTTAAAAAATTAAAATGTAACATATTCCGTATACATTCTTTTTTTTTCTTTTCTTTTTTTTTGGTACTGGGGATCGAACTCAGGCCCTTGCGCTTGCGAGGCAGAGGGCGGAACAACTGAGCCAAATCCCCAGCCCCAGAATGCATACATTCTAAAAGTACAGTCAGGTAGGTTCTGACTAACATATACATCTTTGCGTCCACTACCACAATTAAGAGACAGACTGTTTCCTTCACCCGAAAGATACATTGGTGCAGTCTTCTCCCCACAGCCCAGGGCAACCACGGTTGTGCTTTCACCCAAACTACTTCCTCCAGGCTAGCTTCTGTTCCTTTGCAATTTTACAGGAATGAAATCATATACCATATACTCTTGTTCATCAGCACAAGTTTGTTAACTATGGAATACTGACTTAGTAATAAAAAAGAAAGGTAGAAAGAAGACTCTTAGAGAAGAGGAAGGGAGTAAGGGAAAGGGACAGAAAAGGGCAAGGAATGGAATGAGGGTGGAAATAGCCAAACTATGTTGTATGCATAAACCCATTATTTTGTATAATATGCACCAATAAGAGAAATAAAGGACTATAACACATCGTTTGTCCATCTAACACTTGCCATTTAGGTTGTTTCCCATTACTGTTTACTATGAACAAAGCTGCCACTAACATTCATGAATAGGCCTACGAGGACTTGTATTTTCACTACTCTTGGGTAAATACCTAGGAGTGGGATTGCTGGGTATCATGACTAGGCCTATATTTAATTTCATATAGAATTGCCTGTTGTTTTCCAAAGAGGCTGTGCCATTTTCTACCCCCATGAACAGGGATGGAAGTTCCAAATAAACTGTTCTATCTCTTCGATAACTCTTGGTCTTCTCAGCCTTTACACATTTTAAGATCAGCTTTGTTGATGTATGATATACGTATGTGAAAATTCACCACCTTTAATGACTTATTCTGAGGATTTTGAAATTTTTATATGCACCACAATGAAGATATAGAACTGTTCCGTCACCAGCCAAATTTTCTTTGTGAAATTGTGTTAATTTCTGGCAACCACTCACCTGAGTTCTACCCATATAGTTTTGCCTGTCTCAAGAGTATCATATGAGTGGATTCCTTTACTTATCACAATGCATTTCTGATTCATCCATTTTGTTGGGTCTCTCTGAAGTTTCTTCTTATTGCTGAGAAGTATTCCATTTCATGGGTACTATACATTCAGCAGTTACAAGACAATTGGATTTGGGCAATTATGAACAAAGCTGCTAAAAAATCCACATACATGCATTTGTATGTGTTCAGGTTTTCGTTTTCTGGATAGAAATCAGATTGCCTAGCTGCATAGTAAACAGGTTTAAGATATACACTTATAGGGAATTTTTAGCCTTTTAATCATACCAGTGGGTATACAGTGGTACTTCACTGTAGTATTAATTTGTAACTTTTAATGGTATCTTTTCAAGTGATTGGTGATTACTTGAATATCTTTTTTGTGACATGTCCCTTCAATCTTTTACCCATTTTAATTAGGATTTCTTATTGAGTTTTAGGGATTCTTTAAATAGTCTGGATAAAAATCCTTTTGTAGATCTGACTATTGCTAATATTTTCTCTCAGTCTGTGGCTTGTCTCTTCATATTTTTATTGATCTTTTCTAAAGGTAAGTTTTTTAAAACATTTTATGAGGTGCATTTTATCACTTATTTTATGAAGTATGCATTTTATGTCCTAAGAAATCTTTGCCTATCCCAAGTTCATGAAGTTTCTCTCCTATATTTTCTTCTAGTCATTTTACAGCCTTTGCTTCTATGCTTAGGTTTATAATCTATTTTGAGATAATATTTGCATGAGGTAAAAAGTCAACATTTATCCCCTCCCACTGATATCCAGTTGTTTCAGCACATTTATTGGGGAAAATATCCCAAAATAAAAACCATTCTCCTTTCCTTGTTTAATTATTCTGGCATAATTATTGAAAATCAACTGTCCACTTACATCCAGATCTAATTCAGGACACTTTATTTTATTCTATTGGCTTAGATGTCTATCTACATTATCAGGTAATATAAGTCCTATAACTTTATTTTTCTTTTTCAACATTGTTTTGGCTATTCTAGTTCTTTCGCATATTCATATACATTTTAGAACCAGCTTGTCAAGTTTTTTTTTTAAAGCCATCTGGAATTTGGGTTGGGATCATATTGAATCTATAGATCAATTTAGTGAAAATTAACATCTTAAAATATTGAGTAAAAAATATTTAGTCTTTCAATCTAAAACATAGAATATCCCTCCATTTAGGCCTTTTAAATTTTTCCTCAAATGTTTTATCGCTTGCATACAAATCTTACACATTTTTTTGTTAAATTTATTCCTGAGTATTTTGTGTTTTGTATGCTATTTTAAATGGTACTTAAAAAATCTCATTTTTAAATTGCTCATTACAAGTATACAGAAGTACATTTGAATTTTGTATACTGATCTTATCCTGCACCCTTGTTAAATTTGTCAGACTTAAGATTTTTCTATAGCCACAATCATTTCTGAATAAAGACAATTTTATTTATTTCTTTGAAATCTTTGGGGCTCTCATTTCTGCTCCTTGTCTTAGTGAGCTGGTTAGAACCTCCAGTGCAATGCTGAATAAAAATGGGAAAAGGAGACATTCTTATCTGGTCCTATAATCCAGGAGAAAGGAATCAGTCTTTCTCTGCCCGGAATAATGTGAGCTACATCTTCTTAGTTGGTTTTGTTACAGTGAGAATTCCCAGTTTATTAAAAGCTTTTAGATGAGTAGGTGTTGAATTGTTCCTACATTTTTTTGCATATGTCTTGATATGGATTTCCTTTTCAGTCAATTACATAGAGTTTTCAAATATTTAGCCATTCTGTATTCATTTGATCATGATATTTTATCCTTTTGACAGATTACTGGATTTAACTTGCTAATATTTTGTAAAGATACTTTTATCCATATTTATGGGGCACATTAGTTTGCAGTTTAATTTTCTTGTAAATTTTGTGACCAGTTTTTATGTTAGGTTAATGCCGACCTCATTACCCTCTTTTACTTTTTTTTTTTTTTAGTTTGTGTAATTATATTAGTGTAAAGTTTGTGTAATTATATGTTTGATAAAGTTAAGTAGTGAGGCTATCTGGGCCTGGAGTCTTCTTTGTGGAAAATTTTATTATAAATTCAAAGAATTTTAAGATACATAACACTACTAAGGAAAAAAACTTTGTGAGTTACTTTCTGCAATTTGTTCATCTATCAAAATTATAAGTTATTCATAATAATCTCTTATTTTCTTGTCTAAAGAAAAAAACATTTAAAAATGTTTAGATTTAGAGAAAGTGGCAAAGTGAGTACGAAAAGTACACATATACTCCTCACTGTTTCAGATTCCCCTAATAAATCATATATTACCATTGGACATCTGTCAAAACTAAGAAACCAATGTTGGTACATAATTATTAACTAAACTGCAAGCTTTATTGTGATTTCCATAAGCTTTTCCACTAAAGGAAACTAAGAAGAATGACTAGTAGTTCTTTATTGCATACCAAGATCTCATACTGCATTTAATCTTCACCTTTCCTTAGTCTCCTCTGGCCTATGATTATTTTCTCAGTCTTTCCTTTGTTCTTTGTGATCTTGACAGTTACTTGTCAGATATTTTGTAGAATAGCCCCAAATTTGAGTTTATTTGAAAATGTTCATGATCAAAGACAGTTTTTGGAAAGAATTTCACAGAGATGAAATATCCTCATTATTTCACATTAGGGGTTATGTGGCAGTCACATGGCATTACAGGTGATGTTAAATTTGATTATTTGGTTAAGGTAGCATTTGCTTATATCTCCACTAAAGTCACAATTTCCCTCTTCACATACCCTAGGTTTTAGAAGCATATCACTAAGTCTAGCCCACATACAAATATAAATACTCTCCTAGAAGAAAAGTATTCACTGACATTTTCTGAAATTCTTCTGTATGGAAGACTTGTCTCTTCAACCCACCAACTCTCTTTTAATTAGTGGCTGCATGGTATACAGTATCTTCCCCAGCCTTTTACTTTTCATCTTTATTTTACTTTTCATCTTTCCTTTTACTTTTCATGTGAATCTTTAAAGGGGAATTCTTATATACAACATAAAACTGGATTTCACATTTGAAAAAATTTTTAAATTCTTTTTTTTTTTTATCCCTTCCTTCCTTTCCCCTCCCCTTCCCATTTTTCCCTTCCCATCTGAACAGTTTCTTCCCATTTCCTAATATCTACTACACATTTTGGTTCTTACTTACACTTTTGGTTTTTCACACTTGATTTTGCTTTTTAATGTAATTTAGTAACTTCTTTTAACTGGAGTATTGAGACAATGTGTTTAATGTACTGGTTAATATAGTTGGATACATCTATCACCTTGCTAACTTTTCTATTTGTTCCATCTGTATTCAGTTCCTTCATTCTTTCTCATGATAGATTTTTAGATCTTTGATCTCAACTTATTAACTATGTATCCCATTTCTTCCTCATGGTTTCTCTAAGTTTTATAATATACACCCTCAACTTAATATGTCATACTTCAAATAATATTTATTATACCAGTTTACATATAATGTAAGAACCTTTAAACAGTATGCTTCTATCCTCCACTTTTGCCCTGTCTCTTGTGCTCCTGTTGTCACATGTTTTACTTCTATATACCACTTATAGTAACACGCAGTATAATATTTTTATTTTAAATACTCAGTTGTCTTCTAAGTAAATTAAAATGAAAAAATAGATTCTTACAGTTAGCTATGCATTTACTACTTCTGGTTCTCTTCATACCCTTATCATCTCCATTTCTTTATGTTTCTTTTTATTCTACCTGAAGAACTTCTGATATTTCCTGTAGCTCAAGTCTCCTGATCATTCCCCATTAGGTTTTCACTTAGAAATTTCTGACAAAAAGTGTGTTGTACTTAATTCTTTCTCTTATAGTATCTTTTTTCCCCTCAAACTAATTTGAAACTTTTCCCTTTATCACTGGTTTTGAGCAAAACTTTTTATTAAGTTTTAACATATACACAAAAATGCATTCACCATAATTTAAAAAATTATGACCAACTTGAATTCTTCACCATGTAACTGGCACTTAGATCAAAATCCAGCACATTTCTGGCATCCCTAAAGAACTCTCTTCTGCTTCTCAAGGCTTGATTTTATGCTTTGTTAGGGCAGAGATAACCTTTACAGCTAACTTATACCTACTATCAAGTCATGACCTCTTGGAGTCTTCAGTGATTGTTCTCAGCGATCAACCAGGGTCTCTACTCTGGCTGGTCAGAATCTGAGTGATTCCTAGGTCGGTATGAGCTTTGGGAACTGATCATCTTATCAGGTGTCTGATCCTCACATTGGCAGAACAGTCTTCAGCAGGCTGACCAGGTCAGATTTCTGGAGCTCTTTTGCCCAGTACTCTGATCTGGTTTTCTCATCTATAAACAAACCATTTCTCTCTCATACTCAGATTTCCAACCTTTCAACTCAGCAAGATTATTGCTTTGTTTGCTGGAGAGCCTCTTCTGGTACCAGTGTCTGGAAAACACCTCAAGGCAGAGAGCCAACAGGATAGTAGGTCTCATCTTGACTGTTTCCTCTCATCAAGAAATTATACCCCTGGATTGCTTGCTATCGAATCTGTGAAAACAGCTGTTTTCATATTTGACCAGAGTTTGAATAGTTAATGGGGGGAAGGCTAATCTAGTTCCAATTATTAAAACACAGCTAGAAATAAAACGAAAGCTTCTTTTAATAAAATTTGTAGCATGGACAATACCATGTTTTACAAGATTTCATCTACTGGGGTAACCTAACCCATAAGTGTCTCCTGTCCTTCCATCTATCTATTCAGTGGTTGCTAGATCATTGGGAAACAAAGATAAATAAATGGTTCCTACCCTCAAGAACTCACAAGTAGGAAAGCCAGAAATGGGCAATAAATGATTCAAAGAGAAAGATATGGTCAAATCTACTTGGAGAGGTTAAGGGAAGGTTTTTATAGCACAATGTTTAAAGGAGGTCTTGAGGAATGAGATTACCATATGGGGTAGGACATTGGGGCAATCTCAGTATGCAAAATATGAAGTTAGGATACAGTGCGTAAGTTTGGAAAAACTACTACCAGTTCCAAATACTTACAATATTGAGTTAGAAGCAGGGAGGGGAGAGAGCTAACATTACGAAAAATAATCAAACAAAACCCCAGGAGGGGATCATGTCAAGAAGGGGGAATTTGCCATGTTCATCACTATTCACATTCACACCTCATCATCACCTGCTATCTACAGTACTCATAGGATATATGTTTAAAACATGTTATAGGCATTACACTGAAAAATGAAATAATGAAAAATGAAAAAATAAATTCTTACATTTAGCTATGCATTTACTACTTGTTTCTCTTCATACCCTTATCATCTACGTTTCTTTATGTTTCTTTTTAATCTACCTGAAGAACTTCTGATATTTCCTGTAGCTCAAGTCTTCTGATCATTCCATTAGGTTTTCACTTATAAATTTCTGACCAAAAGTGTCAATACCTCATGAAGAAATCTAGGCTCAGAGAGCTCATGTAATTTTGTCCCAAATCATGTGACAGTAAGTAAAAAGACAGAATTTGTCTGTTGTGATTCCAAAGCTAACAAAATAAACTTGCTTTGAATCTATAGACAACAGAGAGTTACAGAAGTATTTTTTGTCTTTAGAGGATTTTTTTAGATTCACTAATGGAGCAGTTTAAGCAGGAAAGAAACGCAGTTTATTGCTTTTTTTAAAGGTCACTCTGGTATATGGAGGGAAGAGGCTGGGTCAGATGAACCAGTTTGGAGGCTTCTGGAAAGAGTGCAGGAAGGAAATAAAGTTTTGGAGTAGGTGGCACTTAGGAGGGATGGAGAAGAGGATGTGGGCTAGCAAAATGTTTAAGAAGTAGAATCTTTCAGCAGCTCTGGTAAAAGAAGAGATTTTAAGGTCAACTGTGGACTAGCTGATACACTCAGGGTGCTAGGTCCTTTGACAAATGCAGGGGACACAAAGATGAGCAGGACAGGATTTTTCCTCTTGAGAACCTGTAACACGCAGCATTACAGAATAAATTCTCTGAATTTACTGGAATACAGTAGTACTTTAGGATCACATTCCCTCCCCATTACCATGGTTGAGGCAAGGGCCATACATAGAAATCACTGCTGTAGAATGTTTTCAACACTCTTACAAGCCAGTGTGTGTGTGTGTAGGCAGTCCCATTTGCCCAGGCTGAGGCTCTCAGGACATGGAGGGTATTAATGGTTGGTTCCCTGACCTTGTCTGTCATTATTAATAACAATTTTGTGAAAAACAAGCACAAAGGCAGGAATCTTTATTGAACACTGATAACACTTGAGCATTGTGCCAAGCACTGGATGGACATCACTATTATTATCTGTCACAATAATCTTAAGAGCAGTCCTAGCACTCCTCTGTTAGGCAGGCCACCAAACCGCTGAGCACTCTTCTTTTAAAGTGAGAATCCAAGGCTCTGAGAGGAAAAATAACTGGTCCATGTTACTGTTTTCCCATAAATGTCTCTTATCTAGAAGGCATCTTGGATTCTACCATCTTTGGGAAGTCACCACTTTCTGTCTCCAAACTTTGTTACTCTCTCTCCTGGCCCTCCTGTGCATGATTTCTATTCCTTTGTAATCCCTAGGATGCTTTGCTGTGAGCTTATGTGTGATACCCCTGTCTGTTTTCCCTATTGGATTGTCCTCTATGAAGATCTGCCTCTTCTTCACTGCTCAGTACGAGCAGAGTCAGAGCACTGCACTCCACGCTCGCTTCTGAGCTGCCATCACTTGGGCTGTCTCAGGGCCACCAGCCATTCTTTGGACTTCAGGTTCATGTCCACATTCATGTGCAGTTGCAAAGTCCCCACCGGAGATACTGATGGCTTCCAGAGGAATTTGTCCACAGAAAGGCAACAGGGGAGGAAACCTAACAAACTGTGGCCTACAGGCCCTGAGATGCTGAACATGTACCTGGATTTGATTCACTGCCCTCATCGCTGCACAGCAGTCTTATTTTTTTCCTATGTTCTCTGTTGTCTCATGCTTAAAGAGAGGCAAAGTGCAGAGGGTAGAGGAAGCACAGACTCTGGTGCCATACAGACTGGATTCTAATGTCATCACTGTTTTGTGGCAAAGTATGTAATTTCTGAGTCCCTTTCTCCCTATTAAAACTTCATAAGGCAATTATGCTTGTCAAGGGAGACGCTGGGTGCAGGAGGCACCTGGCAGGTGTGAGGCAGGGGCTCCATATAGCTAAGAGTTGTCTCCACTTCTCTCCATGGGTACCATGGGAATGAGGAAGACCCAAGAGTGGCATGAGGAGTAAATGAGAGGTCAAGGACAGGGATTTGGCTCTGTGCCTAATGCTCAAAAGTCTATGTAATGCTTTAGATCTGGAATGTCGCCCAAAAGCCTAATGTGTTCAGAGGCTGGGCTTTGGGAAGGTGATTAGATCAGATCCTGGGGGCACTATAGTCATCAGTGAATTAATCCACTGAAGAATGCAGAGCTGAATGTGCTGTGAGGAGGTGGGATCTGGTCAGAAGAGGTGGATCACAAGGCACATGACCTGGAGGGTACACCTCCGTCCCTGGGTCCTCCCTCTGATTCCTGGCTACCATGATATGGCAGCTTTTCTCCACTCAGGCCCTTCCACTATGTCATTTCTGCCTTGGAGCCAGCCAACATGAGCCAAAATAACTCTCAGGTGTTAGGTATTGTGTCTCAGTGACAGCAAAGTGATTAAATAGTCAATGATGGTAGTAACTGCTTAATGATATTTAAAAGGAAACATTTTTATAGTGAGAGAGGAGAGCACTCCTCCATGTGGAGTTAGACAACCATGAGTTAACTGTGTTAATAGGCAACTATGGTTAACTAGGTAACTATGCTCTTTGTAGAATGTACCTGAACAGCCGTGACAACTTTTGTAATCTATCAACAAAGGAGCATGATGGACTCAAAAAGTCCTGCCAGAACTCTTTGCTCTTCCCTTCTCCACTGCTCTGCTTTGTGTAAATCCTGCTTGCTATATTTCCAGGAAAACTCCAATGGAATTAAGCTTCGTAGATGTAAAAAGAGGTATATAAAGCAGTATAAAGTTTTATTTGGGGCTCTTGAAGCTAACAGGAGTCACTCATTGAGCCATCAGTCTCATTTAAAGCTGCTTTTGCTCCTGTCTTCCTGTTAAAGAGTTATCTGTGCTGGGGTCCTCACTGTTTCCTGCATCAGTAGCACCCAAATAACTTGCTCTAATCTCACAGTGAGGTAAAAGGAGAAGATGAAGATCTTGTTGCAAGCCATTTATCAACAAACAGCAAACTCTTCATAATAGCACAGTGCTACTGGGGCTCATTCCTGGCAGTAAAAGAGCACTGCTGTCCACCAGATCTAATATTTTCCCTGCCAGACCCCACCCAGGTCCCATATTAGCATACATGGCGAACAAACACATGGGCTCCTCATAATTTGAAAGCCAGAAGAACTTTATGGATCTTCTCACCACAGATCCACTGAGGGCAAACCAGAGACACCAAGAACACCCAGTTACTTTAGGCTCAAAAGAATCTACATTCTGTCTAAATCTGAGATAATTAACAAAGAGAGTCAGGGGACATGCAGCCACATTCAGGGCACTGGCAGCAGATACCTGCTGTAGGGGAAAATCACCAGGCTCCACAATGGTCCAGGGACAAATGTTAGTTTGAAGTACTCCACAGTATTCACCCTGAAAATCCTCTCCCCTGCCTCTGGGTGTCACTCGGGATGCTGCCCATTCTCTGGAGAGAACGAGCTGGGAAGGGGTGGTGACTGAAGCCCTCAGGCTCCCTAAACTCTGGGGTCACTTTTCCAGATTAAAGTTACCAGAGAAAAACAAGACTTGAAAAACAGACTACCTCCTAACTTTCTACACTGAGACTCTCTAACACTGAAACAAACCACAGATCTTAGGCCACAAGAAAACCACAGTTGTCTCCCCTCTTCTTCCACCCGCAAAGTCATGCTTGTTTTCATGGTGTACGCATGCAGGAGTCAGAGCCTCAAGTGCTCCATACTTACCACATCATTTGGGAGACTCTGGAGGTCATCAAAAGGAGTTTCCAGGGTGTTGGTATCCACGTTCAGGATCACAACATCATCCAGGGCCATGTTTCTGACTTTCTGCAAGTCAACAAAGTCCAGAAGAGAAAGTCCTTGAAACATCATTAAGACACAAAGGTATGTCCCTTTGCCTTTCTCAAGAGAGAGGAAATAGGGAACAAAGTGATATTTGACAAAGCCTTATTTTATGGCAGTCTCAATGCTAGGTGGTTCAAATCTGCCACTCATTTAACTCCCACAAAAACTCTTTAAGCTTGCATGATCACCTCTCAAGTTCCAAGAGTGCAAGTGCATTTCACAGGGCCTAAGTAACAACAGGTCCCCAGCCACACAGCTAGGAAGTAAGAGAGATCTTATACCCATCAATGTCTTTTTCCTGTCTTTCTTTTCTTTCCTCTTCCCCAGGAATTCTGACATACAGGAGGCTCCTATGACATGCTCAACCTACTCCTCTCATTTTCCAAAGGCTACATGCCAATCTCCCTTTTGGATCTCATCATTCTGGGGTATGGAATATGGGAGTATGGACTAGTGCAAATGTGTTAACATTTCCTTGAACATTGGGAAGGTCACACTTTCAGTCTTGTTCCATCTTCCGTAGAAATCCGGCTAATGGCTCTGTCCATGAGCCACTTTTCTGTTGGTACAGTAACAAAAAGGATGAGGTAGACTTATGTCTTTGAGGTATTTGTGTGTGGTGGAGAGGGGAAATGAAGGGATACTATGGGGTCCCCTATTTGGCAGCAGCTTTCCAAAGTCTGTATCATAAGACAGTGTATAATTTGAGTTTTTAATGTTCAATCCCATTGTTTATCCACTGTCAGAGTCCACGTTCATTTTTATCCTGCCTTCTCACCTCCCCTGATCCCATTCAATCCTTTTCTTTCCCCCATCATATATCAACTTGTTCCTTGCAGGTATTTCATCTTAGAATTGTGGTCTCTGGCTAATTTTGCCCTTTCTAAGTGGAAAGATCCTGTCATCTGTTGTCCAAACTGGAAAACTTGTGGTAGTGGAAGAAGGCATATCACACCAAGACAATAAGCATAACATGGACATATGGTTGCCCTATACAGAAGGGACTAATTTCATCATTAGTTACCCTCTGAACACGCTACCTGTGATGTGCAGCTTGTGCTTCTGCCCAAAGACGCTGTCCAGCAAGTCTGGGCTGAAATTTGCCAACCCACGTGCCTTCTAGGTAGCATCAGCTGAGGTGGGGTAGGAGAGGCATTTACCTAGTAGCACCCAAGAATGTCGTATGGGCCAATAATGGAGCAGACACCAGAAGGCTGTCCTGGGAATGGACAATTACAATATATTGGCAGCCTATAAATGTCTGCACTGTGCCTTACTTATTTTATCTCATTTAATTCTTATCAAACCTTCACTCTGTGAGTGGTACCATTTATCATCAGACACTGTCAGTGAGACTGACCACAGCATTTTTTGTCTAGTCCCTGCACCCTTTTGCCTGTGTGGCCTCTGCAAGGGGTATGGGTCCCTTCTAGGGCTCATCTGTCTAGTTCACCACTGCATAATAACCAGTGTCTCTCTGGGTGTGGTGGTGCACGCCTACAATCCCAGCACTTGGGAGGCTGAGGCGGGAGAATCACTATGAATTTGAGACCAGCCTGGATGGATTATATAGTGAGTTTAAGGCCAGCATGAACTAAAGTGAACCCTTGAGTTTTAATAGGTCTGACATATGAAAAACCTGGGTTATGAATGGAATTTTAGTTTTAACTTTGACCAAAGTCCTGAGTTATGAACGGAATACTGGCTGTTTGTGCTTCCAGATGGTCTCAGATACAGATCTAACCCTTAAAGAGTTGTGGAAGGAACATCACAACATCCTTTCCTATGTAGGGTTAAACGAGAACTCCTGGGCCAATGTCTCTCTAAGGACATGGATCTGCCTGTGTGCAAAGACAGACTGTGAAGGCTGTGTAGAGGAATCTGAGCCTTTAACTGACTAACTTGAGTCACAACCAGTCCTTTCAAATGAACTGAATTCCTAAGTCAAGGGTCCACTGTACATAGCAAGACCCTATCTCAAAAAATAAAAAACCAGTGCCTGACAAAATGATCAGTACTTGGCAAGTGTTCGCTGATACTGGTTGATATTCAAATTCAGTTTCTAGAACTTGGTATTAAATTAACAAGTCGAGATTCTACCCAGCAAGAGGGTAGAATCATGTTGGTCACAAGCCTCCTAGAGTTGAAAACCTCTCTCAGCAGAATTCTGGAACTCTTCCACTGAGGACCAGATATTCAAACTGCTTCTGCTGCTGACTGCAGGCACTGGGGCCAGTCTGAAACCTATCCATCAACTCAAAACATTAAGAACTCACCATGAGCTGAGAACCAGAGGGAAGATCTGATTGCTGCCTGACAAATTCCTTTTCCCCTCAAACCCCAACACTGATAGTAACTGCTGCCTTATTTATAGGGTAAATGGCTATCAGCAGAGATGAAGGAGTTGGTAATAAACACCAAGCATTGTACAGTATTTTTGTCTTAGAAAGCATAATCCTCATTTTACAGAAGAGAACTTTAAGAATAGTAGGGAATCCTCCCATCTCCTTAGCTGCTTCACTCTACAACTCAGCAGGTAAATTCTTTGCAGTGTACCTGGACTCTGAATAAATATCATGAACAGCATCGACAACCATGTGTGCCTCATTTCAGAGCTCGCAAAGTATAGCTATACAGACTTTTAAATTTCCACCAGTGGAGCTGGAAGTGAGGTATCATCATTCTCAAATCAGAGATGAGAAACTGAGGTTCCAAGCAGTGAAGCAGTTTGTCCAAGGCTGTGTGTCTACTAATTGGCTTCTTTACCTGTGAAATTGTAATGGTGTGACCACTCTCTTTCACCCACTTCCCTCAGCCTGCCAGGAAGATTAGAGAAGTTAATAAATGGGAGCTATTATTACTTTTAACACACACAATAGCTACAGCCAGTTAAAAGAAGCTCGGTGGCAGTGCCTAGGAGCAGAAATCTTGCTGGTCCCTTGGTGGTAACTAGGTGGCTCTCACTTCGAATGCTGAGGACAATCCCAGGAAGCAGAATCAAAGTCAGACTCCAGGATGGAGATAAGGGCTGCTGCACCCCAGCCCCAGCATTATCTACTTTGCCTCACTTGACCTTCCAAACAGAACAGGGCAGGAGGCCATGACCACTGGAGAGAAGCCTCAGGGCTGAAAGGCCCCATGAGTGGATGTTGATTCTGGACCGGAATTAGGCCTTGTTTCTGCGTCCCCAGCACACAGACCAGGCCTTGTGGTCTCTCCATGGCTGGGTTCGAACAGGCTTTTGATTTCTTACCACTCCTTGGCTGGAGGACTTGCTGGTTAAGCTGTGTGGAGTGTTTACTTTTTCAACAATGGCAGCAGGCTGAAGAAGAGGAAAAAACCTGGCCCTTTCTCCTGATTTAGCAGGCCAGGGTCCCCTTAGTAACCAAAATGCCCCTAACACCAGGCTCCAGGAAGGAGCTGGGTCGGCACAGTTTCCTCTTGTAGGAAAATGCTTCCCTCCTGGTGGCAAGGCCTTTTCCAAAGGGGCTGGCACAGGCTCAAGGGCCTTCTTGAAGCTCAATGTTCCCAAGGAAAGAACTGGAAGCTGGCTTGGCTGGATGGTGCCCTATCCATGAAAGGCTGAAGGAAACAAGGAGAACGAAGAAAAGCAAGAAAAACTCACACTTGGGCTGCAGGGTTGGAAGTGCTGGTGACGAAGGGAGTGGGACAATTACTGGGTGCCATCTCATTTAATCTTAACTAGATGAGAGGGAGATACTAATGTAGCCATGGTAAAGATGTGGAAATGGAGGCTCAGGGAGGTTAACAAACTGCTCAAAGCCACACAGCTAGCGAGTGGCAGCAGAGCTGGCTTTTGAACAGTGTGAAGACATCACAATTCCATGTTTTCATGTGTGGTGCATGCAGTCATGCCAATGTCCTCAAAGCCTGCTTTCCCTTATACACAACCATACTTGTTTTTTGTACCATAAACAGTATATATGCCTACTGTAGAGAAAAGACAAAGAAAAGTTCAAAAAGGAAAATTAATGTTGCCACAATCTCTCTGTTTGGAGATGACATCTGGGTGTATTTCCTTCAAAACACCGTTAAAGTCATGCTCAATGCTTCTTTTTGATTTTCTCACTGATTACAATATAAGCAATGCTCCATGTCATCATTAAAAGCTTTGCAAAGATCACTACTAATTGCTACAGAGTGTTCCACTACATGGAAACAAACTCAACGAATCCCCTTTCATTGAGTATTCTCAGGTTTTAAGAAATTATTAAATATAATATTGTCATGAAATGTGTAGGCATCAAGTTTTATGCTTTAGGATGGATTCCTCGAAGTGAAATTTAATTTCCACTTCTTAAAGTGTCCCTCTCAAATTCAACTTTGAGAGAGATATCTTTACTTCCAATTATTTTAAAGTCATTTCATCCACAGCTTGTGTTTCCTACTCTAAGTGAAGAAAAATCAGCAAAGACACGAGCAGATGTCAAAATAGTCCTCCAAAAATCCTACCCAATTAAAACACTTACGAGTACCGCAGCACACCGAGACAGCTCTCCGGTAGCTTGTCCCACCAACACATTCCCTCTCTTTTTAGTTACAACATATGCCAAAGCTCCTGCCAGCTGCAAACCCTTCCCCCACCAGACTCTATAGGCTTTTTCTCAGAAAAAAAAAAAAAAATACTGACATGCACACCGGCTTTCCACATGGCATTTCTTACACAGAGAAACACACAAAAATGGCATCTTCCCATCAATATTGTTAATAAAAAGTCTTTCCCTATATATGCTTTGTCACAGACAATCTTAGCTTGACCCAACCTTTCAAACCAGGAAAGGGACAGCTCATAGTATGGGAGGTGTTCAGGGAGAGGACTCTAGTTCTAATGTAAGTTATCCCTGGCTTGCCCTTACCAGGTGGATAGCTTTAGGCAATGTACCAATCTTACAAGTCCTGTAGGTTTTCACCTGTGAAACAGAAATTGATTATATTATCCTCTTCACAAAATTGTAAGGTTTGGATAAGGGAATGCATATAAAAGATTCAGTATGATCCCAGAACACCCAGAATTACTTAAGGAATGAAGGATTCCTCTCTTTCCTATCTGTCCCTTCTTCTCTGATTGACTTCCTAGACTCAGTCCCTGGGACTTACTTCACTTCAGAAAGGTAGACGCAGTAAGCCTTCCCTGACCTACGTTCTCCAATGGCTCACCCACACAACTACAACAACTTCTCCACCTATGCACAGTTACTTATGTAGACGTCCAATTCTTTCACTAGCCTCTGGGCTTCTTGGGGGTCAAGGAGCTAGATCTTTGCACATTTAGCTCTTACCCAAGTATTTGGTCCAGAGCAGGCAATGAATGAATGCATAGCAGCAGAACCCAAAAGTGAGCATATATGGAGAAGCATCCGAGTTTTAGTTAATCTCTACCACTCACCAGTTGTCCCAACTTGGGCAAGTCACTTAATCTTTCTATGCCTCAGTTTCTGACAACTGAACCTAGCCCACAGGCCTGTTAGGAGGGTCAGATGGGTTAATATCTCTAAAATATTTAGAGTAGAGCTTCGTACATGGGAAGTACAACTAAAGATAAAAACAAATGATCTTTTGGGGATGATAGGAATAGTCTATATTTTTATTGCGGTGGTGGTGGTTTCATGGGTAATTCAAACTGTCCAAATTGTCTGAACCATATACTTCAAATACATGGCTTGCTGTATCTAAATTATATCTCAAAGAAATTAAAAAACACATTAGCACTGTATATATACAGAACACATTAGTGCCATATATATTCAGAACAAAGAGTAAAATAACAACAGACTTGACTGTAACAGAGAACAAAGCTGAAGGTAACAGTGCCTGAATGCTGAATGAATACCACACAAAGTAAGTTCTCCCACAGCCAATGCCCAAAGTGCATTTTGATGGGGTGGATGGGTTTCACTTTCTGCCCTCTTCCTTGTCTAGCCCAGAAAATTCTTTTTTTAGCTTTGTTTTTCACTTTATGTCCTCTTGGGATAAACATAAAAATCCAATGTCCCTAGGGTTTCTGATATACTTTCCTATGAATGTGGGGCTTCTGTGAAGGTGTCCCTTCTGACTAAGATTTTTATATACCCTTATTTTCTAAAATTGGTTCTACGAAAACAATGGTGTTCTCTCCTTATAATATAAATTAATATCAGTTATGCTTATTCAAATTACCCACACCCCCCAGATGGGGTCATTCTTCTTGTCCAGGGCAGGGATTGGACAGCTAGTGACAAAGGGCAGGGCTCACAGCCAGGCTATACAATGAAAGGCAAGGAGCTGGCCTGGCACTGTGATTCAAAATCCTGGAAGAGTGCTGGGGAGGTGGGGTGATACCAGACTGGGCAGCTGGATGGTGAAGAGCTGTGGCCTAGCTTCACATGTGCCTCTTCCAGTAGTCCCTGAGGCTGAGGACATCAGTCCCTAATGAGTATGGAGGTTCTGGGGGTCAGTGAGGTAAAACACATGGAATGAATGAGCTGGCACCCACTGCATCTTTGTTGCTGTTCTTACACCAGGGCTACTCTCTGGGTAGAGCTGTACGCTGTTTGTCTCTAGGGCCCAGTACAGAGACCAACACAATGCACATGCTCATTAACTGGAGAGTGAGCTGGGCTGGATCCACTCTACTGGGAGGCCAGCCTTGCAGCAGATGTCAGCGTCAGCCTGGACGGACAACGGGAGTCCAACGTAAGCAAACCAGAGTCTGCTCAAGGAAGTGCAATGGGAATAACAATAATGATGGCAATGATAACAATCATGTAAAATTAGCATGATTAATTAGTGTAGAATTAATTCACAGTGGACATGAGACATTAATGTGGTGATTAAGACTGTGGGTTCAGGAATGAGACAGCCAGACTCAAGCCTTGCCTCAGTACTATGTAACCCCTAGCAATTCTTTCCTTCTGCACCTCAGTTTTCTTACCTACAAAATGGGCACAATGCTGCACAGCTGTTTGTGAGAATTTAGAGAGGTGATGTGTGTGTGAAGAATTTACACAATTCCTGACTGCACTAAGTAATCAATAAACTTTACACTACCTTCAACCTACTGTCTTTTCCTGGTTAAGTCTTATGTGAGCACATTCTTTGGAGTAATGAGCCTAAATACCAGCTCTGCTTCACAGGCAAATCACTAGCCTCTCTGTGCCTCAGTTTTCTTCTGCATAATGGGATGAAAACAGCAATGACATCCAGTACCCTCAGGTTGGAGGAAAAAATGAATAGAATGGGGGACAGGAAGTTTTCTGGGGGGACTGGTAATATTTTGTTTCTTGATCTGGATTGGTGGTTACATGGGTGTAATCTCTTCTCAACTCATACTTTACACTGCAAAAGTAAGCAATATGGAACTCACTGGCTTGTTTTGGAAATTAAATGAATAGTATATATAATTGTGTTGGGTTTATAATTAGCACTAGGTATAGCTATCATAATTATGAATTATTAATATAGCAACAATTCTACTGATAAAAATAATTCCATCTAGATTATACTTTATTGTCAGAAAATGTGTTTGCAACATTAGTTACTTGCTGGCCACACACGGCTTCTTCAGCCTGTCCTGTCTCCCTCCAGTGAGGAGCAAGGCAGAACATTATCAAGGGTCTTCTGAGATACTTTGTGTCCTGGGTCCCCTTGCTGGGAGACAGCAGTGGGACTGAGGAGCAGCAGCAGGACTCAGAGAGGATAGGTTTCATCTTCTTAAGTCCTAGTTACCAGACTCAGGAAAAGTTATTTATATTTAGTCGAGTCTCAGTTTTCTCATCTATCAAATGAGTATAACTGCTTCCTAAAGAGAGTTGTAAGAGGATTAAGTAAAGGAAGGTAATTAGAAACATCTGTTTGGTACCTAGTGGCATGTTCCCATCTATCCAGGCTGCTAGTGTGGGCTACAGGTAGGGCTTCTCCCTATGGAATCACATGTAGAAGCCAGCAAGCATAATCTGTTCTCTTACAGGCCATGGTGCCAAACCAGCAACAGGATCATCAAGCAAAGTGGAGGGGTCTGGGCCCTTGTTTTGAGAGGGCGTGGCCTACCCCTGAATCAGTATGCTCATGCCCACAAAGTGCTGTGATCTGGTTCAAAGAAAGTCTAGTCTAAATTCATCCCCTGTGAAAGGCATAACTGCTGTGGATCCCGACAAAATGCCAAGTGTCCTCCCTAGTATGACTGCTTCCTAGCAGCCTTTGTTTCCCCTCCCCGGCAGGTAGAGAATGTAGTTAGAATTAACCCCAAAAGTTATACCTTAATAGTTTATTAACAAAAACTTTATACTGAAGGACTGTTGCTTGGTTTATGTAGTTGCTTCTTGTGCTAACTGAACTCTTTGGGTTCCAGAAGGTCCAAACTGCTGCTGACTTTGCAGATGGCCTCCCTGATACCAGGAGCTGTGTAGCCTCTTACTGAACCACAACAGCCTCTAGTTGTGCTTTTCCTGAATCTTAGCGTGTATCGTTCATCCTAATCCTCACCATAGCCCTGTAGACAAAGAGGGACACTGAGGGTCAGAGGTAAAACAACTATCCAAAGTCACCTGGCTAAGCAGCAGTGAGCTAAGCATGGAGCCCAGCTGAACAGCAATTCCCCTATATTTCCATTCAATTATTTGTCCCTATTCACTGTTTCAATTAGTAAATACAGTAGTCTTCTGTCAGGCACATACTAGATAATCAAGCCCTGGAGCAGTTTGATCCCTGGCTCAGACACCATTAAAATTCCCAAGGAAAAGAACGTTTCTGTCAGAATATCACACCCATTTGGTGGATGAGGAAACTGAGGCTAAAATTAAATAATCTGCCCATATCATTAGAACCGGTTTGCGTCAGAGAAAGGATCTGAATCTGGGTTGCACGAGCCAGTGCTCTTCCCACCATGCAGCACATATAAAATGTGCTCAAATGCATGCGCATACATATGAGTATGTAACAAAGAACAGCTTGGGGAGATGGTGGCCTCCTTGGAGAAAGGAAAAAGAAATCAGAGGCAAAGTGGAAAGGATGGGAAGAAGAAAGGCACGTATTCAGGGTTCTAACTCTTTATTCCGTCCTGAAATCTTGGGTACATACAGACGAAGGGTGACATTTTCCTTTCCTTCCTCAGGCTCCAAAGGTCACTGAGCTGCCAAGCAGTTGATAAACGTAGTGGCTTTTCTTAGGAGTCAGGAGTCACTGATTTGCTCCTTCCTGCTTCACAAAATTAAAAATCTAAGCCCGACAGTTCAGAGGAACCCTGAGAATACTGCTGGAGTTTCCCAGTGTGCTTTAAACAGAAACAGAAGCTTGGCAGGGGAGGGAAGTGGGGTACGTGCCTCCCAGGCCAGGCCAAATCCCCACAAGGTAATAAGCACTGACGCTCATTAACATGTCTGATCCTCAAGCCAGATCAGCAGCACCCTTTTCCTCCAATGGCTCCTTTTCTGAGGAGACATCCAGCAGGTATTCATTCACTTAGCTTCTGGCCACATTCATCAGTCACTCACTCACGTCAACTTTAGACTGTCTTAGGGTCACAGGGATGATTAAACCTTGGTCTTTGAAGTCAAGGAACACACCAACCTCCTTGTGGATGGAGTGAAGATAAAACTGAGGAAGGGCACAGAGATATGTAGCACTCCACCAGGGAATCCCCAATTACACAGAGCATCTCCATGCACAGGGAGCACCCACTACACATATGCAGCACCCTCCACACACACAGGGTACCTCCAGACACAGAGAAAATGCTTAATGCCCTCTCTGGGGTAGTCCTGGGCCCAGGCTGAAGGTTGCAAGGTTGGGATCCTGGCTTTTCATTTTCTAAGTAGGTAGCTTCAGGCAAGGCTCTGAGTGGCCTTTAGCATTGGTTTCTATCTCTAAGGGTAGATATCAGGCATAATCCTTGCCTTTAGGATTGTTGAAAAGACCAGAGAAGACACTAGAGTGCATGTTTCCTTGCGAGCTGGCCATTAGGTAGAGGCTCCCTCTGTGAGCTGTGTTCCAGCAATATTCCCGGTGGTGCCCTCTACAAGCCTACCTAACACAGTGCCACAATCCAGCTGGGGTGATGGTTGAGCCCTTTCGTGCCTCTGACTTTCTGCCAATGCTTTTTCTCAAACTGCAGATGGCTGCTTACTGCTGGAGACTCAGTGTTCAGCACCATCGCTTTCCCCGGTGCAGCAGAGCACAGGAGGGATGAGACGGCAGAGTGCTCTGTGAGATGTGAAGCATGACGCGGATGTGGCTTTCCAGGAGTCCTCTGGCCCACCACCTTCCCTTCTCTTCTCCAAAACTTCCCTGACTACTCTTGTTCCAGGGACAAAAGGCCATCTCTGAGTCCTAAGCCAAATTCAACAGATATGGTATGGCAGCCCTCGGTTAAACCTGTTCAGTGATGTTTTCCATCATTATATGTGTGCCAGAACTTTCTACTCAAAAGAACTGCCTTACCCACTGTTTTCACATACACTGCAGTAATATTACTGTCATCTGGAAAGCACCGTAGAGTTTTAAAACATACCTCATTTTAAAATGCAGCATTTTAGAGTATGCATCATCATTCACATTTTACAGAAGTACAAATTGAGGCTCCAAGAGGAAAAGCAACTTGCCTCAGATCCCAAAGTAGCAACAGAGCAACGATTCGAGCTTCTACCCCAAAGCTTAGGCCTTTCTCTTCCCTGTGTAGCAGCAGAGCTGGTGCTGTACACATGTACTTTGTGACCTCTATGGGCAGACTTAGCTAGATACATAATAGCAAAGAAAGACCTGTATATTTTTCTACTTGTGGACACTACAATACTTCACACAGTAAAGTAACTGGGCATGAAGCTACTGGTGCTGCTAATTATTAGCTGTAGGACTTTGGACCAGCTGCTTAACTTCTCTGTGCCTAAATTTCATCAGCCACCCATACCAGAGCACCAACCTGTGAAAGCTAATGAAATGTAAAGCACTTACTTCAAAATAGTATCCATGCAATTTGAAACAATGAGACTTGCATTTAAGAGCTTCACTGGGAGTTCAAGGGGATGTGGATTCCCTAGCCCAGAATGGTTTGGGTCACCCTATCATAAAAATAGGGCCTCACTCCTCCCATAACAACTGCCACTTGCCATCATTCATTCATCACTAAGCACAGCAAACCCCAACTCCCATCTCCACCTGCCTTTTATTTGAAATGTCAATTTTTAAAGAGTGGAGAGGTTGGAGACCCAACTTAACAAGCATGCTGAAACATTGTTTATTGCCCCCATAAACATGGCTTAGTGAGAATTACGGACTTAATCAGAGTGAACTTATCTCCTGGTGAAAAGGAACACTTTAAATTTCAGAAATGGCACCTTCACTGAGAAAAATCTCTTAACTTTTCAAACAAACTACAGGGGGTCTTAAACATATGGACAGTAAAGGGGCAGCCATTACTGTGATTTGTCCTCCCCAGGTGCCCTAAAGGTCCATAACACGTTAAGATCTAGGAAAGACATTTGGAAAATCATATTCAGGAGACATGTCCGTAGAAGCACCCAAAGGGTCTGCCAAGTAGAAACACAAACTTGGTTGGATGCTGGAGGCTGCCCAGGACAGACCCCAGAGTCATCAGGAATGGGCTATTTAATAAGCGGCACCACAAGCAGAGCCTGTCTTGCCTCCTGTGTGTACCAGGAAGCATTCATCTAGGGAAAGGTCTGGTAACATGCTTTTCAGAGCAGAGGTACACTATGAATCCAAAGACTGCTAAATGGTGTGTGTGTTATTGTTTCTTTCTTTTTAAAAACACATTTCCAGAGGATGAGCTCCAATTAACTCCAACTTCCCAATCTGAGGTTTCATCAGTACTGCTCTCATCATTCCAGGAAAGGCCTTCATGAGACACCCCCATCTTGCATAAAATGTATCAGCCTGGCTGCCAGAGGCAGGAAAGGGAGCAGATATAAAATTTTATTATTCCAATGCCCCAGTAGCAGCCAGGAGGACTTAATGAAATTGCCAAGATTTACAATCTGAAACAGCTATTGCACAGACAGATATGGTTAAGGGAGCTGTGCCCTCTGACCTTTCAACCCTTTGATCCTCACACGGCAGGTGGCCTGCAGCCCCCTCCTGGGCATCTTCCCTCTCTTCCGACACTGCCGAGAACCTTGATGTGCAATAAGCCTGACCCTACACAGGTGACTCTCACAGTGCTGATCACCAGCAGCTGCTGCTAATGGAACAGCCAAAATCACTCAGCCTTGAGATTCTCGCTCAGAGGTGGGGGAGAGGAATATGCAGCGTCCAAATGGTGCTGAAGTGAGGCTCAAAGATCCGGCCCCACGTGCAGTTGCTCAGCAATGTGTAATGATGTCACTACCAAGAACTGTTCTTAGAAATGGAACTCTCTTCTCTGATTTATACTTTAGTTAGTTAAAACAAAACAAGACAAAACAAAAAAAACTTACCTTTAAAAACTCAATCACAAATCTAAAAAAATAAAAAAATTCAACCCCAAGTCCTAAATGTATCTCTCAGAACTTCCCCAAAACCATGTGCAGCAAATTTATACCAAAGAAAATCAAAACAATTTTTGGAAACCTAAAATTGACTGTTTTCAGTTCCATGAAATTTCACTTAAAAAACCCCATATGCCAAAATGTCCAAATTCTCTTATTTTTAAAAATTGGGATGACTTCCAAAAATCATATCTTTTTCTTTCTTTCTTTCCTTCTTTTTTTTTTTCCTTTTCTAAAGCAAGTGATGGGTAATGTGCATATGCACTTATCAAGCTTCATAATTTAACCCATTCGGTCAGTAGAAATATTTGCAGTCAAATGCTGGAGAGGGAGGAGGTAAATATATCGTCAGCAGCCACTGTAAAACAACTGACTCCTAGGCACCAAGGTTTAAGAGATACTATATTTGGCTAAGGAAGTACCCAGGAGTCTAGGTAGCTCCAGACCATCGCACCTTTTGGCTTTGGTCAGGTAGTGTGGCTAACGAAGGGAAAGGATTTCAGGCAAGACACACTCTGTGGTGTATTGACAACTTCTCACCTGAAGAGAACTTTAATGCCACTGCCGATCATACTTCAGAAAGGCCTGAGTCAATGCCTATATTTCTAAAGACAGAAATGCCAGCAAAAGCCTAAACTTAGATCATGAATGTTTGAATACAACGAGCAAAGAAAAGTACCTATTCCTTTTATATCCTAAATGGCATAAAAATCTTGATATTTGACTTTTGATTTCAGGTGAGAATGAAACAGTACATAAAGAAAGTTTTATCAACTCCACTTAATCACATTTTTCTTTAAAGATGTTTAACTTTAGTAGTGAAATTGGTTTATGGAGAAGGCAGGATAGCAGGGGAAGAAAGGTATCATTCCTACATCACAATTTGACTACTTTGTACAAATTATTATTAAGCTATCTTCTTGAGATGTCTGTTGGAGATATTTATTAATATTACTAGCCAGCACTGGGTAAGGGCCTATTAATGTGCACTGCACTTCAGCCATATTCTTTCTGTCTCCCTTTTAGGTAGATGCCTCCCTGCTGACAAGAGATGTAAAGGCTCACACCCACAGCAGCTCAGTGACTTGCCCAAGAGACAACTGGTAGAGCTGGTTTTCAAACTTAGGCTCCTGCCTGCTCCAAAGATCCATGCACATTTTCCTTACTAAAAGCAGAACACAAACAAAACAACAGCATGCAGTAATTTGTGCAGAAAATGCCAGATTTCAGCTTGCTTACACATTGCCCTGACCCACTTAAAGGCCTTCCGAATCAATTATTTTAGGTCATTAAGAGGAAGTTTAATTTGGTCGACAAACACCCCTACTGTGGTGACCTTGCATATCAACAGCAAATGCCTGATGGTCACAAACTGGTACCATGAGTCGCTGAGCATGGTGTTAAACAAAACCACATGTGCTCAAATCCCAAGTGGGATTTGACTAGGCCAAGGGTACCTCTCTTCAATCATCACTGCTGGTCTCTGAGCTCCTAAAAAGAAGACCCCATCCCTACTCAGTTGCAAGGAGTTTATAAAAAGAAGTCACCAGTCCCACGTGACAAAGCTGAGTTAAAAGTATCTTTTAAGTAAGTGAACAGCGACTTAGAAAAAAAATCATTATAAAATAAAAACAGAAGCTGAAGAAGATGGAGTCAATCTCACATGAATGGGTCTCTTAGCTCTTCTGAAGAGTATGCCGGTACTACACTCATATAATATTGGTAATCATTCCCCTTTGGATGCCTACCATGTAATGAGAACCAATCTGGGTATTTGCATGCAATTTTTCACTTGCTTATTAAAAATTCCTATGGAATCGAAATCTACCTGTCTTATAAGAAAGGAGTATGGTAAGGCTCAACAGGGTACCTCAACACACCCATCTGCAAGAAGGTCCTGAAGTGAGGACCTTGAACTGAAATACCATGCACTTGAGTAGACCCTCACCCAATGCCTGAGATCATTATTTATATGTGTTTCCAACAGGCTTTTATGAGCAGGGAGGTGTATAAGAAGAGTTTTATGCAAAGTGGACAAATTGTAATGAAGTAACCATACCTTCCCCCTGCTAAACTGATTTCTCCTTCACATCAAAGAGCTGGTTTGAAAGACCCAAGTCATGGTGGAACTAAAATTCAACCCGCAGCCACAGGACTCAGAGCAAGGGCTTCTTCCACTCTGCTGCAGGCCTCCTTAAGGATGCTCCTTATCTTTATCTGATAGGAATTTGGTTCACTTAAGCAATGCTGGTTAACAGTTTGTAAACTATAAGTCTTCTCTGAGATCTGTTTTGACATTGCTAAATGGTACTTATGTCTAATGACAGGCTCATTGATGAGGGGAAAATTGGGAAACAAAAACATCATCAGTGGCCTCACATGGTTCACTGGGATTTGTCTCATAATTACTCAGGTTCTCTAGTGTGTGTCCAAGGTCTAGCATGTTTCATAAGAGAACACTTCAACCCAATAAATTAGACTGAAAATGGATGGACTCAGCCTGAAGTACTTGTTTCTCACTGGTTACATAAATTACTTCTAGGGCTTTAAATTGTTTTATATTATCTAATCTCAACATCAGGATAAATGGTATTTTAGAAATCATACTTATTTTGAAAGCAGATGTCAATGTGAAGAGAAGAAAGACCTTCAAGGGGCATTTGTCACTAAATGCAGGGCCTTCTTCAGGGCCTGAGGGGAACAGAGTCTGTCACACTTGTGCTCTGAATCCTCCCGATGTAGCGGAGGCTCCTATGTGATAACCATGCTGATGGTAGGAAGATTGCAACGGAAATAGCAGGCCTACACACTAGCGCACTCAGAGCTGGTCTCTAGAGGAATCTGGACTGCCAGAAGGAGCCATTCTTCTTCCCTGCAGTCCCCATTGCATAGCACTGAGAAAGAAAAGCTCTGGTATGGGTGGGGGCCTCTGCCCAGCACAGGGGTAGGGCCAGGCACAATCCACACAGCTGCAAGGGACAGTGCACAGAGCAGAGGCTCACCAGTGGAGGGGCTGGATGCAAATGATTTTTTACTTCTCAGGCCTTCAGCGACCCCATCTACAAGTGTGAGTATTTTCTGCTTTGTACAGTAGAGCAATGATCCCAGGCAAAAGCAGGTAAAGGTCCCAGCAGAGTGTGTGGCACTAAGAAAGGACTCAGAAGATGTCAGATCTCCCTTTCCTACCAAAGTTCTCCCCATGAAGCTATGCAATCACCAGGAAGGATTTTCTCTGTGTGTGTGAACATCACCTTCTTATAAAGCAAGGATACACATTACCTATCCCCAACAAACAGATTTCACATGGAATTCCTCTATTCTTGTGTATACACACACGTCACTATTTATCCCTGAATATATTTATACCTCAGAGTTTTTCATTAGCTGAGCATTAACAAATGTAAATGACATCTTACTTCTGTCTACAAGCATGTCCTATGAAGAAGCAAAATGATGCATTGGTAAATGAGAAACACCCTTTTTCACTCATTATAGAACTGTTTAAAAATAAATATCCAGAGGAAACAAGAACAAAGGATTGAAGACTTTCTATGGTAGCACAAAAATGAAAAGGAAGAAAAAAACTAGCTAAAATAGTGCTAACTCAATTGACAGAAATTCAGGTTCTTTGAAATGCAAAAGAAAAAAAAGTCTTACTTTTCTTGTCTATAAATAAATGACTCTCGTTATTTTGTTCAAAGCTCCATGGTTAAACCAGGAACCCTACCTCAGACACAAATGTGACTTTTACATCCCAGGGACCAAGGTGAGCTTTTGGCACCTGGATATTGATTGTCCTCTGAATGGCGGCTCAGTGCTGCTCCAAGCAGTTGGCATATTTGCAAAGTCAGACTTCTAGGGGCACATGGCTAAGCCTTCCTAGACAAATGATGGTGAGAAAAGATTGCTGGCAGGCCAACTTGTCTTGCAAAGCACATGTCACAGGCCTCTTGTAATAGCACTGCTGTGGAGAGCCAACCAGTGGCCTGCAGCTTGGTACTGGCATCTCATTGGCCCTGTTTCCACTTCATGGAACTACTAGTTAGTACATGTGTCATGTAAGTTTATACCTTCAAACGGGTGGAGAAAGAATATCTGACATATGAGAGTACATGAAAACAGAGAAGACAATATCTAGTAAAAGTGGTGCTTAAAACCTCAAAGGAAACTGTGACTAAAAGTACCCTGGCCACAGCTTGGTGGCAAAAGAACCACTCAGAAGCTTGTGTTGGGTACTCTAACACATCTGAATTTTATATACATGGTTTTGGTGTGTAATTTCCTTGATCTTTACAAATACAATTTACTTTATTAACATGGTTAAGCAGTTTCTGAGTATTTTATATGGAAGGACTGTGTTTCTAATAGTCCATAAGGAGAAGGCCTGACCATGTCCTTCCCTATTTACACCCTTCAATGGCTCTCTGTTGCCCTATAAAGTTCAAACTCTTTAATGTAACTTACAAGGCCCGGGATGGTCTGGCCTTTCCTACCTACCTCTGTACTCTCCTCTCCCTCCAGCTCCACACTCTTAGCAGACGTGAAACTCTTGAGACTTCCTGGGAAGCCTCCTGGTCTCTACATCGACACTTTGCAGAAGTTGCCCCTGTTCTCCTGGTCTTCTATTTCTTATCTATTTGGATTTAGTTTAGGCATTCTCCCCTGAGAAGCAGAGTCCTCAGCCCTCAGGCTAGGGTTGATGTCTCTCCTTTCAGAGAATACAACAATCCAAATTCACCACGGTAACTTTCTACTTGTGTGCAGCTGCTTCAGAACTCTAAGAAGGTAGTCACTATTTTATACAGAATTCCTGGTATAATGTAGTGTCTGGACAAAAGACTCTTGACACACTGCTGTGGGAAGGATTGCATACTGAATCTTTACCACGTGCCAGATACTAGGATATGCTGGACCACTATAGAACTCAGCCATTGTGGAGAAGAGAATATAATCCAGAAAGTCAAGGTATCATGAATGAGGTTAACAACAAGAAGGAAATGGTCAGGTAGGCGTATGGAAATCAAACCTTACAAAAATGTCATTCCCAACCCTGGTATAGTGCCTCCTCCAATGCAAACCAGGGCAAAACAGGGCAGACACAAACCAACTGTATTGAAACTCTCTTCCCTAAGGAATGAAGATGATGGTCCTGGGAACCTTAAAGTTCCTAAAACACCATGTCAAAGCCATTGTTTAGCAATGTAAATGGATTTAAGGCCACAGAAGAAACAGAAATAGCAATGACAGCTGATTTTGTGTAATTCTTTATAAGCACTATGTCAGGCATCTGACAAGCCGATGCCTGTCACTGGATCCTCCCAATGGTCCCATAAAGACAATTTGTCCAGTACCCTTAGTTTACAGGTGAGAAAACAGAGCTACAGTGAACAGTGACCTTGTCTGAGACTGTATGAATGGAAATAAGAAAGCCAGAATCCAGGGCCCATGTTCTAGATGCCACACCTCACTACCTCAGGATACCTGTGAAGCTTCATTCTTCATTTACAAGCTAGCCTGAGCATCTCTTTGGAACTATGTCACTACTTTTGCCTTTCCTTCCTCTTTACTGACCATCCTACCATCAGGAACAATATTAAATGTCTTCTGAATACATCTCTCAAGTCACTCTGAAGTCTGTACACTAAGCACTATTTGTGATTCTTGGAAGGAAGGTCATCATTTATCAAAAAGAGAAGCATCATCTACCAGACAAGATCTGGCACCTGCTACCAGATATGGCACAGAAGAGGGACTGCATAAATGTCGCCTGTACTAAATTGAGATCAGTTGAATGAAAGGAAATAGTCACTGTGTAATCTGGCCATGTTTTGGGATTTCCTAGCTGCCAACTAACATGATCATTCTCTCCAAGAAGAAGCTAGGTCTATGCCAATACCCTTGGCTATTCTGCTAACTTGCCACTAGCCTTGAATTCCTTAAATGAGAGAAAGAATATCAAAAGGCAGAAGGAGAAAGAAGAATGATGATCAGCTATAGACTTGTCACTTTAGAAGGAAAGTGGACTCTTTATGGTTCAAGGTTACCATTTAACGAACAGCAACAACATTCTGTTCAAGCTTGAAGACTAGAATCAGGTTTTAGCCCAAAACAACCTTTTTTCAAATGAGAATACTAGTTTATAATTTATATTTCTTTTTGTGCAACAAATTTGAGTGTCATAAAAATGGTTAAAAAGTCTTCCTATGGTAGCTTTTTCTAAACTTTTATGAACATCTGCCACATTCATTTGAAGTTTAAAAAATTCTGGCACATATGCAAAGGCATAATAAGGTGCCTATAGCTTTCAAGAAAAAATAACAAGACAGTCAAAAATAAGCCTTTTGCTGAATTGCCAGTAAGAAAACTAGTGTAGTGAGAGGAGATGGGCCTCCCCACACTCCTTTCTTAAAGAGATCTCTTTTGGCCACAGGTCTGTATTCTTCCTCAGGCTTTAAAGCCTGTGGGCAAGTGTCTCTAGCACTGAAGAGTGTGACAGAGCCAAATAAACACCACTGGCAAGCACAAGTCAGGCCGTCCAATTCTGAGGTGAAACTCAGGGCAAGAGATCAGGAATTCCGCCGGGCGTGGTGGTGCACACCTATAATCCCAGCACTTGGGAGGCTGAGGCAGGAGGATCGCTGAGTTCGAGACCAGCCTGGGCTACACTGTGAGTTCCAGGTCATAGTGAGACCCTGTCTCAAAAAAACCAAAAAAAAAAATAAATAAAAAAAAAGAGATTAGGAATTCCAACATTTGGTAGTTTACGGCTACCCACTGCACCCAGGAAGAAAATGGCTTCAAGGGTAGGACATCTACCATGTTTGTTTTGCTTTGGCGCATACCACAGAGGAGTTTGGTACAGCATACTCCTCCTCAACCATAGGCAATCAACAGAACCAGTATCTACCTTGGCTAGCATTTAAAACACCACCAATGCTGAACAGAGAGATTTATATCTGTTCACCTATGTGCAAAACTCTGCTTCAAGTTATATCTTCAAAAATGCATGCATATTTTACTACAAAGGGCCTTACTTTAAGTCACTTACAATCATATACATAGTAAAATATTAACCTCCCTTGTTTTTACATAGAATCATGTCACCAGGTTGCCTGCAAATTGTGATGTCTACTGGAGAGCTGCTAAATGTGCTCCCAATTACAGCCCCTAAGCACTCAGACAGTATCACCTGCCTGGCATCCTGTTAAAGGTGATGAGGCCACCAGAATGAATGAGGCACAGGTCTTTTCCCCAAAGCACTCATGCTCTGGGGAATGACAGAGAAGGAGAAGGAAGCAAACAGCTATCATTCAGATTAAGAGGTTCTATAAGTAAAACAAGATAAAATAGAGGACTTCATGGAAGAGCTGGGAAGAGCAAGGCTTCTCCATGCAGAAGTGTGGGAATGTGGATCTGCTTAGGGATCAGTTGGAGTGCCAACTAACAAGCACTTTGAAGTGATCAGCAAAAGTCTTGACAGCAGTGGAAAACCCATGCAGAATTCAGAGGCAGTGCAGAGGGAAAGTAGAAGGTGGGACACCTGAAGCAGCGACCAGGTGGGAGGCAACCCAATCCATATTGAGACTATGGAATTAATTTTATATTCACTTTTACACCTTGAGGACCTAGCGCAATGCTTGGCACATAGGAGGTTCTCCCTTTGCTTATCGAATGCACGGATTAGGCTTTGTAAGAATCCATGCAAGCAAAGAAAAAATGTTAATGAAGGAACAAATGAAGCAAGGAGGCAAAAGGCATTTCAGAGATTTGGGGAGTATTAAGAATTCAGCCACAGACATCGGGTCCCACTTTGGTGTCTTTGCATACATTGGTGCCACTCCCAGGGACTGGAATACTGGAAGAGTTGAACGACCGAGTGTGTGCGCACATGTGTGTGGGGGTTATGCATGTGCACAGGCAAGTGCAGACAAGAAGCTGTTTAGGGAAGACTGAGGGAGACATCTAAGTAAAACACAACTGGTACTTGAAAGTTCGGAGCTGATGTTCAGAGGCAGAGCAGTGTTAGAATTACAGCTGAGAGTTGTTGACTTTAACTTGGTAGCTGAAGCAAAAACCCTTAAACAAGGTGACTAAAGGACATGTACAGAAGAAAAGCAAGCCAAGGCTGGGCACTTGGAGAATGCCAAAGACACTGGGACACAAAAAGGTCTAAAAAAACTTGTGCTTGAGTAGACTGGAAGGTAGGAAGAAGGTAGAAGGCGCTGATAGACCAAGTCATCTTTAGATTAATATTTCAAACCCTACAGAAATTGGCAGAGAAGGTCTATTAGAAAATCTTCACTTTTAATTTTTTATATGGAAGCTTTGAGAAGACCCTCCCAAACCTGACAAACAAAGGTAAAACAGAGAAAAAAAATCTCTTTAATCTGATCTAAATACATCATCCAAGATAGTCCATAAACTGTGTACTGTATGTGCTTAGGGCTGGGTGATGACAGGGAGGGACTGTTAACAGAATGTAGGAGCCACATGGCCGTCCTGTCAAATTAGAAATTTGAGCAGATTTCTGTGGTCTATTTTGATCAAGATTCTCAATGTCAAACAAACAGGTTTTTCGATAACCAACTTGTTTCATTTTCGTAAGCACAATAGCACAGTGTGCAACAGTTAGTGGCGAAGCAGGTGGTCCTCGTCGATGTGAAATGAAGGGAACAGAAGAAGAGAAGTAGCACTTCCTTTAAGACATGCAAAGTACCGTCACAGACTGACATGGCTGTAGATTCCCTCTCGAGAGCTTATCTCCTGAGCCACCCAGGCCAGCCACCCACCCCCGCCCTGTTCTGCTCTGGTATAATGTCTGTTCTCTCCTGAGCAGGAAGAGGCTAGGAGTTCATGGCTACAGGCTACAGACTAATGGTACTTACAAAAGCACCGAAAAGTCCTTTAAGAGAACTGCTATCTAATTGGTACAGCCATACAGAAGGCAATCTGGCATCAAATTCATAGCTTTGACCAAGCATTTCTACTTTAGGGATTCTATGCTCAGGAAATAAGTCAAAATGCAGATAAAGCCTTATGCATAAAGATGTTCACTGAAATGCTATTTATAATAGTGAAAAAATTATAAACAACTTGAGTGTCCAGGAGCAGGAGAATGCCTAAGTTATGGTACGTTGGAATGATAGGTAACACATTGAAAATTATTACTAAAAGTAGATACAGAAATGTAGAAATTCTCTTGTCATAATGTTAAGTGAAATAAAGGCATAAGTTATATGTGTTTATCCCATATCAATTATGTACATTTACATAAAATGCATATCTACAGAATAAAGACTGGATAGAACAGTAAAATGCTAACAGTGGTTCAACCTAGAATAATAGTATTGTAGATGATTTTAATATTCTTCCTACTTCTATATACGATATCACATTTATATGACTTATATTTGTCACATTTCCTACAATGAAAATATGTAATACTGTTATAGCGATTTAGCATCTATATCATGATGAAGATTGAACCACTCTGCTTCCCTTGTTCAAACCTTCATAGAATAATTTCCTTCTGCTTTCTGACCTTCTCTCCCTCACCCATGAAAATCCACAATTTCTAAGCAAAGTGAAAAGCCCTGAAATTAAGAGCCAGTGGAAAGGGTCTAAGCAGAATGCTCAGCTCTGCATACCTGGGACGGAACACACATGAGCTTGTGCTTCAACCCACTACTTTATGTACAGCTGCGCATTCTGAGACTATCTTCCCACTGTACAAAGCAAAACAAAACCCCAAGTTGAGGGATTGGGGAGGAAAGAAGCCAACTTACCTCCATTAAACTTAAATGGATTCCTATGAGGTAGGGCATGGGAGCACTGTGAAAAGAAACAGAGACACACAGCTGCTTTAATGTCTGTTGCTTTTGACAGAAAATTACAGATGGTTCACTATTTGGAGAAAAACTGTCTTAATAAACGTATGCACAGTTACATTTCCTTTCACAACAAAAATCCTAATATGACATTTTGTTCCCAAGCCTAGAAACTTCTGAAGAATTTAAAAAAACGCAGTAGCACTGGAAATAGTTTGGCTAGTGGGAAGAACATCAACCTCGCAGTTAGTCCCTAAACAGCAGCGATGCAAACTGCACAGCCTCAGTCACTTTAACTTTAAAATGGGAGAATGGACTTAACCTGGCATGTTATTACTAGAACAAGAGGAAACACATATACTTCATGCAACTAGTAAAGTTCCCAATAAAAATGGGAACTATGATTGTATGATAGTGGAAAATGCAGTTGAAGTCACACAGAGGGTATAATGGGTTCAAAGGAGAATGTTTCTTTCTGCCATCAAGAGATAGGACCTAACTGTTCATTCTAACGAAACAAAGTATTTGGAGTGCTGCCAGGAAGCTTCTCCACCCCAGTGGCACACATGCTATGTGATGACACAATTCACAAAGCCTCTGATAACTCCTTCATTCACAGACCAACAGTGATTAACCATAAGGATGAGAACCCAACTCCAGTAGTTTTAAAGCTTGGGCATTTTGAGTTGACCGATGAATGCTTCTTTTGTTTTCATGACTATTTGTGATGTTACCTACCAATGATAAATGTGCTACTGGTTATATGAAAACTTTTACATTTGCCGGGCATGGTGGCGCATGCCTGTAATCCCAGCACTCAGGAGGCTGAGGCAGGAGGATCGCTGTGAGTTCGAGACCAGCCTGGGCTACATAGTGAGTTCCAGGTCAGTCTCAACTACATAGTGAGACCCTGTCTCAAACAAACAAAAAAAAAAACAAAAAAAAACAACCAAACAAATAAACAAAAACTTTTACATTCACCTTTGAGAAAATACATAACAACCTTTTGAGGTAGGTGTAACCTTCATTTTACAGAGAAGGAAATAGACTAGAGAGAGGTTAAATTATTTATCTAATGGCACAAAACCAATTAAGTGGTAAACTGAGCTTTTACTCCAAAGTGTATGCACGTCTTCCCTGCTGTCACCACTGATTTTTTTGTCATGAAATTTACAATCCCAAGGTCCTCTTCCCATGCATGTAGTTCCTGGGGGCAGAGTAGGGAGGTCAAGAAGTAGAAAAAGTAGAAACTGGTAACTTTTCCATATGTCTCTCCAATACTTGGTATATTCTATGAGATGTGCAGAGGGTATTTCTTTATGAATTTAGGAAAGATGATAAATATCTCAGACTGGGGTGACCAGACACTTTTCCTCTGGACCAGGTGGGGGTGTCAAAGTAGATGGGCAGGGTGACTCTTTG
The DNA here is from genome assembly GCF_012274545.1 of Fukomys damarensis. NCBI lineage: Eukaryota > Metazoa > Chordata > Mammalia > Rodentia > Bathyergidae > Fukomys > Fukomys damarensis. Next base: position 39,265,153 of record NW_022900948.1, read on the forward strand.
GGGGACAAGGTCAGGGAGACAAGGAGGACTGAGTAATGAGGCAAGAGAAGTTTGCTTGCAATGCAATACAGTATCAAAGAAAGCAATGGCCAGGCAAAGAAGTTTCTAAACATCAGATGCACATTTTACAATTGCTCAAACATTTAAAAATAAGAAAAGGCACAATTCCCTCATTATCATTCAATAAATAAAATTCCTCAAGCAAAATCTTTCCCCAGAATATAAAATGCCCTCCTTTCTATAGATCTCAGCAGTTACAGATTTCAAGAGCATGTAAAACAGACTTCATATTAGCAGCATAGTTTGGGAGCTATTCTTCTAAGAGACTTGCATTTTTGGTATTTGATAAGAGCCAAAGAAAAAACTATTCATGTAACTGCAATGAAAGTGGAGTTACCCTTTCTTTTCTTGTTTTTTTGTTTTTTTCTTCTCTTTCTTTTTAAGGTATCTGCTGGCCACATTTAGCTTCTCTTTGCTTCTAGGGGGAAGGAAATGCCCTGTAGTATTTTTTTCCCCTTAAACTGTAAACCATTAGTTTAGCTGCCAGCTACACAAATGCTACAACTTCCCAGTGTGCCTGGCTCTACTGTCCAAGCTTTTTTCCAATGTACACTGAAATGGATGTGTTTCTAATTAAATAGCTTCAGGAACATGACAGCTTCAATATAAAAAAATACAAAGTTTGAACCCCGGCAGGAAGTCTTAAGACTACAAATGTCTCATCTAGTGGAACCTTGCCTAATGTAATGAAAGGAAGCAGGAAGAGCACTGAATCCAGAAAAATGACCACTTACTAATGTGTCCAGGAGTGCAGCCTAACACATACAAGGTTGAAAAGCTCAGATTGGTAAAACTTGACTAAATTGCATCAACTTTTCCAGCTCTTATTTGGGGGGAGGGTACCAGGGATCGAACTCTGGTCCTTGTGCTTGTGAGGCAGGTGGTGGAACCACTGAGCTAAATCCTTGCCCCCCCGCCGGTTCTTATATTTAATCACACAACTGACTACTAATCATCAGTTTTAATTAGAATTTTAGGCCTGAAATTCCAATAAATAAGCTGACCTATGAAAAACAACTACAAGAAAAAGGTAAAAGCAATACTGATGGTCAAAGCCCTCTGTACAATTTAACCAAAGGCTCTTACCTGAGAGAGAAGTATTTTCTAGAATTTTAAGTGTGCAGGTTGTCATGCTATACCTTTTTGTCCTGCAATAAAAACCAATAATACCTTGAAAGAAAAAAAAAGGGCCCTACTGAACTGACTACAAATATAAGACTCTATATATAAGGACAAGTGGAACTCACTCTCTTTGGGCATCTTTAGGTAGGTAATTTTTAAACCCAATAATTTTTCGAAGAGTAATTATGGCCTATCATAGAAATGCAGTTTCTTGGACAAGTAGTGTTAGGACTGCAACAGCTCTGTATTTAGAAAATATTTAAAATGCATTTATTCTAAAATCATCGCAGTTCCATGTTTTGTATGAATGCAAATTTGGACAGTTACCTTTTATATTATCATCATTTGCTTAAGAAGCTTCTAAAACTTCCCTGAATTGAAAGCACTTTTGTTCTGAAAATACATAATTACAAATTCTAAGTGGGAGGAGGGAAAGGGAAGAAAAAGAAACCCCAAAGCTTCCTTAACATCTCAGTGTGGCAAGTACGTGACTGGGTAATTTTAGATATGTTCTGAAAACAATTTATATTCTCAATATACCTCAATAATTATTGTGGCTACTGACTCATTTTCTTGGAAACCTTTCCTGTTTTCTTGCCTTTTTATTATAAAAAGAAAATTTGGGGGGAAACGTACCCATAATTATATCACCTTAACACAACTACTTTTATTTTTGAATTATTCTTTTCTAATGCTAGCCCATGTTAACAAACAATTCTGTATCTTGCAGATAAACTGTATATATTTTATTGTTTTCTCATTGTTCTCATTAACATTTTCCATTTTGCTCTGTAACTTTTGTGATTATTATTTTAAAGACTGCATACTATTGCACCAAGTATGGATATACCACAAATTATTGCACTCTATTCTGACAGTTAATAAGTCTCTTCCAACTTTTCACTAAGATAAATTTCACTCTGATGACAATGAACAGCTTCACACATGAATTCTTATACACTAAATTACTAAGTCAAAAGACAGGACAGGTTATTTTGTTCATTTCAACTGGGTTTGAAAAATGTATTATCTTTTGTTATATCCTGGCAAACTGTTTTCCAAAAGGGCAGTGCCTGTCCATTTGAGAGCTTTCACAACTGTGGTAGGGACTGGAGAAGATCCATGAGGTGCCTTACGCCTTAGCAGAGGAGCAGCTCCTGACAGGCACCTAGTAAGTTGGCTGTCAAGTTCAAATGGGTTCTCTCCAAGCCCTTGGCAAGTCTGGTAGCATTAGACCCATTCTCTCACTCAGAGAATGGCTTCTTGCTCCAGCAAACCACTGAGGAGGACAATCAAGACTCCATGAGGAATGATCATTTTTCTCTTCATGGGTTTCTAACCCCCAAGCCAACTCTGTATATTCTGAGTTCAACAAAGTTACATGTCACTTTCTTGTAAAGGGCATCTTTCCTCTTTATTTTAATGTATCATGAAGAAAACAGTGATTTGTTGCTTTCTGACCACTTACAATGACAAATTTAAAAAATGTTTTATCTCTCTTGGCATACATTAAAAGGTAAATATGGCAAAAATAATTTGAATATACTACTCCTAAAAGCTTCACATTAAGAGTCTGACTCATCTGAATGATTCAGATCATCAATGTCCACACTTTTCCAAAGGTAAAACAGTAACAATACAAAAATTCATCTACTAGAACCTATGTTCTTTTAGGTTTGAGGAAGAAGTTCTTTGTTACTTTTATAGAAAATATAAATGCAAATATACTTGCTTAACTAAAAGGAAATGTATACCCAGCTTCTCTGCTTGGTGCCTTTCAGCATCCACAGTGACTTTACATTCCAATGCTGAATCATAGTGCAATTTTGAAGACATTTAAAACAGCAATTAAATGCAACTCAGGCAGAATCAACAACACACATAAGTAAATTAAAGCAGTATTAATATTAACAGCTATGACCAAATTCATGCATAGGCAGGCCATGACAACCGTGTCACAACTACTGTGTGGCTGACAGCAATTGCGGGAAGCCATTGTGTATCTCTGAATAGCAGAATAGGGCTAATCTGTACTAGGCCCGTGTACTAGTAATTATTGTAATATCTGACTATCTCAGGGACATTGTGGGAGAGTAAAAGCTACTCTTCCTTCTTTATCCCTTGCAAAGGAAAGGGTTTCTTTTGCTGTTGTCAGGGTAATGACAAGACAATGACCTTTACCTGAAAGCTATCTTTATTTTGAATCCTAAAGGCAAAAGAAATTAATATTATTGAGTGACTCAGTCACTTTTATTTACTTATTTTTTAATTGAGTTTATTGGTACAATCTAGGTATACAATACAGTTACATTCATTACTGGGATCTTGTACCCTTACATGACAGGTCTTAGTTCTCATTTTTCCCCCTTGTCCCTGCCCCCCTTCACCCCTCCTCCCCTCCCCATTTACAAACACTTTATTTCCATTTTTTCATTTTCTCATATTTTTTTTCTTTTCCCTTATTCCCTTTCCCCTACCCTTCCCACTTTCCCTACACCTTTAGCCCTTTTCTTCCTATTGACTCAGTCACTTTTATGCATTTCATACATAATTCTGAAATCAACTCCGCAAAGTAGTGCTATTTTTTTGGGTACCAGGGATCGAACTCAGGTCCTTGCACTTGTGAGGCAGGTGGCAGAACCACTGAGCTAAATCCCCGGCCCTGGAAAGTAATGCTATTATCCACAATTTCAGGTGAGAAACAGTCCCAGAAAGGTGAAGTGACTTGCTCGAGGTCACATTGGTGAAGCAAAAAAAGGGGAGAAAGAACAAGAACTTCAAATTCAGGGCTGCTGGTCTGTGAGCTCAGGCTTGCCTATGTCATACAGCACATAATCAGTATGAAGCCAAAAGGAAGACTGGTACTAAAGGGGCCCTTCAACCAACCCTGGTTTATACTCCAGGGCTGTGATACACAGCACTTCTTGTATAGGTAGGTCTTACAGCCTGAGCTCATTCCTAGCAATGAAGAGGCATGAATATGGATCCAGCAGAAGTATTAGTGGTAGTCCCTCTTCATTACTATTGCACTTTCACAATTTGTTTAATTCTTCTCCCTAGATAACTGGAACCCTCTTAATTGTGTTCCCCTGAGGTGAGCTGCTACTAATTGGAAATGAGTCAGGTGAAATAAAAGAACACTGGCTGCTCAAATACATAAAACACAACTTCCCAAGACAAAGGAAGGGGAGAGGAAGAAGGAGTGGGTGGAGAGCAGGGGCCCACCTACAGGAAGCAAGCTCTCTTTGACCTCATGGAGGAACACAGTGCGGAGCAGCCTAGGAATTTGGAAAATCCACTTTTTGTTTTCCTTCCCACCATGTAAATGCACAGCTAACACTACCATTTACACTTAGCAATGCCCACTTTACCCCTCAGGGGCACTCCCCTTCTTACCCCCAAACCCTTCATAGGTAGGAGGGTCTCTCACGTCTTTCCTCAGTTTACTATCTTTAAAGGCAAGGAAACTCTGAAAGAGACCAAATTCACTTGAGGTTTTTTTCTTTCTTGTTTTGAAAAGAAACAAAAGTATAAACACAGTCTTACAGTTTTAAAGTTTGTTTTACACAATGAGGCCTGGCTTTGCTAGAGACGTTAAAGGATGAAAGAATGGGAGAAGAACAAAGACCAGGCAACACATCTTGGAGAACACCAACAGAGCTTAGGTGACACTGAGAGCAGCTGATAAATGTCCTTCAGACTAACGTGGTAGCCAGTGTGCCACAGGCAGCCAGTAAGAGCAGCCAGCACTGGCTGCACACGTGCCAAGAGCCAGTATGAGGTTGAGGCTTGACAGGCACATTCTCCTGGGTCCTCAGGGCAACAGTATGAGGTCATGCTGCTGGATCCACCATTTCAGAGATGGGGAAACTACAGATCCGAATGCTACTCATCCAAGGTCATATGGTGAGACCAGAATGCACAGCCAAAGTACACAGATAAAACAAGTCATTCTTCTCCCAGAAGATCAGTGTCCACATAGCCCTGGAAGGAGGAGTACTCAGAGGGAGATCAGGACGTTTCCAACCTGCTCTCTCAGGTGGCCTGGCTAAGTCCCAGGACTCTCTACAGTACGTCTGAGAGCCCTCTCCACCATAAGAGTTGTCTGGACCCAAACTGTTCTGACTGCTGGGTCACATGGTGTCTTGTGGGCCTCTGTCCTCCTGCTCCATATGGCCTACTAAGCCCTTGCTGCCTACTTCCCAGATTGCCCCAGTGGTTGCTCATACCTCTCTTAGAGGCTTTGGTCTGCGTTACTCATTGGGCATAAAGCACGTGCTGATTTGAATGGTTATTCTTGTCAGTCACAGAACAGAACTGTTTGCTGTCTCCCAGAGTCTACTATGGTGCTCTGAATAGAGCAGGGAGAATAAAGAAAGTGATGCTGCTCCATACTGCACACATACCACATACCAAGAGCCTTTATTACCTTGTATCTTTTAATCCTCAAATAATCCAATGGGTGCCATTCATCTTCTAATCAATCAAAATGACTATGTATTAGGCATCACTCTGGGCCAGGGATGAGATAAGGCATTCTTAGAAATGTGCCCACAATCACCCTGCTAACAGTTACTCCAGCCAAAATCCTTTCTTTGTTGCTCTTATTTAATAGTGACTTCCCTTAACCAATATGCTACATTTAACAAAAAAGCTTATTTAATAATTATACTAAAAATAAAATAGCAAGTAGATCTGTGGCTAAAATAAAACTATTTTACTAGCTGGAATTGACTGATACACTTTTCTGTTCTAAATGGGATACAGTATAAAGCAATTTATATGAAACCGTTCAATTTAGTCACAGAAGTGGGAAATGAGCTAGGGACAAAGCCCTGGTAAGGTTAATAGCTGAATTTCATGCTGTGACTCCCAACTTGCAGGGCCACAGGTTGGATTCTTAGCACTCTGGCTGCCAACATAAAGAAAGAACTGAGATCATAAGGTGATTTTTAGTGTCTACACACACACACACACACACACACACACACACACACACACACACACACACACACACACACACACACACACACACACACACACGCAAACACAAAAAAAACTCCCACAGTCTTCAGATCCACAGGATCTACATCTAAGGATTCAACCAATTATGGAACAAAATTATTCTAAACACAAATCTCCAGAAAGCTCCAAAAAACAAAACTTGAATTTGCTCCATGTTAAATACTATGCTGACTCCATGTGAATGAAGTGATTTGTAGCATGCTCTGCTGTGGCCACCCGCTCTTCGCAGATCCTCTGTGTCTCTGCAGCACTCATGGTTTCAGCAGTGTGTGCCTGGCACCTCGTATACCTTGTTTGTGTAGTCAGGCCAGAGACAGTTGCCTCTCTATTGTTTTTTATTTTTTCTTGTCATTATTCCTTAAACAATAATGAATACCAACTATTTACATAGCATTTACACTGTAGGGTGTTACAAATAATCTAGAGATGATTTAAAGTATAGGGGAGGACATGTATAGAGTTATATGTAACCACTGCATCCTTATTACAAGGGAACTTATGGATCTTTGGATTTTGGTATCTAGGAATCCTGAAGCTGAAGGAAATACTAGTCACTCAAGAGTCTCAATTTTTAGAAGGGTCCACGGGAGGGGAAAGCAAAAACCACCAACTTATGGTGCATTTACTATATGCTCAGTGTGTTCTATATGCTGGTCCATCAGTCACCAAATATGACCATGGATCGATCAGGCACCATACCAGGCTAGGGAGAGAGAACAGAGAAATAGATCTCATCTCTGCCTATCTAGAGCCTACAGCTAGTAACAGATTAAGTAAGTGAATTATTATACATGTTCAAATTTCTGCAAGGAGACTTAAAGGTGCTGTTGGGTGCACAACTGGAGGGCCTAAAGTGACTGCATTTTATTTTTGCAGCAACCATGAAAGGCTGATTTCCCTAACTTATAGAAGCAGCTATGGCTCAAAGAAGTTAAGCAAATTGACAAAGGTCACAGATGGTGCAAGGCAGAAAATATAGCTTGAAATCATGACTTGTAGGAACACCATGAATTAAAAAAGCATTTCTTTCCTGGTTTCCAAACCAGGGAGACTAATTCATAAGCAACCAGAGATGAGGAAACCAGAATCAATTCTAGATTTGGGGAAGAGGCAGAGACTGCCTCGTTTCCATTTGTGGTTTCTGCAGCCAAAATATAGGCATTCCAGTAGTGGAGGTGGGCTCAATGCCGGCTGGCTGTTGGCACTAGGGCACTGGAGATGGTTTCCTAATACAAAACACATGTATATCCCTGGTGCTGATCAGTGAATAGGGGAGAGACAAGATGATGCCTTTCAGAGAGTGTCTCTGCAGCTTCCTGGAGTAACTTACAGGGGCTGGAAGAGTACAGATACTTTCTATAGCTCTAAGCCACTAGACTTAATAAAGAGAACACCTGGATGAAAACCTGGAAAGTTAAACATCAAAGCTTGGACTTGTCTGCCATTTTTTACCTTCTCAGTATACCTGAAGAAGACAGACTCAGAAAGTATCAGGAATGGCTCCATGGCTAAGACCTCGGCAGCAGGAGAAGTTAATCTCAGAGGAAAGTCAGGAGATAGGGCTCTCCGTTGCCACAGAAAATTCAATGAGAACCATTATGACTAGAGCCAGTGACAAAAAGGAAGTCTCAGGTGATGAGTCACCAGCAGCCCATAAGGTCCTTTTAGAATGCAATACTGATTGAGGTACAAAATACATGAGAAGAGAGAATAAAGAGGTTTATGAAGAAATAAGTGTTAAAAAATTAATGCAGTAGTGAAAACAGAAAAGGATTTTCTTTTGCTGAGACTAAAATACCTCATTTGCCAAGATGTGCAATATCCAAATACCTTTTTACCCTAGCATTCCAGTGTTTCCAATATTTAAGGGAAAGACAGACCCATTTTCTTTTTTAATGGTATACCTACATTTATGGAGAGAGACTCGAAGCCTACACCATGTTGGAGTTTCATATATTTTCCTAGGTGCCAAACACCAAGAGACAAGCACCAAAGCCCTGCCATGAGGTAACTTGCTGCTCCATGCTGAACTGTTTTGGGGCTTGGATGTTACACGGTCTGTGGTTCCTGCCTTATTGTTACCTGTAGTTCCCAGGAACAGCTAAAGTATCTTTGCTGTAGAGTCCACTACAAGAGTGTCTCAGAAGTTCCAGGTCAGAGAGTGAGGAATTACGTACAGAATGTGTTGTGAGAAATGGAGAGCCAGGCTGGACTTGGAAGGGTCAGCTGAAGTCAGAGCCAGCTACATCAGTAACTAGGGTCAGGGAGGCAAGCTGTTGCTCCTTATCACCTCAGGAAAGGTTTGGGAAGCTAAGAATGACAGGGCAGGTGAAGAAGCTCAGATACAGCAAGCAAGGAGGTAGAAACTACTAGTTTGGTTAGGCTACAGTTAGAAGAGCTCCTCACAGGTTGTGGAGGTAGGCCAAGCAGCACCACCTTCCAACCTGGAAGGGTCATTTCCACGTTAAAGGGACCATGTCTTCTCTGTGCGCTATGACTTGAAGATGCATTTTTTCCCACAAAAGCTCATACTGAGGTTTAGTTCCTCTGTGTGGAAGTGCTGAGAGGTAGGACCTACTGGGAGGTGTTAGGGTCATGAAAGTGGAACCCTCATGAATAAATTAATGCCATCTCTTGGGAGTGAGTTCTTGTTCTCACAAGACTGGATTAATTATCTAGAGAGCAGGTTGTTATAAGGCAACATTTACCTCTCATGCTTTCTCTTTCACTATGTGACCACTCTTGGGAACACAAACGTGTCATTCAGCTTTCCCACTTTTTGGCACAAGGCCCTCGCCAGACGCCAAGCATATAGCAGTGCCTTCCTCTTGCACTTCCTAAAATGTGAGTCAAAATAAATATCTTTCCTCTATAAATTTTCCAGTCTCAGGCATTCCTGTTTTGAGAAAAAGGAATGAGATACTCTGCAAGTCCCAGTAACATCTGAGGCTGGATGAGAGATATTCTCCTTTATTCTTGCTATCTGTGCCTTCTGGGGCACCTCTGCAGGGACCAGGGTTAAACATCTGATGCCAACTACTCATTTTTGTATACCACTTGCTTTTTGTTGTTTTTTACTTTGCTTTCCAAAGGTTAAACATTTTTTATGATAAGGATACATCAAAACAATGAAGACTGTATTAAAAATCTAATGGATCAGGACATTAACTACATTAGTTATATCTAAATGTCTCACATATTATTAGATAATTGGAATACAATAAAAACCACTGAATTATATATTTCTAAAAGAGTTAAATTTTGTGTCATGTGAATCATATTTTAATAAAAATATCTAATGAAAAAACATAATTTTCCCATAGAATTTATAGCACAGACAATGCACAGATCCCAATCTCTTCTCTTTCCTATTTCTACCCGGAAGACAGTTTACTCAGAAATTGTCCAAAGCTTCTCCAAAGACTTCTGGAACTATTTTGAGCGCTACTGAAGGAAATGAAGGTACTTCTCAATACAGGGCTCAGTGATCATCATCATCTAATAACCTTTTAGCTGCTTTCTTGCTGCCAGGCTCTTCAGACAGAATGATAATTTTAGTTGTACTCCTAGCAATGATTTGCAGATGAGAAAATTGAGACTTGGAGAGATTATGTGACTCACCAAGTCACATATCCAGTAGGACAACAGCCAATGTTTGAAACCAGAACTTTGACTTCTAAGTCTGAGCTCTTGCCCACCACTTACCCTTTCTGTTCAAACTTCAACCAAACTTTAAGAATTTACTTAGCAGGCCAGGGATTTAGTTCAGTGGTTCCGCTGCCTGCCTCACAAGCACAAGGACCTGAGTTCGATCCCCAGTACCAAAAAAAAAAAAAAAAAAAAATCTGCTTAGCAATCTATGATTTCCCTTTGTTTAACCAACACACAAATTGGTATTTGTGTTTGTGTGTGCACGAGCATTTCCTGACCTTCAGTCCACTAGCAATCCAACTTCTCTTCTGTCTGAAATTGAAATCCTGATCCTTACTCCCTCCCATCCCTCCCATATGAGCTCCAACTCTGGAGCAAAGAAACACTTTTAGATCCTTGCTTTATAGCCAAACCTCCCCTGAAAAGAAAACAAAATAGCTCTGTTTTCCCACTCTTGCCTGGATGCCTGAGTTCTGTTTTCCTATTTTTCTATGTCTGGTACCAGGGACATAATAGATACTCATTAAATACTTAGTGAAACATGGAAAAGGCATATAGCCTTTGTGTACCTTTTGGAATTCCATCTTTAACAAAACCTACACAGGCCAGGATTGGATAGGTAGAAGATAATTTTAGCCACACCTGATCATCTAATCCACTTCCATCTGACCTGGGTGTTATGAATTAGATTTTGATGGGTCATCTACACACACACACACTCACTCACACAAGTACATATATATTGAGGGTATATAGTCATGCATAAAATAAAGGTAGTAGTTTCTATTTGCAGAGCACCTGATTTGTGTCAGTAGTAATTACTATTTACTTTAGATAGAAGAGACCTCAAAGATAGTACATGGGAAAGCCAAGTCAAAGGCAGGCTTTCTTCTTCTACTAGATCACATTTTCATTTGATTTGTCTCTGTCACCAAGAATATTAAGAATTTCATTTAATTTAGCATTGATTTATTTTATTCCCTATGCAAAATTTTCTGGTATTGATGAAGATCGTGACTAGAACTCACTCAGCTTCGACTAACTGGATGTCTTTTCACAACTATGTCCTGGCTGATGCCCTATCACTTACATGGACTGTGCACTCATGGTGAGACATATTTCAAGTGTGGGGCTGAAAATCCTACATGGAATACATAATGCAGCACGTGAGGGTTGGTTCAAAGCCCTACACGGAGCACAGCCAGCCTAAAATTCAGATCTCACAGAGTCTGAGCAATCTCATGCTAAGAGGAAGAACAGCTTCTACAATGCCAGGAAAGGCTGCATTTTACAAACTCAAATCAAAACTTATATCTTAATTTTACATATCCTACTTAACTTTTTGGTTCAGCTATCAACACAAAAAGCATCAGGAGTTAGTTACTAACCTGGCTTTGACCTGGTTGGTCTTTAGGGGAACATATGAACTGGTCATGATCTGCTTTCAGAATATTTCAACATAAATATTGTATCCTAAATATACAACTTGTAAACTAATTTGTGGCCCTTATTTAGGATTATGTCTGAAGGAGGAAAGGAGAAAAAGGAATTTACATGGGCAATACCATATGGATGCTATTAAAACCTTTTATTAGCAAAAATTTAATTAGTATGGTACCTGGTACATCATAAGTATTCTATAAATATTTGTTGAGTGAATCTATAATTAATGAATAACAACACACAGCTACAATAAGCAAGGCATTAAGAGTATATAAAGAATTTTTCACAAAATGTTGGCCAAGGGTATAACTTATTCTCTGATACTCTGGAGGATATAACTAAGGAAAGCTTTAACATCAGATGTCCTTGGATTTCAAGCACAGGGTCCATTATTTCTTAGCTGTGTGATAGTGGGTAAGTCACTAAACCTCTCTGAGCTTCAATTTCCTATCATATACTACAAGGAAGCTATTAATTTACTTTAAAGCCCGACTTTAGATTTGTGACAATGTTTATGAGTGTTCCCCTGCCCCACCGTAAGCAGTTGATGGTGACTGTCACCATGAAATGAAATGCTGATGCTCATCAGCAAGTTAATCCCTTTATCCCAGAAACGGAAGGCTTTCCCAATACTGGCCAAGGTCAGAGATGCCATCAGCTAAGGTAGGGAACATTCTTGTTTTCACTTTCAAAGTCAAGGGAATAGCACAGATCTACAGTAGTAAGGAACCAGCAGCACATGTTTTTAAATATTCATAAGGGCTGGAAATGTCTTACTCCTTTCGTTTTCTCTGCCATCTGCTTTTGTTTCTTTTCTTTTCATTCTTATGCCACAGCTGCAAATGAAAACAACCATACAATAACTCAAGTTAAATAAAAAAATCAAAATAAAAACAATCTGAGGGGTAAAAAGAGAAGATGAATTATAAAGTTTTTCCTGAGCTCACAAAGCAGCAGAAACAAGAATAGTAACATTTTGATGTGTGTTAAACCTTCTGGAAACCAAAATCTATCTCCCATTTTTGTAGTAACAATGGTAAGAGCAGTTATCATTAACTAAGTGGCCCTCCACATCACTTGATGACTAACTCTATGATTGTGTAGCCATGCTTTAAAGTAGGTCAATCAGACCATTTTACAGAAAAAGACATTAAGAATCAGAGAGGTGAAGCAGATTTTTAAGTTACACAACTAATAAGAGATGAGAATTGAGATTTGAATCCATGTCTGTCTGAATCCAAACCCAATCACTTCCACTTTTACCAGCCTCTCCCAAAGTATGAAGGGACATGAAAAAATTAATTTGGGAAATATTTAAGGCTAACCATTTGTACCAAACTGATTTATTCAGATAATTATAATCTGTGATTATAGCTCTAATTAAAGTTAACTCAGATAATTGGTTGTTGCATTTGCAAATGTGCAGTTAGTATCTTCCACATAATTGCAGGGTTTTCAGTATCATACTTTCAATTTATTAACTGCATGTAAACTGAAGCTTTGCTGTACTGGTCCCTGGTCTACCAAAGGCTGCAACTCAGCTTCTGAGGTCTTTGGGTCCAAGGACCATGACCTATGATACTAACATCAGTGGCTGCGCTCAGCCCCACTTAACATGTCTTTGTCCAGAGGTCAATGAACACCAAGTGCAAGGTGAAAAGCTCTTGTGGCCTACACTGTTGTCCTAAAAACTCCTAGCAGCATGTACCTGAAGAAAAACTGGCAGCAGTGGTCCTCATGTGTTAATTACACTTGTGAAGTCTATTATGCATAGAAAGGGCACCTGCTGGCAGTGAAAATAACTAGAATCCGCCCTTCCTGTGCAGTGAGCAAATTGAGAGTTCATTTCTACAGGAGATAATAGTTTTCAGATTCCATTTTGTGTGTCCCCTGCATGGGGATGTACTTAACATTTAAATCATCTACAGAGGAACAAACCTCCCTCAAATTTACATGTTTCAGGCTCCTAGCACTTTACTTAAAATGCTAGTTATCCCTGCTGGTTCTTACCACTGAGGATTACACTTAATGGTGGTAGAAGTCACCAAGCACAATAGAATAGTTATTAGCATTGACTCAAATTTCATGATAGTTTCTGACCAGAGCAGTGGCAGTAGGCTGAAGGTGATCAAATTAAGTCTTGACTAGAGGATCTGGTTTTTTTCTTTCTCTTGGGTCTATCATTTCATCATCCTTATATCTTACAATTAATAAAGAGACAGCAATCCCCACTGGCCTGTAATCATCCTTTGGTCAGATGTCAAAAAGTTCTTTCATGAAAATGAGACTAGAAGAATCTTTTATACAAACACAGAAACTTTCAAGATGGACCCTCATTACAAACCCCACTCAGGCACGAATGTAAGTCTGAACCTTGATTCTCCAGAATGAAAGTTTGGGGAGACAAGGGCTCAGCGCCTTCCTTGCCAAATCTTTCCTTTGAAGTTGGACCTGCTGATATTAGTGCCCTTGGTTAGACTAGGGACCCAGTTCTCCAGAGTGCTAGAGTCAAAGATGAACTTGAAAAGGAGAATCTGGATCGATATTCCCAGGAAAGTGTAAAACAGCTAATACACCCTCTAAGCAAATAAAATGAGAAAGGTGGTAGCTGTAAAGAACAACTGGCTAGAATGAAAACTAATTTTTCAAAAGAAAGCTTTCAAAATTATAACTTTGTCGTCTGCCTCACAAACGCAAGGACCCAAGTTTGATCCCCGGTAATGAAAAGGAGAATCTGGATCGATATTCCCAGGAAAGTGTAAAACAGCTAATACACCCTCTAAGCAAATAAAATGAGAAAGGTGGTAGCTGTAAAGAACAACTGGCTAGAATGAAAACTAATTTTTCAAAAGAAAGCTTTCAAAATTATAACTTTGTCGTCTGCCTCACAAACGCAAGGACCCAAGTTTGATCCCCGGTAAAAAAAAAACACACAACCAAGTGTGGTTGTTTGTGTCTATAATCCCAGCTAGGAGGCTATAGCAGGAAAATCACAAGTTCAAGGCCAGCCAGGGTAACTTAACGAAAGTCTACCTCAAAATAAAAACGGCTGGTAATGTATCTCTACATATATACACATATGAACATCTAATTTTTGTGTTACGTATAGACATAATTCTTGTTCGTTTTTATAAGGATGGAATCAGACAATACATAGTATCCATACTGGGGCAAATTACTGAACCTCTTGGGCCCCTGGTTTACTGATCTGTGAAATGGACCTAACAACCAGTAAGCATAAGTCTAGTTTGAGGAATGGGTCATCTGAGCACACTTGTGGGGAGAGGAGGGAAGGTAGGGGAACTTAATGATACCAGGCAGATCAGCGGTCCCAATGCATCCTGGCAATCTTCAGACAAGAAAACCTTAGCCTAGGTGAGGCTTTCAAAAGTCTGTTTTTCCGTTCTTAAGGATGGTAGGAAAGGAGGAGGAAGAGAAAGATAAGGTATAGTAAGAAGCTTTGGAAAGGGGAGAAAATAGCTGTGGCAATACAAACAGAATAGGGAGAAGCCAAGCCCAGCCCAGAGCCTGACACATGGTAGGTGATGTGAGGGCTTGGGGCCCAGTGCAGAGCAGCAGGACAAGTTGAGGGTAGGTGACACCACTTTCTACTGGATCTTCTATGCAAGGGGTTCTAGCCTTCTTATAGCAGTATCTGCCAGTATCTTCAGACAGAAAGATGGTGGAGGTGCTCAGTGACAGTGGCAAGGCCAGGGCAGCCAGAGCCTCTAGGGAATTAGTAGGGAACCCTGAACAGCTCCCTTCTCATGCATCTTAGCAGTATGGGTGCAAATGATCTGTCTACCTTTCTTCTACACTCAACTGTCTGAGTCTCTTTCGATGGAGACTCACTCTCATTTTTGCCCACATTTAGCACAACGCCTGAGACGTGGCAGGCATCAGTAAATATCTGCTGCACTGAAAAAGGTTCAGGGCAAGCAGGAAGATAAAATCCAAACGGGGTTAGTGAAGAGGTAGAACAGAAAGGAAGTAACAAAGAGGTGAGGGGTAAGACAGATACAAAGGGTATTAAGAGAGGGAAGATGCGAAGGATCGGAGGAAAGAAGTCAAAATCAGAGGGAAGAACTCAAAGGCAGAGAGGTGGAATCAAGAAGTTTCAAAATAATCATATCACAGAGAAGTATGCGCACCCATGTTTATAGTGGCACAGTTTGTAACAGCTAAAACTTGGAAACAGCCCATTTGCCCATCCGTTGGAAACTGGATAAAGAAGATGTGGTTTTTCTATAAAATGGAATATTACACAGCCATAAAGAATGAGAAAATAGATTCATTCATAGGAAAATGGATACATATTGAAGATATACTCCTAATTGAAATAAATAAGGCACACATGTGTAAATACCGAATAGTTTCTGTGGTGTGAATAATCTGCAATAATAGAGGATCCTAATAAGATTACTGACATTGTGAAATGGGAAGAAAGGAGCTAAAGGTGTAGGGAAGGTGGGATGGGTAGGGGAAAGGTAATAAGGGAAAGAAAAAAATGTGAGATAATGAAAAGATGGAAATAAAGTGTTTGTAGATGGGGAGGGGAGGAGGGGGTGAAGGGAGGGCAGGGACAAGGGGAAAAAATGAGAACCAAGACTTGTCATATAGAGGTACAAGATCCCAACAATGAATGTAACTGTACTGTATCCCTAAAATGTACCAATAAACTCAAAGTAGAAAAAAAAAAAAAAAAGAAGTTTCAATGGTTAAGTGACACCAAGTGTGTTATCCTGCTGGGTACCTGATAGCACTTTTCAGTCTATAATGTGCCTTTGCATGTAAAATTGTTTTGAAACAATCATACATAAGAGGCAAGACTCAGAAAAGCTGCGCACTTTAAGCTACAGAGCTGGGAAATAATGGAGTAAGACACGGGCTCAGTTCCTCTCAGGTTCATCCTTATCTACACCACTTCACAGCCTCTCTGAGGGAGAGAAGGAACCTGTAACCAGACCACAAATACAGCCAATGTGAGCTCTGTGGGGATAGAGGAGGCCCACAGAAGTGTGGCTTCTGAAGTCACTGAGGACAGCAGGGAAAGATGAAAAAGATCTAGACAAATGAGTAATGGAAACCAGGAGACAAGGTAATGACACTGACAGGGCTGGAAGTCAAAAGACAGAGTGAAGCATGACCATGCTGTGGCCGGGGGACAGGATTCTGATGATCTTCATTTTGACCTGGGACAGAAGGAGCAGCTACCACTGAATAGAGTTTAGTGCTCCATGAAGTCCCCAGTGGAAGGCAGAAGATAGGGAATGTGGATTGAGTGGGGCTCCAGAGGGACCCTGAATTTTAAAAACATTCCTTAAAGAGGAAACTCAAACATCTAATGGTGGACAGAGTGAATTTATTATGAGAGATTTATATCATCTTTTTCTACCTGAAAAAAGCAGAATTTCTCTTACCTGCTCCAGAAGGGAAGAAAAATAGAACCCAAACCAACAGTACCTAGAAAGCATTAACTAAAGATAACTTCCAAAATAAGCCATGATATAGAGACATAGTGAACAAAATGTGTATCCCAGCCACTTGATGAATCAAGAAGAAATTTTAAATAAGCCACAGTAAGAGAGGTGTCATTGCTTACACCTTTAATGTGAAAACTCTGGGAGACTGAGGCAGGAGGATCAAAAGTTCCGTCCCAGCCTGGCAACTTCATGACTTATCAAGACGATGTCTCAAAATAAAACATAAAATAAGGGCCGGAGATGTAGTTTAGTGTGAAGGTCTGGGGTTGAACCACCAGTACTGCTAAAACAAAACAAAACAAAAGCTAGGATTATATCCTCCACATGGTAGGAAACATACTGCCCTTTAATATCATAAATGGAAGAAAAAAGGCATGGATAAGAAGACCAACCTTAATAACAAAGTAATATGACAGAGAAATGAGCTAGTTCACTGGTGCTATGTTCAAGGGAGGGCCCTTATTTTTATCTGTTGGCCATATGCTACATCTCATTTTGAACCAAATACTTTCAGGGGAAAAAAGGGAAGGGAAGGGTATGAAAAACAAATTAAGATGTGTTATGTACATGTACCAACTCCCAGGGATGAGTGCGGTCATTATGTGCTGCAAACATTTACTAAGACAAAACAAAACAAGGGGGATGGTAGAATATCTTTAAGATCCCAGGATAATTTGGCTATGTTGGTGAACTTTTAGAGTGAGAGGGTTGCAAAATAGCAAAAATGATGATTGGTCTGGACTCATCATTCTGAACCAATGGCTCATGTCCTGAATCACTTATTTTTAAGTGAGAGTCCTTTTCTCCAGAAGCTCCTGATTTTTGGCAAGCAGTGAATGCCTTTCCTTACATATGAACTGTGTTCCTTTATCAACATCTGCTTATAAGAACTGTTTGGAAACAATGTCTTTTTATCACATTACACTAGAGAAATGGTTCATGAGAAAAACAGATCCAAAT
This sequence comes from Fukomys damarensis, assembly GCF_012274545.1. Taxonomy (NCBI): domain Eukaryota; kingdom Metazoa; phylum Chordata; class Mammalia; order Rodentia; family Bathyergidae; genus Fukomys; species Fukomys damarensis. Next base: position 39,282,897 of record NW_022900948.1, read on the forward strand.
TGGCCACATGGACTTTTGCGGTCATCTACTGAAGACACTGAGGATGTTGATGCTTCAGCAGAAACATTAACTACGTACCTCCTGTGAGCTAGTTTTTTCTACATACATGGTGCCTTCATCTGTTAGCTCATTTCACCTTTATATAATTACATATTCAACAACTTCCTCTTGCAGATGACGAAACAAAGCCTTAGGCCAAGTGACTTGCCCAGGTCAACTCCACAGCTTCCTCCCTTTCACTAAAACATGTTTCACTCAACAGCGACATTCTCATCAAAAAACTTCAGAGGATTTTGAAGTCTGGCTTTTGTTCCCAAATGGCAGCTGACAGCAAGTCTGACGGGACATGCCAGGGCATGGCTGAAACTTGAAGACCTTGGGGATCTCAACTGTTCCTGTCACCAGTTTCCAATTTGTCTTAGAGGGAAAAGCACACAACGGCTTGGTGCTTTGGTTTCTCCAAGCTGAGAAATGGAAAAAGGGTTACCTATTTTCTTGAACTCTTTAGAATGTCATGAGATATAGGAAAGCTGTTTGGAAAGAAAAGAGCTATATAATCAGGTGTTCTCAAATCTGAGTCATTTTAGACTATTTTAATGTAGAGTCCTTTGTGGCATTAACAAGTTACAGACCTATCACTCCTAGCCCATTCCTGGAAGCGGGAATGCAGAGAGTAGGGTTCACTGAAGCCTTACCAGCAGTAGTCCAGCAGATGTGGGGGCAGCACGGGGATGTACACATGCTGCCAGTACATGGGGTAGAGCATCGCGGCTGAGCCGTGGATGCAGGCAGTCAACTGCAACAGAAGCAAAGCAGAAATTCAGAAAAATCAAGTGATGAAGCACTGTCACTGGCTTGCAGCAATAAAATGAAATATGTACACATCAACATACTTAAAATTACAGGATGAAAGATCTGCAGAAATAATTCTAAATTAATTTGATCACCCTAAAGCAAATTCTGTAAGAATTTTCAAATATGTATTTTTTTCCTGGTTATAAAAGGCAATGCAGGGCCGAGGATATACTCAATGGTAGAGATTCTTTCTACCATGTGTGAGGCCCTTGGTTCCAACCCTAGTACTGGAAAAGAAATGAAAAATAGCTAATGCACACTTAGAGTAGAGTACAGTCAGAAAACGGAGATACACAAGAAAATATGAGTTTCACCATCAGATTATTTACTATTTTAGGGTATCACACACACAAGCACTTATGTTTCTTTTCCTAATAAAATTAGGAACACTATAAATACAGTGTTCTTTTAAAAATTAACATTATTTGATACCATTTTTCCACATCTATAAATATTTCTAATATTATATTTCACTACTCTTCTATCAGTTATGTACTGCATCAGAACAAAAATTTTGTAAGTAGTTCCTAGATGTAGAATTTAGGGACAAAGTTCATGAATATTTTAAGGCACTTACCAAATGCAATAATATAAATATGTTGATATAATAAGTGGATAGAGGTCTGCCTTTCCTCAGTATTGTTGCACCTTTTGTCATGCTTCTTGACTACATTTCTTAGGTAAATGATCTATGTTATAGTCTCAGTCCACTTTTAAAATGAACATTAGTATTTACACATGAATTTATAAACAAGCGTTGACAACTTGAAAAGAATTCCAACCCTTTGTAATGTTTTTGAAAATGATTTATTCTTAATTTTCTTTTAATTTCTGAGTGAAGAGAAGGTTTAAATAATTATGTAGACAACTGTTTTCTTTAGTGGTGATTTCCACCACTTTTATCCTGAGAAAGTCTTAGGAAATTTTCTCCTAGCAGTTAACTCTTTAATCCACCTGGAATTAATTTAGTTTTAAGAACTGAGGTGAGAATTTATTTTTTCCACACAGTTAGTTAATCAATTGTTCTGGCACTCTTTACTGGCTAATCCTCCCTCTTTCTATTCTTTTGACATGCTCCTATTTTATATTTCTTTATTTTCTTAAGAGTTAGAGATAATCTATCATAAAATTAGTATTTGGGACATAAAAATTTAGGAAATAACAATACTAAAAATGGGTACAATTTGCTACAAAACTCAAGATGGCAAAATAGGAAGGGGAAAAAAACCAACCTTTGGAGATATAGCTATGAAGTGACAAAAGCCAACAACACATGTTTCCTTCTGTGTTTTTTTCTTTAATGTTTCTTTGGTTTCTGGGAAGCCTGTTCCCACAAGGATTCTGCCTGTTTTGGAAGCTGTTAACTGGCCTTTGCTGACAGAAGGACATTTACGTGGCAGAAGAGTGAAGTGCCAAGGCCCAGTTAAAAGAATCCCAGAGGTTAGTGTAACACGAACAGCTTTAAATTGGATATTCTGCTGATGCTTCACAGTTGTGAGACGTGGGTATTAAAGCTAAAGTGCTCCTTCCCCCACCCCCTTTCCTTTCAGACTCTGTTCTTTACATCAGGTGCATGTCAGGAATAGGAGCAAGCACTCAAAAGCTGCTCCCAGAGACTACACCAAAGCTGCAAGGTCCAACCCACCCTTCCCAACATATTTTTATAGGTTCCTTGATAAAGGAGCATGTCATATGTATACATATATGACTAATCCCTTCAGGGTTTCCTAGAGATGAAAATCCTTGCTGTTGTCATGTGAATGGAGGATGAACCAATTTACTCCAATTCCACCCTTAAGTCAGGCTGAAGGTTACACTAGCTTTGGATCTCATCCTATCCTTTAACTAACTGCCACTGTGCTCCTTCTAATCTGTAGGCTCAATCACTTCACTACCTGGTCAAAAGTCATAGAGACATGACTGGGAAAGGCAGTTTCCAATAGCTCAGCAGTTCCAACCACCAGTCTTAACTGCCTTCTCCAAGTTCTCCTGTGGAATATATCATTTTGTACATGTAGGAATAATTACAGGCGCTTTCTTTCGCTTATCCTCCGAACTAGATTATTTGTACCCCTAGCAAACGCATGTCTCAGTTAGGACTCTGTACAAAAAAAGTCTGTCTTTGGCTCCCCTGGGCATATATCCCAGTATTAAATGGACTGTAATTATATTACTTTTTCATTTCCCATGTTCTCTGTGGCATAGCATATACACAAATGGTAGTTAATGCAATGTGTACCAAATAAATAAAAACAATTCATACTTTGAGTATGTTTATAATAGAAACACAGTAGCTTGGCTTTCAACAATACTGTCCTAACATTTTCATGAGTCCCACAGAGTAGGGCATATGACTCCAATTCTAAACAGTAACAATTCACACATACAAATATGCTACTTTTGGAAAACTTGAGTTGTTCATTTATACAATAATATGCCTATTAACGCACTTAAAAATCTATGAAGTGCAATAAAACACAAGCATCATCTCATGATTCATTTGCAATTTGCTGAAACAGTCATTTAATAGGATGGCTCTGTTTGAAACAGAACTTCATCATCAGCTTCTTTTTAACTTAAATTGTTTTGGGTCAAAATCTTATCTTCAGACAATGTTTCATCCAGGTTTCCTAAACTTCAAAATAAATTCACCAAGCTAAATGCCAGGATTTTGTAATTACTTAACCTTCATTTAAAAAAAAAAATCAAGGTTTTAAGTTACTTGATCATTTCATTAGGGGATTTTCTAAGGGCCAGATCTCTCCAAATGGAGTAAAATGCAGCACCCTTTTGATTAGAAAAACAAACAAACAAAACAGGGAACTGTTTGGCTCTATTCCAAAATACTAAATGGCACAAATTATGTGCATTGTTACTTAAGAATAGTGGCTAAGCTGATTACTTTTTAAGAAAAGTCTTACTATATATCTATGCTTAGCCAGAAATAATACATAATGTTCTGTAAAGTACCACTAGCTTCTTCTTTTTAAATAACTCTAACCCCCTTTTCTAAAAATGAGAATCCTTAAACAATTATGACCATACACTACAGAAAACAAAATTTTAAAGTAATGAAAGTATATAATTTGAAGTATAGTCAACAAAGGGGTATTGTGAATATTTAATTAAAGTGCAAGTTGAGGAAAATGATCCTATCAAAATCTCACTCAGTAGAATAGAAAGATAGTATGTGTAAAATTTGCCCAAAGTCATTAGTCACAATGAATATTCATCAGAAGCCAATTATCAATCCCATTTAATGACACCCCAAAAGATTTTGCCCTGAAGCAGCTGAATAGTCTTAAGATTCCAGACAAAACCAGACAAATTATACAGCCAACAGCTAGTCTAGCCAGGACACAGATTGTGAAATAAACCACTGGTGGGTTTTTGGCCGCAGTTTAGCAAATTCTGTCCTCAATTAAAGGTGCACAAGGTCAGTTATATGTTGGAGTTTCTATAGTCTCCATTATTTTCTTAGAGGATGAGGGAAAAAGTGAAGGCAGTGGGGATAGGATATGAATGGAGCATGATCAAAGGTATAAGTGGAAAATCACAAGGAACCTTTATTTTTTAAAATAAAAATATTCTCACAGATAACGTTCAGACTGTCAAAATCTAAGCTCCCAATACTTGGGCTGATTGCTAACAGCAGCTCTGCAACTTAATATGGAATTAAAAGAAAGAATGCCTTCTAGAAAAAGAAAAATGCAACAAAAATCCCCACAGTGTATGTGCCAGGAACCATGCTGGGGGTTGAGGCCCTTGCAAAGCTTTCTTTCAAAGGAATGTGCATGTAGATGACATGAACACTTTCACCACATTTCACAGATCAGGAAACAGTCTTGGTGGTGAAATAACTTGTCCAAGGCCATACTGTTAGTAAGTGACAGAACTGGAACTCACGTCCAGGTGTGTCAAGCTATAATGGCCACTGTCTCCATAATGCATAAATTAACTCAAAAAGTATGTGCCTTCACTGTGCCATCCACTATGCTGAAGATTCTGAAATGGGTAAGGTTCTGTCCCAGTTGGCACAGTCCAACTATGTAGATACGCATTTGCCTTGCTGTTACATGACCAAACATCTAGGACAAAATACTTGCAACAGGAAGAATCTTTTATTTTTTTTTAACAAGAAAAATAATGCACAAAATTTATTTCATGCCTAAGGCATGGAAGTATTACGTTTGAAAAGAATCATTTTTAAAATAAACTCACATCTGATCATTTCCTCGGGATTAGTCACATTTAAGGTGTTGCAGTGTCTTTAATCCACAGGAAATTCTAGATAAGGAATTAATGACTGTTAATAAAAGGGAGTGGTTTATATGCCATCTTGGGCTCACATTATCTGAAAGCATGGCGTAAGGGTAGTAGAAAGTCTTGCTCTCATGCTCCCTTTTACATACTTGCATGGTCTTCTACTAACTCTCCTTTGGATCTGAGTAAACCACTTCCTTTTTGGTCTTACTTTCCTCTGTATGTAAAATGAAAAGGTGGGCTACAAAAAAATTGTGCCCTGTACTTCTTAACAATTCATGATTCGAGAGGAACTACCCTCCTTTGAGGTGAAGAATGACTCTCCTCTGCCTCAGTTGACCTTTTTCAGTTATACTGACTATGCAGAAGTAAATCTACAGTATTTTTTTTTTCTTTTTTGGTACCAGGGATCAAACTCAGATCCTTGTGCTTGTGAGGCAGGTGGTGGAACCACTGAGCTAAATCCCTGGCCCTAAATCTACAGTCTTGCTTTCTCCTCTTCGCAGCTACAGGGACCCACTTCAAATTCATAATTTAAGAACCATCACCTTCATCCACTCCTATCTCCATCACCAAACTGTGGAGGGCACAACCTTCCTCCATGCCAGGCCCCTGACATGCTGAAGATCTCAGAGGAAGATGATAGTAGAACAAGAGCATGAGACTCTATAAGGACAGAGACCACATTCAAAGCCTCTCTTTATCTCTTCCTATGCTTGACACAGAACAGGTGCTGCGTAGCTGTTTGGGAAAAAATAAATGTTAGAATGCCTCCAGCTGAAATTCATGAGAAATGGTAGGCAAAGTTATCAGACATTTAACAAACTGCAACTGCTTAATAGACCAGAAGTAGAAATTACAATTTTTAAAAAGTTCTAAAGGCCGGAGGGGGGAAAATCAGGTGTTCATAGTCATTGTTCATATCTAAGAACTCAGAATGTTAAATAATCAAACTGACACCTGCTTCACAGGTTTATGGGCAACTGGATGTCCTTTCTCCATGCATCAAAGAAATAGATCAACGACTAGAGAAAGACCACTAGATTACTAACTTTCAAGACAGGTTATTTTAATTCTACTTATTTTTGACTAAAAATCAACATATAGAATGGTTGCAGAAAATATGTGTCTTGGGAAAGTTGTTCACTTTCTCAATTCGAGAACCAGATTGTTTTATTTAATTACAAACCATCTTTGTAGTCATCAGGAAATAAATTGTATCATCATTCAAACAGTGTTGTGTTCTTAGTTTTTTATTATGATTTATTCTCAATTGGAAAAATCCACTGTAAAATCAGCAAAGACTGTTAAGAAAAATCTTTAAGTACTGTAAGTTAACCTAGGCAACCTTCCACAGGTATGAGGAAAAACCTTTAATTATAAATGGCTCAGCTATATTCCAAGTGTGTTTACTTAGTGGAGGAAGAGTTGGCTTTTAAACACTTTTAATGATGGCTTAGCAAAGAGGCATTTTAGAGAGCCTCAGAAATCAAAGAACCTTCTGCTAGAGATAGATGTCAAATTTATGAATGGAAAGAAGAAAAAGAGCAAAGAATATTCTACTTTTCTTCAAAGTTAAGATGAAGTGCTTCTTTTTAGCGGAGTAGGGGAATCTTTGAGTAGTTTATCTTCTAGCCTGATGGAACTCATCTTACCTCTTCTTTCTCCATTATCCTTTGGGAAAAAGGATGGGCAAACAAAAAAAACACACCCATCATAGAGTCTTGCCTTTCCTCAAGAGCAGCATTATTCAGTCAAGAGAAAGTTACTTAGGCCGGCACCATGTACTTAATTTCTCTCTATTTCTCTCCCTCTCTCCCTGCCTTCCTCCTTCTCTCTCCTTACTAGCTAGCGTAATTAAAACTACCTACTAGCTGGAGCAATTAGAGTAAGTTATTAACCAAGATAACAAGCTTCCCTGCCAAGATTTGGTACTCCAAAACATCAAAGCACTAAAAGTACCAAAGAAAAGCTTTAGCTACCAAAGCAGAGACAGAAACTATGGTGTGATAAAATACAATACAAAGAATTCCACTGCACCAGGAGTGAGAAGAGAGCTATCTTTTCATTTCTGAGGTGAGGTTACATGTGACTGATACCATTTCATTTAAATACGGGGAGAGCAAGTATTGGCCACTCCTCCATTCTGTGTCTGCGAGAGATGTTATTGATCGTGGAGTCAGGATATGACCTGAGGATCCCTCCTGACATGTAAACACTGTCAATGGATTAAAGTTGGCACTAAGAAGAAATCTTGTCACCTCGAGTCTGGTATAAGTGGCTCTTTACATTTTCTGGTAAATATTTCTAAGATTATAATCTATGTTTAGCTAATGGGTCCATATTATAGCTTTCATAAAGAATCATATGTTTAAAAAGAAAGCAAGCATAACTGACCAGGAATGTCAGGTATGTGCATAGAAAGAACGGACCCAGGAAACTTCAGTTTTTTCGTGGGAAGAAAGGAGGGAAGGAGGGGAGGGAGGGAAGGAGGGGAGGGAGGGAAGGAGGAAGGAAGACAGAAAGACAGACGGAGACAGAAATTAACTCTCCCCTGAGGAGTTTTGTTGGTGAAATCCAATCTTAGCAAGTGACAGTTAATTCAGAGAATAAAGTTGTGAAAGTCACCATTCACTTAATTAGGATTTATTATCTGCTAAACACCAACAACAGAGCTTCACATATATATAACTCATGTAATTGTCACAACAGCCCTATGAGGTAGGTAGCATTATTGTCCCCATTTCACAGGTGAAGAAACTTGCATTAATCATAGAGCTTAGGACAGAGCTAGGATAAGAACCAAGAGAAGTGAGCCTCCTGAGTCTATGCTCCCATGTCACATGAAACTCTCTGCTCTGATTTGCATTAATCTGACAATTACTGAGTAGCCACTATGGGTATACACCATGCCCTCAAGCAATTCAAAATAGATCAAAATGCAAACAATCAACTTCAACACAAAAGCATTATGAAAGAGGTGCTACACTACAGGTTCAAGTATGTCAGGGTATAAAGAAGGAATCCCTAATTCTGCCTGGGGCAAGCATCCCATGACACAGAGACTGAGGTATCAGAGCATTCAGAGCCTGCAGGGTAAAGATGGAGAAAGTGCCTGTGTTCCTCCCTGCTGGCAGGCAAGCCTGGTGGGACAGTGGTCAAGTGAACAAGGGAGCTCCTTAGGCCACTCAGGCTCTATGCCGTGAAGTCTGTGAAGACTTGAAGAAAAAAATGACCTTTTGTAATGACTGGGTGATTAGTGAGAAGTGGGCAGATAGGTATATAAAACCTCCTATGAGCCACCAAGACTATTCTCTGTGGCTTAGATTCACTCATCCACTGCCACCAGCTATACTAATGGAATCTACAGAACTCTCCCAAAATCTGTATCATCTTTGTTATTGAGAGCCAAATTGGGGGTTACTGCCTGTAAAGGCAAGAGTCTTTGTCAAGTAGTACTTGCTGAACAAGTATCATGTGCCCAGTGCTGGGCTATGATTTTTCATATTTATGATCACAAACTCTTTACTATTCTGTTTTTATAGATGAGAACAGAGACTTCAGAGGCCAACTTTGCTATGTTTGTATGGCTAGAAAGTAGTGCAGGGAGGATTAAGTACACAGCAGAAGCAGAAATTGAACAAAACCATCATGATTTGAAGTCTGAGGCTTTCTCTCCAAGCCCTGCTGTCTTGTGGTGGGGAGGAGTACGGTAGGAGATATTACCAGCAAGGCTGTCTGATGTATGTAACTAGTAGACTATGTGTAGCCATCACAGTAGCAAAAAAGCAAAAATGTTAATTTTCATTATGTCCCTACCAACCCACGACTGCATGACCTACTCTCATATCACACTAAGTCTCAGAAAAAAACAGAGAAAATTATGAGCCCTTTGTTACCAGTCCCAGGACATAGTAGGTGCTCAGGTTTCCTTACCTCAGCCTCAGACATGTTTGCCAAAGTGGGTGTTTAGGGATTTTTTTAGTATATTAAGATATCAGTGATATGAATATTAGCTATTAGCATTTTTTCACCAAAAGTCTGATTCATAAGAGTTAAGAAATAAGCCATCAGAGTCCTACAATCTAAGGAATATACACATTTATTTCATAAATTGCCCACATTACTATAATAAAGTTCTTGGTCATCAAATTCTTAGTGAAATATCATCTCCCTCAATCTATTTATACACATGTACACAAAGTCACACTAGGTTGACTTACACTGGCATTCCCTAACATTACTGACAGCTCGACTAGACTATATTTAGTGATGTCCTTCTCTAGACTAGCCATGGCCAAAATCAAAGCACTCCCAAGGAGAAACATGAAGAAAAACAAAGAGCTTTTATAATACTAATCTGTACTCATAAATGTCTTCTAAATAAACCTGTCTATTATGTACCCCCAAAATGAAAATGAGTCTAATGATGCAAAGTAATAACCACCAATGAGTATATTTTGTTTTTTGTCTTACAGAACTATTTAGTTGTTTCCTACTAGTTGTGTATCAATCATTTGGGAAACCTAAAAAAATATACCATGCCAAAATACACACACACACACACACACACACACACACACACACACCATGTCCTGGCTCCATGTTAAAACTTTGGAACTAGATTGGAGGTACTTCCCAGGAACCTGCATTTTTAGCAAGTTCTCTAGATGATGCTAACAGCATTTGGAAATCCCAGACAATCTAAATCCTGGGTCTAGTCCAGAGTAGATGCTCAATGTTTGTTGAAGCAAATGGAGAAGAGGCAGGAGAGAAAAGTAAAAAACAGGAGGAAGACCATGGCTGGTTATATCAAAGGATCACAAATTATATTACAGAGACAATAATATCTTAAGGTTCTCTTCACTTTGGTTTCAGTTCAAAACGAGCAAAAGGAAACTCAAAATGAACAAGAAGAAACTCCATAATTAAATGAAGAATATATTTTAAAAGCAGTTAATTATATTGAAAAACTATGTAAATAAAACACACCAATTTTTTTTCCTATGTCCTATCAATGGATGTTCATTTCTTTTTAACAGTTTTTAATATTCTCTGAGCCACAATAAAATTTTATGTAATGGAGATTAGAGAGGCTATGCCACTTGCAAGTTTAGTTGCAGAGTCTGTATTTCATGCCACTTCATTACATTTTGTTAAGGATTTCCCTCTTCACCAAAAGGATTACTTCTCTTCTCACTTCTTTGAATATTCTTCTTAGGTTGTTAGTGTGAGCTAGGTTAATCTTTCTCTCTCTCTCTTAACATATAAAAGATGAACAAACAAAATGTTCGATTTATTTTATTTTTTAAATAGAACACTAAATTTAGTCTTAGAATTCACTGTTTGGGAAGTTTCCAGTTACAAGGTCTTGGCTTCCCTTGAGCACAGTTTGAAGCAAAATAATGCAGTTTATTCCTACGGCTGGAACATGCAGAGTGGAGTGTGCAGGCAAAGAGGCCCTGGCTCCCGTCCAGTATTTCAACCTCCTTAAACTGCCACTCTTGTCTCTGCTTCAAGGGCTACAGATAAGCAAACAGAATTAGCTTTTTCTAGTCCAGAAGAACTAGGAAGGCTTTACATACATCATTTAGGTGCTTGGCTTACTATATGGGCTGACACAGCCACAGAAAGGTAAGATTCATTGGGAAAGAAGTAAAAGGGAAGCCAAATTTGAAAAAACTTCCCTTTTTTAGGTCACAAGACCAGATGGTCCTCAGACAATGCATTCTGTCAGTGGCAGTGGGCGGGAGTGGGTAGGGCTGGACAAGGCAAGGTTGGGAGAGTATGCAGTCCTTCCTTTGAATACTGAAGCACATGCACAGGCCCAAACTGAGGGTACTGCTAAGGGGACAGAGTATCACACAGCACTCTTCAGGACATCAGTACCCAGGTCCTGTCCAAGTCCCACATTCTCTGGGAGGAGTTTTTGTTTACCTAGTCAACAAGAAACTGATGGGAAAATTACTTGCAGTTATTTTGTCCTCTTCCCTAAATGAAGTGTCATCAGAAAAGCAATAATTTTTTTTCATAGTTATGAGAACCACACAAACAATTCAGTATACTCAATTAATTAGGTAATGGTCTTGTTCCTAAATAGTACTTCTTTCCTAAGAACTTCTTTTAAAAAGTAGTTACCGGGGGGCCAGGGACGTAGCTCAGTGGTGTAGTGCCTGCTTGGCAAGCACAAGATTCTGAGTTCAACACCCATTACCACCCCCTCAAAAAAGTAGTTACTGGGTAAGACAGATACACATTCCTTAGGAAAGTAAATATGCTTTCGTCATTCCTTAATCAGATAGTTTCCATTTTAAAACTTTATCCACTACCTCTAAATTATAAATAGGTGATTAGGACTTGGACACAGAAGAGTAAATGAATCCCAGGGCCACACTGGGGATGTTTTATCCTGCAGGGAGATGGTGGAATCTAATGAATAGTGTTCTGAGAAACAGCTCTGGATAACAGAGGGAGTGTACCAGTTAGAAATTCACCCATCAGCCTTCTGTTTCCCTAGTGCGTAGAGTGGTGCTGGGCAAACAGAAGGGGCTCATTAAATCCAAAGCAAAAAGCATGGTTGTGCAGAAGAAGGGAATCACAGGCTGAGGTTCTTTCTGTCATTCAGACTCATGGTCAAGAGAATCACGCCAAGAATATTTCTCTGAGAACAGTGTTATAGGGAACTCATGACAAACGGAGAGCTACCAAGGAGGCAGTATGAGGTAGCCAGAAGGACGCTGGCCTGGAGCCAAGAAAAGTGGGTTTTAATTCCATCTCTGCGGCTCACTTTAGACAAGGCCTTCAACTTTCTGGGTGCCAGTATTCTCATGTGCAAAAGGAGAAGAAAACAAACTAGCTCCTAGGGCTGCCATAAGAGCAAATGAAAAAAATGATAATCATATACATATATATTATATGATTGTACAGCGCCTGGTACATATTACGTGGCTGAGAAAGGTTAACTTGAAAGAAGTTTTAAAAGTAGGGGAGAGGGGTCGGAGATTTAGCTCAGTGGTTTGGTGGCCTGCCTTGCAAGCTCAAGGACCCGAGTTCAATCCCTGGTACCAAAAAAAAAAAATGTAGGGGAGCTGGAGGGCCTGCAAAATAAAAAGTCGCATATACATCTAAGTAAGGGTGTTCTACACATTTATTCTGCAGATTCTATTCATGTGCATTTCTAGGAGTCTTACAGCTATTTACAAGCTACACAAGAAACTTCTCAAATTGATACACAAAAATACTTCTCAAATCACTGTATGATTGGATCTTATTTTTGACCCAAACAAGTATCAGCACCTTCTCCACCAGCTTTGGCTCAGAGTATCTTTTTGGCTCTTGATAAGAATATTCAAATTCCTTCAGTGAGGCAGACATTACTAACAACGTGTCTCTGGCACTTGTGACAGTTTCTGCACAAGAGTTCTAAAAAATGGGAAGTGTCACCCAATAAACATAACCTAGTCGCTAAGAGAAGAATTTGAAAGAGTTAAGATTCATTTTATGTATGATTCCTGGATTTTTCTTCCTTTCTAAAAGCCAAAGTTTCCTTTTGACACAATATTATAATCATTTGCATGGCTATTTCTCCCACTGAATATAGGATGTGACCGTAGGCAAATTTTCTACCTTCTCCTGCTCCGGAAAACAGGAATAATGCCGATCTTCTAAGAATGCTAAAGGAATTACATGGAATCATCTTTACAAAGGTCTTATTTTTTACCTACCTGCTATCCACAGGATTTCCAAAAAGCAGTATGAATTAAACTAAGATCTGAAAGTATGGAAGAAAAATGGGACCTTTGTGCTACAAGAAATCACACTGAAGTATTTACACTAGAGAACAAGATTTCGTTAAGCCTTTCCTATTTATCATTTATAAAGGAAAACAATCAATATACATTAACTGAGCAAAGAGAACAAAAACTTACATTTTTCTTATACAGAGTATCATGGAGTTATTGACCGAGACACACTAGAATGCATTTTACCTGACTCTGAACTAAATGCTGTTGGATTTGTATCTATTGGCGCAGTTTTACAGAGGATAGCTCTGGAGTGAGTGTTCAACAGCTTTTATCTTTCAGATATTTGATGGCTCTGAGAAGCATTAAGCCCACATCTTATCTAACAAAATTGAGAAAAATGTGGTTTTTCAAGATATTATAGGACATCTCAGGATCTGCCAAGAGAGGGTCATCAGAACATCTTGGGCTGAAATAGCTTTTGCATGTCCCTTCCCAAACCATACAAGAGATAATGAAAAGCCCCTACTGAGGAAATAAAAGGCAACAATTGGAAAACTTCTTAATTCTGAATTCGGACAAGTACAAAGGCTTGAATAAAACTGATATCTCCTTTAAAAAAACGCTGTAATATGTACATGTAACCACTCCCCAAAATGATTGTAAACTGCATGAACTAAGTACTAATAAAATAAAATTTAGAAGAAGAAAACAGTTCTTAAAACAAAAACAACACTGATGTCTCCTTAGCTATCTTCTCCTCACAGAAACACTGCAAAACTGATCAGGATGCTGCTGATTGCACATGAGCTACAAGACCCCCACCTCCAGCCCAGTGCAAAAACTGTCTATGGTCAATCATTAAAATTTAGAGCTCAGTGAAACAGCAACTATTTGTTAAAAAAACTTTTAAACAACAAAGTAATACATATTCATACCTTTAAAAACAAAACAAATAATAATAGTAAAGGCTTACATGAAAGGCAGCAGTTCAGTTCATGACTTATGACTCTCTTTACCCTTAACACAAACTAATCACAACCAACATATGATTTATCTCCTTGTTGTAAATCACTACCTCTTTGTTTTCATTTTAAACATTAAAGTTTGACCTACCTTTATAATACTCATTGAATACCCACGCACACACTACATGCTAAGCCCTGTTCTAAAAGTTTTCCAAACAGTAACTCTTTAATTTTATTTGATATGAAGCTATGGGCAACCTGAACAAAATCTGTTTGGGGGGGGGTGAATGAAAGGAGAGAAATGAGATGCTAAGTCAATAAATCTTTTGAGGAATTTTGTTCTAAAAGGGAGAATATAAATGGGATAAATGGGGACTGAGGGTGTAGTTCCACGGCAGAGTACTTGCCTGGCAAATATATACTAAGCCCTAGGTTCAATCCCCAGTAAAAGCCAAGTTACCAACAAACAAATAAAAAACAAAGAAATAATCATAAAAAGAAAGTGAGCCAAAGAAGTTTGTGCTCTTTTTAAGTTTGGGAGTCACTACAAGCATCTTGGTTTGCCATAAGAATGGGCCACTAGAGAGGAAAAATAATGATGTAGAAGAGAAGAGCTTACTCCTAAAACAATTTCCTTTAGATAGCAACAAGGAAGCAGATGTGTCATCTTCTCCGTAAGGCATCCCTTGCCTTAAAAATAGCATAGGAATACCTGACACCTTACCACTCCCATCCCCTTTCACTTCCTCTTCACTCTTTAGTAATCATCAGTAGCTACTGCATATTAATGTTTAACTTTCTTTGTTTACTGAGGATCTACCCACTAGAATACAGGCTTCATGGACAGGGACTTTTGTGGATTTTGTTCACTGCTGTCTCCCCATATGCTAATGACAATGTCACAAAAATACTTTACAACAAAGGCAAGTGGATAAGCAGAGTGATTGGTCCTAGGGAGGACCTAAGTTCATCCACAAAAGGCAGGCAGGGCTCAGAAAAACGAAGTCAGGAGGTTGACAGATGTAGTAAGAAGTGCTGGGTCTCTTCTGAGGGCTTCTATTAGATAGGTATAGAATTCTAGGTTAGAATTCACTTTCACATAGAAGCCCAAGAAACCAGTTCATTTTCTTTTGGTTTGCAGAATGGCAAAATCTTGGGTAATTTTGACTCTTAACCATTGTATAAGAACTACTTTGTCTCTATCTCTGATGGTCTAAATTTGCCTATCAAAAGGACCTAGCATCTTTTGAAAATTTATTAAACATTTTTACATAAATGCATATAAAAATGCAAATCATAAAAAAACTTTTAGAGGAAGAAAACCTAAGAATCTACAATCTACCTCCTAGTAATTGCTTCTCAGCCTTTTGGCCAACATCAAGTATAGTACAATCTACCTCCTAACTCAGAGTTCAGCAAAATATGTAAAAAGGCTCAGTGTGGCCTGCTGCCTTTTTTTGTACATAAAGCTTTGTTGAACATGGCCACACTCATTAGTTTACTTAGTGTAAACAATAAGGACAGAGTCCAACACTTGCAGCAACTACCTTTGTCTGACACCTAATATTTGCAAATAAATCTACTGAGCTTTATTTTTATTTGGTGGTACTAAGGATCACTGAGCTATATCTGCAGTTTTTTTGTTAAAGTTTTTTTTTGGGGGGTTTGTTTTTTGAGACAGGTTCTTCTGCATTGCTAAGCTGCCTAGGCTGGGTTCAAGCTTGTGCTCCTCCTGCCTCAGCCTTCCAGAGTGCTGAGATTACAGGTATACCCATTCTAGGTTCACTGTAGTTTTACATGTGCGTTTCTGTAATTATTGTGGTTGAACATTTTTCCAAATAGTTACTTAGCCACTTTCATTTCTTGCATGAAATACCAATTCATGTGTTTTGTCAAATTTTTCCATTGATAAGTCTTATGCTTTCTAAATGTGGCATTAATATATTTCTGATACTAGGCTTCTGTATGTTTTATATATAGCAAATATCTTGTCTTGGCTTTTGATTTAATAAACACAAGTTCACAATATTAACTTTAATCTTTTCTTTTATACAATGTATAATTTGAATCAACTTTAAGTAAACATTTTACTCCAAGATCACAGAGAATTATTCACTTATTTTTGTCTTCTAAAGATTTTTAAATTTTGCTTTTCACATGTGCATGAGTAAAAGAGACATTGTCTTCTTTTTCATATGTATAGCCAATTACTAAAATGACCATCTATATCCCACAGACTGTCCAGTGCCTCCTCTACTGCTTATCAAGAGCCAGACACATGTGTTCTGGTTCTAGGGGCTCTATCAGCTGCCTATCTCTGCTGCACTAGCAGAACTTAATTATTACAGCTTTATGAAAAGTTCTGATGTCTGGTAAGGCAAGCTTCTACAGTCTAATCTTTTTCTTGAAGTATGTCTTGATTTCCTTTGGCTTTCCAAATTAATTTTAGAATCAGCATGACAAGTACTTTGTAAAGCCTTGCTGAGACTGTGAATGGAATTATATTCCATCTATAGATCAGTCTGGAGTGAAGTGACATATTCAAGACATTGAGTCTACTATTTGTGAATATGGTCATGCTTGCTGTGCACTTATTGGTGACTAGATGAGTTTTATGTTTTAATACATTAACGTGTAAGCTATATTAATAGATCTAGTATCATCAATCATATATCTAAAATCAATCCAACTTACCTATTAAGACTTTTTAAGTGTATCTGCTATTTTGCTTACGGTTTTATGACTACATTAATGAGTGACATTGATAATTTTTCTTGTATTGTCTCTTTCTGTGACTGAATATCATGATTGACAAACATTGCAAGAAAACTTGGGCTACTCCTTTTTTGTTCTAGATTTGAGTCAGTTTAGGACAGAAATGACCTAATTCTTAACATGCTGGATAAAACATAACTCTCAAACTATGTTGGCTAAATGTTTTATATGGAGAATATTTTTAAGAATTGACTTAATTTCTATAAATTATATGATATATTTAATTTTTCTGTTTCTTTCTGAGTCAATTATGGTAAATTATATTTTTCTGCCGATTATGCTTTAGTTTTCAAATACTGGCATCAAGTTGATAACAGTATTCTCTTACTATTCAAAAAATGTATGCTGCATCTGTTCTTTGTGTTTATAATTTATTCCTATGGTATATTTCATTTCGGTTTTGGAAAAGAGCAGAAATAACTATATGTTTAACCCACTACATTTATGTGAACAAAATTACACAGGAAAAAAAACACTCTTCCTAATCTGTAAATGGGAAGTAATAACAGAACCCATCAAAGCTACCACAGTGAAAACTGAGAGCTCAGTGGCACTGTGCCTGCCTTACAAACGCAAGGTTCTGAGTTCTATCCCCAGTACTGCAAAACAAAACAAAACAAAAAATCCCAAAACAAAACAAAACAAAAAATCCAAAATACAACAGTGAAGATTGAATGAGTTAATATAGGCAAAGTGCTTGGGAGAGTGACTGGCATATTTTTTTAATTGAGTTTATTGGTACATTTTAGGTATACAGTACAGTTACATTCATTATTGGGATCTTGTACCTTTACATGACAGGTCTTGGTTCTCATTTTTTCCCCTTGTCCCTGCCCTCCCTTCACCCCCTCCTCCCCTCCCCATTTACAAACACTTTATTTCCATTTTTTTAATTTTCTCATATTTTTTTCTTTTCCCTTATTACCTTTCCCCTACCCTTCCCACTTTCCCTACACCTTTAGCCCTTTTCTTCCTATTTCACATTGTCAATTATCTCATTATGACTGGCATATATTAAGGGCCTCAAAATATCATGATTAAATTGTAGAAAATTCACTTCTATAAAGATGATGTCCCTTTTCTTTGGTTGCAGTTTAAAGGCCCAAAGCAGCAGCTGGTTCTTTCCAATATTCCCTTGTTCTATGTAAGCCATATAGAGAGGCAAGGATAAATCTGGTTAGCAATTGTGTCATTCTTGAGCTCAGTCTGACTGTCTATACCCTGAGATTATAAACTGCATTTATGTAAAATAAAATGTTAAAGCAAGAGACTAATATTACGAGCTATTTTTACCTTGATGACCAAGGCCATACTTTTATCACCTATATGTGTTAGACTTGCACATACCAGGTAAATACAAAAGACAAAAAGGACTCTGTGAATTCTTGACAAGCAATCAGTAATTCAAAAAATACAATAATGAAGCTATGAAGAAAACTATATAGAAAGCTCTAATATTCTCTTGAAAGTTTCAATATTAAGGTAGCTTTCATTCACAGGTAAACACGTAACTATTTAACACATAGGTCCTTCATTAGGAAAACCCCCTACAGTATGCAAAGTTTCTCCTCTCTCGTTAATGAAGTGATGCACTTTAGGCATTCTACTTCCAGGCAATTTTTGTATGCAAGTGTTGCCTAAAACAACAAAAAATCCTGCAAAACAGATATTGAACTGCAGTCCATGATTTACTTTGAAATGCACCAGAAAATAGGATTGAAAAAAGAAAAGTGGGGGTGAGCACTTTGGTTATAGTTCAGTGGTAGAGGACTTATCTATAGCATGCATGAGATCAATACCTCATACCAAAGGAAAAAAAGAGATGGATTACTAAATGGTGTGAAGGATGGGTAGATGGATGAATACGTGATAAAGCAACTGCAGTAAATTATTACTGGTAAAATCCAGTTGAACTATATCGATGTTCAGCACAAAATGATTTTTACTTCTATGATGATGAAAAATTTTATAATAAAATACTCAGGAAAATAGAAATTATACTTAGCAGATGAAAAATTTAAAGAGTAAGAAAATGTACATACAGCAAAAGTTATTACAATGTATAAAGGCTCATTCTAATTTATAAGAAAAATATCACACACACACCCCACAAGATAGTGAAAAAAGATGTTAACAAAATACATCTTGGAAACAAACCCAAGGAAAATACTCAGTTAGCTCTAACTAAAGAAATTAAAATTAAAGAAAGACAAAAATACCATTTTAACATCCACTTTATTAGCAAAATTAAAGCAAATGCATTAGCACACACAATTCTGGCAAGGCTGCAGCAAAAGTGGTAAAGACTATACAGCTAGCAACTTTCACAAGCAGAGCCTGTTGAGGAAGCAATTTGGTAGACCAGTCACAGTGTTTACCAGGTTCTTTGATCTGGTGGTCCTACTCCTTAGATTATGCATTATAAATAACAGTCAACGGGCTGGGGATTTTAGCTCAGTAGTTCTGCCACCTGCCTTGCAAGCGCAAGGTCCTGAGTTTGATCCCCAGTACCAAAAAAAACCCAAACAAACAACAAAAAAAAAACAGTCAAAAGAAGAGTAAAGATATTTACTGCGGTATTATCTATCAGAGAATTTACCTACAGATAACCCAAATGACCATCAAGAGGAAAAAAACAGTGAAAGATGTATAATGTAATGGCACAGACATTTAAAAACTGACAATAATGAAAGCTTACGTAGAAATATGTACAATGTTCATAACACACAATCAAAAGAAAAACTGTAATTATGAAATTACAAAAATAAATGATAGGGCTGGGGATTTAGCTCAGTGGTTTGGTGGCCTGCCTTGCAAGCGCAAAGACCCGAGTTCAATCCCCAGTACCAAAAAAACAAAACAAAACAAAAAAAAGATATATGCTTTGACATTGTAAAAGAACATGAATAACAATGAAATTGATGTGCTACTACTACATGAGTGGACTGGGGTTGATTCCTTTACCTAAAATTATCTTTAATTTTGTTAGTATGTCTTTTAATTCAAATTAAGTCACTGAAAAGCCCACTTCAAGACGGCCTACTTACAGTGCTGAGTTTGCTGCAGACGATGAGTATCCGGCGCTCATACAGCATACTGGCATACAGATGCAACATATTGTTTACATCTACAGCCACAAAATATTCTGTCAGATTTCTCTAGGAGAAAGCAGAAAGCAAGGTTGTGGCTTACTTTGCTTATTCTTATTACAAATAGTATCTATATGAGAAAAATAAAATAATGAGAATGTATACTCTCTTCTTCCTTTCTTTATTTTTACCGAATCCCACTCAGGAATAAAATCAGGAAATGTCGCTGCGCACGGTAACCCCAGCACTCACCTTGTCTCAAAAAAAACAGAAAAAAAAAAAAAAAAAAGGTCAAGAAATGTAAAGTTGGAAAAGATCCTTAAAGATGAGCAGTATGAGCAATTGTGTCTTTGTGTGGTGATTAATTTACAACACGAGGTTATGCATAACACTGTGCCTGCTCTTCACATCAGTTCTGAAAGGTAAAAATGACAGGCATTCTGCAATCTTACAAATGAAGAAACCAAGGCTCAGAGAGATTTGTCAAGATCAAATGGTCTAAAAAGCCATGAAGTCAAGACTGCTGATCATATCTTCAGACCCCCAAACCCTAGTACTTTCCCAACATACTGTACCATGTATCTAAGCAAAATAAGTACTCAGCTGGGGATGGTGGTGCATGCCTATAATTCCAACATTCTGAGAGTCTAAGGTGGGAGGAGCATAAGTTGGAGACCAGGATGGGCAATTTAGTAAGACCAGGTCTCAAAATTAAAAGGACTGGGGATGTAGCTCAGTGCAAAGGTTCAATCCCAAGTGTTACACACATACTTTCCCCCAGGGACTAAAGCTCTTCTGGCGCAGAGCCTGCCTCTGTCTAATAGGTCGCTGCTGCCACGGCCAGGCATGCATCTGTCCTCACTGCTCATGTCCCCTCCTCCACAGCTTACATTCTCTAAAATGGCTTAGCCAGAATTAAAGCAATTTCAAAGATTTACAATTTCCAAGTATTTCACTCAAAAGGAAAAAAAAACAAAAAACAACTAAAGACAAATAGCAAGTTGTGACAGAGCATTGTTTTAACCAGATCTTTTTCTGTAACCTGGGCTTCGTTCCTTTAATTAGTACTATAGATTGGTACGCTTCAGATTTCAGAAAAAATAGAAAGTGTTTCATTTCTATAACCCTTTCTGTACCCACCTGACTTTAATAACACACATGAATATGCTAATTTCTTAAATGGTACAGGTTTTCAATGCGCACAATATAATCCTCTGCAAATGAAAGGGGTTGGGGTGGGAAGGAATGCTATTACCAGGGGTTGCAGTTAAGAATGATTAAAGATCTAAAGCCCATAAATTGAAGTAAACCAGGTAGATTTTACATGTAAAATAGCATAAAGTGCTTTTCAACAATATTATGGGTTGGGAATAAGAATGGGCATTTATTTATCTTATGATTTATTATTGTTTGACTGGAGTACTCAGTTAACTATCAACGTTTATAAATATAGAGTGTGAATTACTACCTCCCCATACTGAGTAGTTTACCAAATGCCAGTTACTGTACCAGACACTTTGAATGCGTAACCTTATGGAATCCTCACAAAATTCCAATCAGGTATTACTCTTTCTAACATAGAAACAGAGAAATTTAAGTCTGGGAGAGATTCAGTGATGAGGAAATAGATCTGAATTCACAGCCTATACACTTTCCCCTTTCCTATCTTGTCCTTCTTTAGTATATCTCTACACCTACCATGTATGGGGATTTGTATATTATGTCACTTAATGTTGAAATCACTCCTTGAATGAGGTGTTAATTCTCCCCGTTTAAAGAAGAGAAAAGAGAGATAGGGAGGGAGTGATATAATTCAACAAAGGTCAAAGAGTGAGTAGATAAGACATGATTCAGTCTGTGCTCTTCTTTTTACCATAAATTGTAGGTCAAAACTGCATTTGGAAAAAGAAAGTCTCAAAACAGTAACAAAGCAAGATTAAGTATGTCTAAAGAAAGGCAGATTTATTTCTTTTGAAAATCACTGCCCATTTATTGAGTAATATTATGTGCCTGGCAATGGGAACTTTACCTGTGCTCTTTCCAATCTTACTAACAAGCCTAACATAGGCATTACCATGTGACTTTACAGATGGGAAAATGGAGGCTCAGGAAGGTTTGGTTGTCTCTGAAAGGTCACCTAGTTAGAAAGGACAAAAATCAAGTTTCAAAACCAGGTCTTCTCAATCCAAAACTCAGATTCTGACTACCACGCCAACTTACTCTTAATACCGTCAATGAAAACAAAACAAAATAAACACCAGGAGAGTCTGTATTAGACAAGAAGAGTCTCTCTGGAAGGGTGGATTGAGGAACGCTGAGCTAATGATGTCAGGATGGGGTTTGTTCAGAAGACAGTGACATGGCAGAGCTCTTCTCACAAATAAAAATATGAGGCCCTCAGCTGAGCATTTTAGCAAAAGCTTAACTGCTGATGAATTACATGAATTTTTCTTTTAGGAGAGGATGGAAGTAAAAAGAAAATAGAAATGAGGAGCTTAAAGAAGGCCAGAAAGCCCATTAGCACTTTTGACAGATCCAAAGATAACTCTGAAGCCACCAAAACGTGGCCTCAAGAGTCTGCCAAGAAGCTTCACGCTGGGTAGAAATATGTTACACAGCTTGCCGTCCAAATAGGGAGACACAGCGTCAGAGACAAATCCTGTGCCTTATTTTGGTGGAAGAAAAAAAAATCACAAGGATACTTTTGTGGATGGGGAAGGGAACATTTCTGAAACAAAAACACTGCTTGACTGAGGCAGGCCCCCCGATCTCTAGTCAGGACCTGAGGGACTCAGGTGCTTATTCCAAAGACTCTACACAGGTATGTTAAAAATATGTAACATTTAGCCAAATTCTCTCTAAACTGTCATGTACTTTTTTTTGGTATTTCTCATCCCATCTGTGCTGATTACCAAGATATTTGTGTCTAAACAGAAGCTGTCTTTCTTATCTGCTTCCTCCCCTGCCTCTTTCCTTCTGGGATGCCACCCGCCAGAGCAGGTGGGACTGCCAACGGCCCCAGCCCCAGAAACTTTGCTCAGCCATGGGACAGCATGTGGGCCAGAGGGAGGTCCGGGATACCTGCAGTTCCCACAAAGCCAGGGCTTGGGAGAAAACCCCTGGGAGACAGGGATCTCCCTCCCCTGCCAGTAAGAATCCAGCAGCTTCAGCCCCACCAAGCCTCACCTTCTTAGAACTCTCCTGCCTTTTCCCAGCCTCAGGCCTTTAGTTCTGCTGGTTCCTCCACTTAGAAGGCTCTTCTCTGCCCTGAGGATGTTCATTTACTTGTCAAGATCCAGCCGCAATATCACCTCTTCCTGGAAGGCTTCCTGGACTCCTCATTTGCCAAGCACCCCTTTGTGTTTCCATGGCAATTTTCCCTACCTTAAAATAACTCCATTTTAAGTATTTTTTCCCATTATACTGAGGCTCTTACGGTAAAATTACATACAGTTTGATGACAGGATGAAGTAGTGAATGGAGGAAATAATGACTAATGACTACTGCCCCTGTGGTGGCTATGGCACCAACAGTTATGGGTGAAGCACAACCTGGCAGAGGGACAATGTGGTGTATCAGGAAGGGCATAGTATTTGACTTCAGAAAATCTAGCTTCAAGCTGGATGAGGTAATCAGCTGCTTCGTAATGACCTAGGGACAAAGAAGTATGGAGTTGGGTTAAATAGCTGGGGTGAGGGTGGAAGGTAAGAGCATAGCTTTGAGGTATCTGTGACTGAGTGTATTAAAAACAGTAAACAAATCAAAGGTTTGTTCATCAGAGTGTTGGTGAGGCAGAGTGCTGGACCCAGAAGCAGGTGTTCACGTCATAAGTCTACTGTTTCTCTGATGGGTCAGAGTGCAGAGGAAAAGAAAGCCTGTGTAGCAAACACTGTGAGTTCACACTCATAAAAGATAAAAGCTATGCCATGCTCTCAGCACTGCCCTTCAGTGGACTAAGTCCTCAACCTTCTAGTTCTATCTCCTATAACAGAGTAATCAACACACAATTAATCAATTGCTCATATGTGCCTACTGCCATCCTGGGAGGTGACTCTGCAGAGCTAAACTATGGACTCCCTTAGCAGCAGCAGATCCAGAAACCTAGTATGCAAAGCACAGTGGTCAAGGGTACTCCAGGGATGGCTGAGAAGGCTCATTCTACTGGTGGAATTGTGGGGAGGCTGGGAAGGTTCAACAGAGGAGAAGACATTTGTCTAGGGTTCCCAACAAGGGTTCATTCAGTGGATAGGGGAAAAAGCACATTCCAGGCAGAGTCAGAGGTAGGAAGGTACAGGAAGCTACAAGCAGGCAAATGGAGGCAAAGATGGAGAGCTGGGCAGGGGAAGTGGGGCAAGAGAGTTAGGCTGGATCCTGTGGAGCTGAAGGATCATGACATCATCCTATTTGTGTTTCAGAAAGATCTTCTTGAGATTCTGTGGAGGAGGGAGAGAAACAGGCCAACAGGAGGTGGGGCAAACCAGTAACTATTATCATATTTCAGGAAAGAAAAGATTAAAATATATAGGCAAACAATTCAGAGAAAAGCTTTAGGTATACTTGTAACACATATCTGTAAATTTGAATCACAGGACTTTATAATGAATTAGACTTGTAGAGGGAAAGAACAACACCTCAATGACCTCCACACTTCAAGTTACAGGCACCACACTTGTCTTCTTGCCCAGTTTCTCAAGAAGAGGGCCCATTCATTTAATAAAGGATAAATGCTCCTTCTAAAGAACTGTTAATCCTGTCAAACTTGGCCACTTAGTCCTTGTTCTAGTGTTCTGGACCATAATTCCACTATGGCTAAGCAACATGACCATCCTCTTTATTTCCTGCCAAGTTCTTCTTATTTAATATACCTGCTAGGAAAGGAAATCTTTGCTCAGAGAATGGTTTCTCAGCTTCTGTGCTCAGTAGGTCTTGGTTTTCTTGATACCAGTATGTTTGGGGCTTAAGAATATTTATTTCCTACACATGGAGTTCAAGCATTATTTCAGTTACATGCAGAGAATTTGGCTAAACATCTGGTTTGTTTTTAATTTCATTTTTTGAGATGGGATCTCACTGTGTAGTTTAGCCTAGACTTGAACTCACAGTGATCCTCTTGCCTCAGCCTCCTGGGTGCTGGGATTACAGGCATGTGACACCATGCCAGGCATCACCTGGCATTTATTAGGCAGGTTGGGCAGCAGGTCTGGGAAGGTGACCATTACCCTGTCCAGACAGGACTCAAATCTAAGCAGGACTCTAAGCAGATGAGCCTGGAAAGTGAGCTTCAGAAAGTCACAAACCTGAAATGCTCCTTAGGCTCTAGGCTTCCATTTCTATCTCTACAAAGAAATGTTGGTGAAGATCTCTTCCAGCACTAACCCTCTGTGACTCTCAATCCAAACAAAGAAGAATGGCACCCGGCAAAATGCCAGTCCCCCAGGAGAGGCCTTATAATGGCTGCTCCCTTCTAGCTGTCCCTGCTGGCTCCTGTGCCATCCAGGTGGCTGGGGGCCTCAGGCACTCTCTGATTCATGCTGGAGGTTATGGACCAAGTCAGGGTAGGGGGTGACAGGAGTTGGAATGCATTGGGGATATGAGGGGATATAGTACGGCTTAGAGAGAAAGCTTCTCAGGTTCAGTACCTTAGGGAAATGAGATAATCCTCAAACCAAAGAACTGACTCTAAGCAGGGAACTCCTTAGAGCCTTCCGAGCAGATGCTAGAGTCTGCCCAACTGTCTGTCATTTTATTAGTCTTTGTGACTCTCTACTTCATCTGCAGCACAGAGCATAAAGACTTGCTGCACTGGGCATAGAGGAGGCTTCCTAGGCCAGAAGCTTGTTTTTTTCAATGAGTGTTGAGTCCTGAAATAACTTGTTCATATATATATATATATATATATATATATACACACACACACACATAT
>NW_022900948.1:39308713-39449986 GCF_012274545.1 Fukomys damarensis
TACATATAGTATTTATATATAGTATACAATACACATATAAAATAATATATAATATATATTTATATATTTTTATATATTTTATTTAAGGGCTAAGGTCTCACTATATTGCACAGGCTGGCCTTGAACTCCTGGGCTTAAGCAATCCTGCCTCAGGTGCCTCAGCATCTGCTTTTATACTATAAAAATTTAAAAACCTCAACTGCTTTTTTTAAAAGAAAAAATTAACATTACTTTAATAGTGTGGGACTCTTAAAGTGAATTATAAATTTTGAGTCCTAAAATAATTTGCCCGAGAAGAAGCCTACAAACTCACACAAACAATCAAAGCAGAGAAGTATATTACAAGAAAGAAAGCAGAGTTATCCCAGGTCAGCTTTTATCCCCCCAGGGCAGGCATGTAAAAACCATTAGAATAAACAATTACCTGACAACTCTTAAGAGCAACAATGGCCCCCTCTATAATCTCAGTGCTTGATAATAGGTCTTCTATTACCATCCCAACTTTGTTTATTTTTTAAAGTCAAGATGACTTCATAAATCTTTTCTATATCATGGTGCATCTTTTGACAACATGGAGCCTGGGCAATGTTATATGTAACTGTCCATTCTAAATGCTTTCTTTGCATCGTTAACCACATGGTATGACACTGACCAGATAATTAAGACAGGTTTGTTTAATATTCTAAATGAAGCCCTATATGATTATCCATTAATCAAAAGTAAACTTCAAAATCTGGTCACTAAAATAAAAATCCCTTACATGGCCAGTTTACAATGCAATTATTGCTATGTATATGTTCACGGTCTGTAACTTTCTTTTTAAATGCAGGTCAACTGTTTAAGTGTATAAAGATTTATGCTTATTTAATTACTGACTACATAAAATTCACTTCTACGTGTGCTATCTTGATAGAGAAAATCCTGATGAGCAATTACATAGTGATAGCTTTTCACTGAAAGGTAAGAAAATACTTTTACAAAGAAATTGTAGAAATAATGAGAATTAACTTCAACAGGGATCTGAAAATGGAAAGAATTAATTTTCCACATTTGCTTTTCATTAATGTCTTATAGACAAATTGGCCGAAAAGCCAACTGGAAGGAACTATTCTTTTTCCCTCTCTTGGGGTTGGCTGGTTTGTTAATTCAGTCAGTCAGTTTTTAATTTTATATAGTTTTATAGTGGGCAACTACAAAGTTCTAGGTACAGTATGACTTACAGGAATGTGGAGATTTAAAAAAAATACTGATTTCTGTTCTAATGGAAGGAGAGCAAATATTAACCAAATATTCCCACAATTAACTAGATGTCTTACATTTATAATGAATGATTTCTTCAGAGGGTACAGGGTGCCATGGAGACAGAGCACCAGACTCAGTGCATCCCCATGCTTGGATAGACAGACCCAGGTATGAATCTTGGTTTAACCTTTAGTGGTTGGACAAGTTACTTCATGGGCTTCCTGCCCTTTCAGAAACAGGCTAATAACCACCATAATAACCATACCAAAGACTGGTAAAAGTTTCATGAAATGACACAAAATGCCTAATCTGATCGCAGTGGACATTCAATAGATGATGCCACCTCCCTCTGTCTTATGTTAATCCTTCTCTGATGCTATCTGAAAGAAAATGATTATCCAGTGACATAGTATTAATTTCCATGTCCTAAAGTCAGTGCATACTTTCTGTTGCTTATTCCCCAAAATTCAATGTGTCCCTTAAAAGAGATGCTCGCTAATGGTTTACACTGAGCTCCATCTGCAGCACCAGTTCCAGGGTTCAGAAATTTTGGTTTAAGTAGGGCCTGCTAAGAGCCTTTGCGGCTCAATGTAACACACACCCCATGAAAGGGAAGGCCCTGATCTTCCCAGCCAAGAGTATCAGAAAATGCCTGGAAAAGACAAGCCCCAAGGAGTCATGTTCCCTAGACCTCAGCCACACTCAGACCCCAAGAGAGGTATGGACTAGAATTCTCTGAAAGCTGAGAAGAGAAAAAGAAAGCAGCATCTCTATGGCACCAGAGGACATCCTTGGAACTTTACATTTAATACTTTACTTGCCCCTTACATTTTCCATAACAAGATAAGGGCACTGGGGCTCCAAGAGAATAAGTATGTAGCCCAAGGCCCCAGAATGGGGAAGCACCATGTCTGGCTGTCTCCAAAATTCATGTTCTTTCCAAGACAGCAAACTATATCATATTAACAACCCCATGGTTATTGCTTGTTTCAATTTGTAATGCAGTAATTTAGTCATTTTAAATTAATCCTTGAAAAATCACCATGAGATTAAAATGCAAATTTCAACATAGCTACAGCTCAATAGTGATTCTATGTCAGAAATCACACAAATTGGTCTTACAAAAGTTCAGATTCTCCTTAGAGGGAAAGCTTTTCTGCTTCATTTCGTATTTTAGGTATTTCTTTTTTCCTCCTGAATATCACAAGTCAACTCTAGCGGGGCTGTAGGCTATAATCGAAACAAAACTTTCCAAGCCTGGGTCACTACACCCCACTGATGAGCAATTTTTGGGCTGACAACCTCAGGTCTGTGAGCTCGGGGTTCTGTATATGTAAAACGGGGCTCATGTCTACCTCTCACAGAGTAGCTCTAGGGATTAAAACGGAATGGAGTATGTTAGGAGTGTGACAGATTGGTATTACTATTCTGCTTAGAAACAAACAAGGCCAGCCTTTTACTGGTTTGCAAAGGAGGATTTACGGGACAATGGGTCATACACAGGGAATTGGTTCCTTAGAGGCAAAACCAGCAGAGGGAATGTAAATGTTTTTAATGGTGGGGGCAGGGAAGGTGCCATACAGTGCAGATAGAGATTGGAGGTAGGGCTATGAAGGAGACGGTTTTTAAAAAAATTCTTTGTAAACTTAATAATTGTGTTTTTAAAATTAAGAAATTATCAGAGCTTTCAGGTATTTTTAAATAGTCCTTAAAAAATAAAAGGGGAATGTAAACTAGGCAGTAATTTTTGACATAACATTTACCACAGAAAAATATGATGAACTAAATGTCCATTATTAGGAAAAGCATAGTTAAAACAGAAAAATATGGGGCCAGGGATTTAGCTCAGTGGTTCGGTGGCCTGCCTTGCAAGCTCAAGGACCCGAGTTCAATCCCAAGTACTAAAAAAAAAAAAAGCAAAACAAAACCAAAAACCAAAAATATGATATATTAAACATCCATTTTTTTCCCTCTCTCTAGATACCATCCTCCCAGGAAAAAAAAATCATAAAACAGGTATAATCCCAAAGAAGACAAGAAGAGACAATAATGGAAGAGAAATGTCAAATTTTTAGAAGCCAAAAAAGACGTTATTAAAGAAATGCTTCTTGACCTGGGGCCATTTGTTCGCCAGTTGGCAATGCCTTGGAGACACCTGTGGTTGTCACAGCTGGGGAGGGTTGTGCTTCTGTCATATAGTGAGTGAGCAGAGCCTAGCTATGCTGCTAACCATCTTACAATGTAAAGACAGCTACCTGACCCAAGTGGAAACCAGAGGGCCCACAGAGGCTGAAAAAGAAGAGCTGGAAGCTAAGGTTGAGGTTGAGGAAATAGGGCAATAAACATGAAGCTCAACTCACACTAAAGAATTCCAAAAGGCTCAGGAAATGGAGGCTCAGAACCTCTGAATTGTGCAAATAAAAATAGGAGGAATTCAATCCCAAGATTTTCCTCTCCGCTCACTCAGCTCCTCTCCTGCACCTTTCCAGAGGAATAAGTGTTTACTGTCTAGAGGAACTGATGAAAGGCCTGTCCCTCTTTTTTTTTTTGGTACCGGGGATCAAACTCAGGTCCTTTTGCTGGTGAGGCAGGCGCCGGAACCACTGAGCCAAATCCCTGGCCCTGGCCTGTCCCTCTTAAGTATGACTTGGCCTGGAAAATACAGCAGGAAGAACAAATAAGGAGAAAGGGAAGGAGAAAATAAAAAGGGAGAAGGAAAAAGAGGAGAAAAGAGAAAGAGGGATTGGAAGAGGAAAGGAAGAAAGAGGGGACACGGGGAGAAGAAGAATTTGTTTAAATCTAGGAATACAAGTCTCCCAAATGGGAAAAGTATTGGCATGTGATAGCCAAAATAAGAAGCTCAAAAGAACAGAAAGAATTGTTGAAGACAGAGAAGACTTATTCAAAGACATGGAAAATAAGAGAAAAAAGAAGAAAATTAGAGGACTAATACAGGAGATATATATCCAACCAGGTGGGGAGGAAGAAAAATGAAGAATTTTTTTCAAACAAATAATGTGAAAAACTTTCTAAGCTTTAAAGAACCTCAGTTTCCAGACTGAATAGGACGAGAGAGGGCCCATTGCAATGGATGACTTTACTGTGCAATTTCAGGATATGAGAAGATAATGGATCAAAAAACAGTAATAAGAGGAATTAGAACAACCAAGACTTCTAAATTGCAATGTAAAGCTAGAAGTCAGTGAACATCATCTTCAAAATTCTGAAGGTAGAGATATTTCCAATTTAGAATTCCATAAAGAACCAAACTATAAGGAGTAGAATAAATCATTTCTAGCTTTTCCAATTTCTAAAAATATTGCCTCCAACATAAAACTTTCTCTAGAAATTACTGAAGAAGTAGTCACCAAACTAAGGGAATAAAATCAAGGAAAAAGATGTAAAATTCAGTAAGTCTTACAGGACAAAAGTTATACAAAAAAGGAAATGTATCCATAATCTACCTGCTTCCATATGTTCATTAAAATGTAAACATAAATTACTGACTTAATCTAAAATGTTTCTGAAGATACAGAAAAATGGGAAAGGAGAAATAAGCAAAGGAAAGAAACTATTGTGTGTGCATTTGTGTTTCTATGGAAGGAAATCAGAGGTGGTAAAAAACTGAACTTGCATCTTCCCTAAGAAGATCAATAGATGATATATCAAGCAGGAAAAAAATTAAGAATAGCAATCAGAACATGGAGAAATACTAAAAACTGTTAGAAGTCACTATGAGAAATATGAGAAGTGAGAAGTACTATATAGAGAATGTGGAAATTGCTGGCTTTCATCAAATACTATGTGGTACTACATGGCTTTCTAAGCAATTAATATACATCACTTTAATAAGAATAAAGAAACCTTGAAACAAAAATATCATTAGTGAGGTGTGTAGCTCAGTGGTAGAATGTTTGCCCAGCATGTGTGAGGCTCTAGTTTGATCCCAAACTGTACCAAAATAAAACAAAAAACAACACTAAAAAAGGTGAAACAGAGTAGATAACAAAGGTTTTAGAATACTTTTAAATCAAAAAGTGCACAACAATATGAATATCACATTTGTGTTTAAAAGTGTACAATTCACACATAAATTCTGTAAATTCACACAGAAAGGATTGGGGGGATGCTCATTAAACTCTGAAGGGATTAGAGGATGGAGGAAGAGATAGCAATAATGGGAGCTTTTCTTTATTCTTTTTTTTTTAACATGCACTTCAGTATTAATTTTACCCAATACAGGTTTTTGTGAAGAAGTATTACACAAATTCATAATACATTGTTATGATGAAAATCAGATGACTGTATTTTATATGATTCCCAGTTGCATTAAAAAATATGTAGCTCCTAAAGTTTAAAAGAAAATCAAGGAACCATTTTGTCTCAAACAAAATATCACCCAAACTACAACACAAACAGTGGGGATTCGCCTGCTCTAAATAAAACAGGTGCTGAGACTGAGTGCTCTGGTCAGCCAGCTTCTATCTCCCTCAGGCCTTCCTGGGGCCCCAAAGTATCTTCAGGGCTCCCAGCAGCACAGTTTTGAAATTATTATCATAAAGATGAAGGAAGGTAAAACTCAGAACATGATCTTCCCTGAAATGGGGAAGGCTTTCCACTTGTTTTCTGTTATCATGCACATACACATACATATATTTTTCTATGAAATGGAACTATTTAAGTAATAATTACCTGTTTCCCGAACATATCTATGTACCTATAAACCCTGCTATGTCTGTAGGGGCAAGGATGAAAATAGCAACAGAATTTTATTAAGCTTTCCAAGTTATTATTCTGTATTCATATTACCTAAAGCTTAGGGTGCCTTCAATCATTTATATTTTCCTACAAAATTTTGTCTGTTCATAGTTTTCAAGTTTATTAAAAGAGTTTAAGATTATTTTTTTTCAAAAATAGTTTTTAAATGTTTTGATTTTCAATTTTATTTTAACAGTATTTACAAGTAAGGAAAATGGCAATTCCATTTTCTAGTTTTGGATTTTTTAATTGCTATTCTTTTTCCAGCTTCTTTTGGTTAGTTTATTTGGTGTCTCTGAAGATTAAAATTGAATCCAGTGTCTTTGCACTGAGCTATATATCTCCATCCCTTTTTATTTTTGATTTTGAGACAGCACCATGCTAAATTGCCCAAGCTAGTCTCGAACTTGCTATCCTTTCACCTCGGCTTCTCAGACTGGGATTACAGTGTGTGACACCACATTTGGCTCTTTTTCTACCTTCTTAAATTAAAACTCAAGTTTATTACTTTTACAAAAGCATTCAAAAACCTGGGGATGCTGGCTCATGCCTGTAATCGCGGCACTCTAGGAGGATAAGGCAGAATAACTACAAGGTTGAGCAAAGCCTGGGCAACTTAGTAAGACACTGTTTCAATCAACTATCAATAAAATAAAATAAAAACTAAAATGAGGCTGAGGATGTATCTCAGTGTGAAGGCCTTTGGGTTCAATTCCAATACAGGAGTGGAGAAAAGGGGCTTCAAAGCTGTCAGTTTGTGATTCTGACCACATTTTCTGGGTATTTGTTCTTCAGTGTTTTTGTTATTAATTTCTAAACAGTATCCAATTTTAATATTTTAATCTCTATGATTAAGCTGCCATTTCAAGTAATGATTATTTTAAATTTTAATTTATTGATTTCTAGCTTTATTTCACTTTGATAAAACGATAGTGACCCATAGTGTTTAATGTGTATTCTATTTTGAAATTTTTAGAAAATAGTATATAATAAATTTTTATAAAAGTTCCATGACATTTGAAATTTATGCTTTAATAGCCTTTAGCTATTTGGTCTTTTAATAATCTTTTGCCTCTGTTTCTGTCTTCTTTCAAGATTTTCTTTCCTGGTTCTTTTTAAGTTTCTCCACTTTTACACAGAACTGACCCCTAAGCATTAGTGATCACTCCTATACTGCAGAAATTCCCCAATTTCCTAGTTCATAGTGGCTTCCTCTGCCATGATGAGACCATTTTTTCCTCCTTAATTTTATACATCTTTTATCATTTCAATGGAACTTTTTGAGAAATGAAAACTAAAAATCCTGTGCTCAACGTATAGTACTCAAGACTTGAAAATCAGCCTTCATTTGAATTTTGAATCTACTACTTCTTTTTTGCAGGTCATTGAGTGTGTTACTTAAATCCTCAGGGCTCTGTTTCTGATATAAAATGAGAATAATTATGGCAGTTACCATTTAAGCTTCTTAAGAGAGGTAAATAATAAACAAAGGCAAAGCACTGACCACATCACTTGAAAAGTAATGGAATAATGGCTATTGTTGTTGCAATGGGAACTCCAGTCTGAATTTTTTATTACTTAATGTCAAATATGAGTGAAGTAACATTTTTTACCACAGCCTCATCATATAGATAATAAATTTTATGGATATTCTTGATAATCCCAACTTATTAAGACTGTTAGCCGATCACAATGCTACAGCCTAAACACCATAAAATTACTATTACTTGACATTTCTAATCTTTCTGCTATAATAAACTTAGAAAATTTTTCTTTCCATGAATCTACTATAGTTACAAAATACCAACACCATTTATTTTAGTACGTTGAAAAGAAAATTAAATATATACCAAAAGAATTGAAAGTGGAAACTCAGATAACTGTACACCAATGTTCAACAATAATCAGAAGGTGGTTATAACTCAAGCATCCACTGATGGATGAAAAAATAAGCAAAATGTGAGTATATGCACACAGGAGAATATTATTTAGACTTAATGAGTAAGTATATTCTGACACATACAATATGGATGAATTTTGAAGATTTTATGCTAAGTCAAATAAGACATATGCAAGAAGACAAACATTTTATTATTCCATTTAGATGAGGTATATAAGAGCAGTAAATTCAGACAGGAAGTAGAATGATGGTTGCCAGGAATTGGTGAAGGGAGAGAATAGTGAGATGTTCATTGGGTACAGAGCTTCAGTTTTGCAAGATAAAAAGAGTTCTGGAGATGTACTCAGCTACCTCATCTTTGACAAAAGAGCTGACCACCTCCACTGGAGGGAAGATAGCCTCTTTAATAAATGGTGCTGGAAAAACTGGATCTCAAGCTGCCAAAGATTAAAACTAGACCCTTATCTTTCATCATGCACTAAATTAAAATCCAAGTGGATTAAAGATCTAAATATTAAAACAGAAACATTAAACTAGCTGGAAGATAAGTTAGGCAGAACTCTTGAAGACATAGGCATAGGAAAAGACTTATGAACAAATCCTCAGTAGCATGGGAACTAGCCGAAAGAATCAACAACTGGGATCTCATTTTATTGAAAAGCTTCTGCACTGCAAAAGAAACCATCAACAGAACTAAGAGACAACCTACAATTTGGGAAAAAATTTTTACCAGCTGCTCCTCAGACAAAGGACTATTATCTAGAATATATAAAGAACTCAAAACAATCAGCACCCCCAAATATAAAGACCCGATTCAAAAATGGACATCTGAAATGAACAGACATTTCTCAGACAAAGAAGTAAAAGCAGCAAGTAAATATATGAAAAAATGTTCCACATCACTGGTCATTCGAGAGATGCAGATGCAAACAACACTGAGCTTCCACCTCACCCCACAAAGAATGGCTGCTATCAAGAAATCACACAATAACAAATGTTGGCGGGGTTGTGGGGAGAAAGGAACCCTTCTCCATTGCTGGTGGGAATGCGGACTAGAGCAACCACTATAGAAATCAATATGGAGATACCTCAAAGAGCTGGGACTAGAGGTTCCATTTGACCTAGCCATCCCACTGCTGGGTATCTTTCCAAAAGAATTAAAAGAATCATATCACAGTGATGTATGTGCACGCATGTTTATAGGAGCACAGTTTGTAAAACTTGGAAACAGCCCATTTGCCCATCAGCTGGAAATTGGATAAAGAAGATGTGGTTTTTCTATAAAACAAAATACTACTCAACCATAAAGAATGAGAAATTAGATTCATAGGAAAATGGATACATTTTGAGGGTATACGCTTAAGTGAAATAAATAAGTCACACATGTGTAAATACCAAATAGTTTCTCTGGTGTAAAAAACTATAATAGTACATAAGATCCTAAATGAGATAATTAACAATGTGAAATAGGAAGAAAAGGGCTAAAGGTGTAGGGAAAGTGGGAAGGGTAGAGGAAAGGGAATAAGGGAAAAGAAAAAATACGAGAAAATGAAAAAATGGAAATAAAGTGTTTGTAAATGGGGAGGGTAGGAGGGGGTGAAGGGAGCACAGGGACAAGGGGAAAAAATGAGAACCAAAACCTGTCATGTAAAGGTACAAGACCCCAATAATGAATGTAACTGTACAGTATATCTAAAATGTACCAATAAACTCAATGACAGAAAAGATGGCAATGAGACATCAATGTAGAATAACATCTTTTCCTTGTCTTTATGATCTCTATACTTTGCAGTAATTTCATTTTTCTCCTTTTATAATACATTTTCTCTTTGCATTTAGTTTTGTAATATATTCTGTCTAAAATTATGATTTTTATAATTATATTTTCAAATGTATCTTTTTATTTTTTTTAAAAGAAGTAGGAAACAGAGAAAATAAAAATTTTAACACTCCCAAGTACTTACATTCTCAGGTATGCTGGGAAGTTCTCTGGTATCAGGCACAGTAAAGTAAGAATGCTGGAAAAGAAAAGTACAAGCTGGATATTTCTTTGAAGAATGTATTACTCAAAATTCAAATAAATGATTTGAAGATACTTCCTTACTCAGAGGAAGAGAACAGAGCTGTCAGGAAATTATCCATGGACTGTTTTCTTAGCACAATGTTAGATTAAACCAGCAGGATTAAACCATCAGTTTGGTAGATAAAGTTGTTTTCTATGAGAGATGAACTTCTTCAGGGAGTATAAATGAGGAACTTAAAGAGGTTACAAGGCTAAATTTCCTTATGATACTTGCAGGTTTCTGAACACATGAAAGTAGTATGTTTCACAACTTATTGTTCAACAATGCAAGTAGGCTCTAGGGACCAAACAGCACTAAATCCCCTCAGTGATGGTCTCTGCCAACCAAAGCTGTCATTTTCTTTTAGCATCTGAGCTTTTATCCACCTATAAACTGTGGCCAAAATCTGCCCAAGTGATATTAAGGACAGTTCCAGTTGAAGGATCACTGCACTACAGATCTTTAATAATGGGGAGCCCCACCAGGAAGCACAATCTGGGAATAAGCCTAACTTCCAGTTGGATTGCTAGTGGAGGGAGTTGGAGACTTGGGGTCTAAATTTGGCCTCTTCAAAGACTTTCAAGGAGGCATTTTCATATATGTATCCAGCATGTGTCCTTGAGTTTAGATGAAAAGAAGTTCAACAGATAACACCTCATTTGCTGCTGTTAGACTCTGAGGACTGGAAAAAGCCTGGTGTGGCCCATTAAAGATGGTATTGTGCAAGGCTAGGAAAGGTCAAATGCAGAGACAGTCAACTTAGCCATGACCAAGGTTTAAACATGGACATCCAAGTGTCATTTTTAAGAAGTCCTACCCTACACCCTATTTCTGGGTAACTGCAAACTAAGTAGGGCCTAGAACAATGAATGCACAGGCTTTCAAAAAGAGAAGGCTTTAGGAACCACTGTAACAATAACAATAGTATGAGACATTTGTCTAATATTCAGCAGAAATTTATGGAACACTTCACAATAAGCACTTTATAAATTATCTCTAATCTCCATAATAAATTATAATATCATCATATTATAAATGGATTCTTATAAATTAACGTTCTGAGAGGTAAAATATTCAAAGATCAGAGAGCTCATATGTGGCAGAACTAGGTCTATATAATGAGAACTATGCCCTGTCCACAACAGACTATTATACCCATGCTTTTTATGTACAAATTATAGCTATGAGAATTTGAATTAAAATAACAAACTAAAAAATAAAAACAATTATTTAAAATATTTTTTAAAAAATATAACCTTCAATGTATTATTACAAAATTTATGCATGTATGTCAAAACATTACCTATGAAATATAGTAGATGGTATGACAAAGAAACTAATTTAACAGTGAGGATTAGAATAGGAAAAGTAAAGCACAAGGCTGAAATTTGAGCCCATGAGATACCAAATTCATACCACATTCCTAAAACAGAGCTTCTGGAAACATTCAGAACCAGATGTCCACACAGTGATGGAGTCACCAGTGAGAGAAAATTCTCTTACGTGTCGGCCACTTAGCAGCTATGTGAGTTCAGGCAACTTCACTTAATAGCACATAATCTCAGTTTTAGAATCTGTAAATGGGAACTATAATGTCTGCTTCAAAATAGTTGTTAAAAATAATTATATATATATGCAGTGCCTACTATTTAATGGTATTTTAATATAAAATTATTATTTGCTCTCAACTGTCAGCTGCATTTCTATTTTTCTCAATCATATAAATCAGGCACATGGAAATAGTCTCTTATAGAATGACTAAAGATCCCAAGTCCAGGACTGATATTTTATCAACATTTTGGGATTTCAATTTGGAGAGAATTCATAATGAAGAAAGGAAAAAAAAATCTGCCTCTACAGATGCAATGGATTGTAAATAGTGAGCCAAAGCAATTCCAAAATTGAGTAGTCCCAGGGCTGTCCTTTGAGATTCCGTTTTGCTCCATTGCCCATGAAATGCTGGGGACCAGGGGAGGTCAGTAACATTCCTAGAAACCACTAGCATGAAACAGCTGCACACCCCAACAGTTATTTCTGCCCAAGCTGTCTTGTCCTTGAGGCCTGGCAGCAGACTGCCTGTGCAGCCATTTGGGGAAGGAGTAGCCCTTCCTCCCCAGCAGCTGGTGACCCATTCGGCTCCTCCAGAGCTACCTGTCGGATGTGATTACAGACTGAAGCTGCGAGATCAAGCTGCTTAGGAAAAGGGACAGAGACAAAGGCAGGATTGCTTAGCTTTAGTGATGTCTAGGGCAGGACTAAAGCTCATTTGTTCTTTTCTAGACAGAACCCCCTTGCCTGCAGGAGTTTTTGTACCAAGGTTTCTTTCCTTCCTACACTCTATTAAAATCAGCAAAAACCTCTATAATTTTCTTACTTCCTCCTTCCCTCCCTTTTCCCTGCTTTCCTTTTTTTGTTTGTGTTTTTTTGTTTTGTCTTGTTGTTTTTTTGTACTGGGGATCAAATTCAGGGCCTTCAGCTTGCAAGGCAGGCGGCAGAACCACTGAGCCAAATCCCTGACTTTGTTGTTGTTTTTTGAGACAGGGTCTCATGTATCCCAGGCTGGCCTCAAACTCATGGCAATACTCCTGCCTCAGCCTCCCGAGTGCTGGAATTACAGGTGTGTACCACCACATCTGGCTTTCCTCTTCTTCCAACACATGACACCATGGAAAAACACAAACGGTTTTGAGGCCAGCTTTAGGTTAAAAACCTGAATCTTACCATTTCTTGCCATATGAATTGGCATGGGCAAGTACCTTTTCCTTTCTAAACTGTTCGTCTATGAAATAAGAATGCTAGTAACTATTTTGTGTAATTGTTTTGAATATTAGAAATACATATTTGGTATACATTAAAAGCTTAATAAAGCAGCAGATCTGTCATTAGTTACTGGTAATAATATGGCTTTCAATTTTATCATTTGGAGAAACCTATAAGAAATATTAACTTTCTTTAGGAGGTAGATATTTTTCCTAACCACTGAACACGAACACTATACCTAATAAATCTGAAAGAGAAAACTTTCAGGCCCCACAATGTAAGAAAAACGACTCCTGGAGAATCATGGACACTTGTAAAGCCTATCTATCTGAGAATTTTGATGAAGGTAGTGATAAGCCTTCTAGCTAGGCAATTAAGAAAATTCCAGTAACTGAAATGTAAAAAAGATCCCCTGAACCTCTTCTGATGCTTTAGCTAACAGATGAGGAGAATGAGGCCCACAAAGTTAAAGGTCTTGATTAAGGTTACCTAGGTCAGTGGCAAAACAATCAACTAGGATTGAAATCTCCCAGTAGGTAGTACAGAGGAATTCTACCCTAGTGCACTGCAGAAGATGCAGCATATCTTTAAAAGCATTCAAAGAAATGATTCCTACTGTATAGAAGAAATCATGTTAAGCATTCTTACTCTCTGTATTGATGGGACACACAGTCTAGCGAGGGAGACAGGAAAACAGACCATTCCAATATGGTAAAACTAATTCCTACAGAATATAAAAGGTACTTGGGGTAACTTACGAGAAGCATTAGCTAAGCCTGCAAGGTCAAATTAGGATTTCTCTGGAAATAAAATCAGAGCTGATTCTGAAGGATGTGTGTGGGAGACCTGGCAAACAGGGAGAAAGAAGGCTGAAGGCTGGGGTTGCAGGATGGGCTTCAAAAATGGGAGATGTGCAGCAGAACAGGGGCAAAGGGTGACCAGGGAGTCCACGACAGAGGCTGAAGAGGCAGGCAGGGCCAGCCATCCTATTCCCACCTAGAATCTGTGTTCAAGGAGGTATAGGTGAAAGGATGATGGCCAGAGAATAGTCTCGCGCATTTGAGAACCATTCATTTCTCATGAAATCTCAGGGAAAGGAAGAAGTCCCCCTTATCTGCCATAAGCCCACAGTTCTCAGAGTACTCAGGGTAGGAGAAGGCGAGGTGCAGATGACTAAATGTGATCCCATTTGGCCAGTTCCCTCTGAGTGTTCATATGAAATGCTTTCTCAGGATGGCTTCTCTTCTGCCCCACTTACCACGCTGAGATGAACAGACATGCCTGGGTCTGGGACGGGAAGTCTATGCAGAGTTTCAAGAAGTTCATTCCACTGACTCTCCTGAAAGAAAAAGCAGGCCTCAGTCACAACACAACACTGAACCCTTAGTAGTTTTGGGCACACAGTGAGCAGGGCTGCATGAGTGGGAGGGTGGGCGAGGCCAGCCCTGTTACAAGAATAGTTTGATATTCAAGTAGGGCTGGACCAAAGACTCTGCGTATGGCTCAAACATAAGAGCCAAACAGATCCTCCTACACTGAATTTGACATTTACTACTCAGTGAGACACCTACCATGACCGCCTTTTATGGATCATATACCATAAGCTCTCCACAAATCTATCCCCTCAACTCCATAGCAACAACTTTTAACTGCAAACAATCTGAGCTTCCAGGGCGGGGGCGGTTGGGAGAAATAATGATGGCAATGTGGATCTTGTCTTCATCATCATTACCCTCAATTAATTTTATCAAGTGTTCACTGGGTACACACGACAGCCTCCAATTATGGAAAGTTAGAAATGAACTAAGTACAATATAGGATGACGGTTGTGCATTTTAATTAGTGAAACTGAGCAACAGAATGACATACAAAGAAGTACAAATTATTCAACTGAAAACAAATTCGCCTTTAAAATGCTCAAAAGAACACTGATTATAGAATGATTCAAAAGGCATTTCTCCCACCTGGTGGAATTCTTTGTGCTAATATAACAGTGATAAGTTCACACTGGTATCTATTTGTTATGTATCTGATCCTTCCAACGACCCCATTTCACAGATATGATGAACGAGCCTCTGAAAAGCGAAGCAACTTGTCTCACATCACACACTCAGCTGCACAGCCATTGCATTGCATTCAATCCCAGGACCCTCTGCCGTTGGAAGTGAACTTAAGAAAAAAGTGGATGAGTCAAGACTATAAGCCTGTTTCCATTTGAACTCTGATAGACAAACAGATTTCTCACAGAGCACATGAACTTACAGGTGTGGGCATTTGTGTTTACTTTTGTTCTGAAATAGTCTCAAATTTACGGGATAGTTGTAAAATGGTATAAAAAGCTTTTCATTTCCTGAACCAAGAATGCATCACTGACATCCTGCCCCATCATCCACAGATACAAACAAGATATTATCCTCCATAAGCACAGTTAATTATCATGATCAGAAAATTAACCTGCAGCATACCATCTAATCTTTAGATCTTATTCTCTCTAGTCTTCTTCTGTCTGGAACAGTTAGTTCCTCAGTTCTTCCTAGATTTGTATAATATTGATGTGAGCTCACCCATTTTGTCAATTCTCAATTATCTGATATTTTTTCATGATTCAAATTTTAATTTCTTTATTGATATTTCCATCACTTCATTCATCTTGCTATTTCTATTGTGAGATGACTCCCTTTGTAGTTATTGAGTATTTCATGGAGTGATACTTACTGTAAATGTCTCATTCCTCAAATTTTCAACTTACCATTCACTCATTTATATTGTACTGGGTCCTTGGTTTTTGGTTTATTCAGTAGGCCATAATCCCTTGCTATCAAGACTTGTCTTTTTTTTTTTTTTTTTAATACCAGGGATCAAACTTACAACCTCATACTTGCCAGGCAGTCACTGTGTTGCTGAGCTATATCCTGGGCCCAAGACTTGTCTTAACGCTACCAGAGAGGACTAGTGGAAGACTCTTGGCCCTTCAAATTTGTTGTTGTTCTTCTGGTAGGTCCCTATCATGTTTTTAGTACTTCCTTACTTTTTGGTACACAAGATATTTTAGGCTCATCCTATATTTTCCCTTGCCTAGCACTGGAGCCAGCCATTTCCTTAAGGAGCCATGGTTCCTTTTAGTGGGGAATGGTACTTAGAAGCCAAAATCTGGACACCCACACTGTGAACAGGCAGCTGTTCAGCTCAGACACCTTGTCTTACTATCCCTTCTACATGGCTGCCCTCAGGGTCCCTTTCAGGGGATGATAACTAGGCTGGGACCTGGACACCTGATGCAGAGCTGCCATGGTCACACACACACAGAAACACATGTACAATCTGCAAGAGAAACCTACATGGCCCAACTTGCCCAAAGACTTGTAGATGGGAGAAGTTTGGGTTTGGGGGTGGTAGGGAGAGGTAATTCTATTTTTTTTTTTTTAATTGCAAACTGTTTCCTCTTGTTCTAATCTGGTAGCCAACACCTTGCAAACTAGCCAGTTGTAGACTAATTCTCTACCACCTCTGTCATAATTCCTGTAACCAGAAGAAACTTTATAAAGAGTTATGGCTTCAGGAAAAATAGCCTCCAACTGGCAAAACAGCCTCTAACACACCAGGAGGCAGAGGCCTTGCTGAAGGATTGGCCCAGAGGAAAATGAACTGGGGTCATAATCTGCTCTCCTCTATTCCTATGCTGTACCTATCCAATGTTTCTTGATCATAAGATATATTTTTTAAGTATATTAAGTTCTATTGTTGTTTTTCAGAAAACTGTGAATCAATCTCTAATTAAAAAAATGTTAAGGGCCTACATGTCATACAATTTTATTTATTAAAGATACTTTTCAAATTTGATTGAAAATCTGAATATCTGACTAAAGATAGCTGTGAATCAAAAATCAATGTCCAGACCCAAGGCAACTTTCTAACTCACTTATCAAAGAGTAAAATCCTTTATGATGGAATCCCTGCCAGCTAAACTTCTTTCAGAATGAGAATAGTGATCAAGAGAACTATTTCCATTTCTATTAGATTTCTTTTCTTTTACTGTGACCTAATCAGGAGTAAATCTAACTTAAAGACAAGATTTATACATCATACATGCAATTTCTACCTTTCCTCCAAAACAGCACTTCCCAAAGTGTGTTTCAGGAAATACAGCTATCTCAGAATATTATTTGCCATGGAATAAAAAGGCCTCGGGGCCAAATGATAGGGGAAGCACTGCACAACAAAGGTTTCTTTCTTGTAGGACTTCTCAGAGCCTACATTGTATGAATCTTAAGGAGAAATGAAGCACAGCTTTCACTCCTTTCAACCCCAATAATAATGAACTACAGTATTTTTTTTTAATGGAATATTCCTCAGAACTTGGGTTCTGCAGGAAAAAAAATGAAAAAAAAATTTAGCAGGCATAATAGATCACTTTAACTATAAAACCTATGCTATTTACAAGAAATAAATGTAAAAAATTAGATACATGGACAAATATTAAATTCACTAATAATCAAAGAAATGAAGTTAAAACAATGAGACTTCTTACATGTCAAATAAACAGTGTGCTCAAAAAATGATGTGGTGAGAGTACTGTGACCCAGGTGTTATTGTATACTGCTGCTAAAGAGATTTTTAAAGAAGTAATACAATTATTTTAGAAAGCAATTTGGCAAATGTTTTAAAAATTTAAAAATATTTACATCTACCAAGTTTACAATTGTCAGTCTGGAATTCTTCTCTTAGGAAACAATCCAAAATGAAGAAATGCTTCTTATGCTCAAAGATGCTAATGGCTATATTTTTTATAATCATGAAAAAATCCCAAATAATTAAAATGCTCATTAAGAATAAACTATTCCTATAAAACTATGCATGTGATATGATGTTATGTGGCCATGACAAATGTTTATATTTTTTAGTAGTATGGGAGAAATTATTCTAATAGTGCCTGAAAATATGGGCTACAAAAGTCTGAATATAGTTCAATTTTCTTCTGTCATACAGGGATGAGATCTTAGTATATTATTTCTTCCAAAAGTACAATTAGGCATAGCTGAATTTTAAAGTAACTTTTACATTTGGAGAAAAATTACTGTGAAAACACCACAAAACTCTATCAATATGGGACCTCGGGCAGCTGGATGGGCACTTAACTGGCATGAAGTGTATTA
The DNA here is from genome assembly GCF_012274545.1 of Fukomys damarensis. Taxonomy (NCBI): domain Eukaryota; kingdom Metazoa; phylum Chordata; class Mammalia; order Rodentia; family Bathyergidae; genus Fukomys; species Fukomys damarensis. Next base: position 39,326,590 of record NW_022900948.1, read on the forward strand.
CTTGCAAACCCTAGATTGTAGCATGATATTAGCAATTCAAATCAGCACCTCGGCAAAATTATAATTTCATTCATGCCATGAACTTTCAGGGCTGCTTGGGAATATTAGACATTTGTGAACACTAACTCTATGAATGCTAAGGGTCTACTTATTATTTAATTTAAAGAAAAAAATAAGGAAGAAAACAACTCCAATACTAGTAGTACTTATTTTAGGAAAGAGAGCAGTGCTAGATTAAGGGCGATTTTCTTCTCCTTCCCACTATTTTCTGAATTTCTCACTTTCTATAATGAGCATATATTTTTATTTTTTGGTAAATGTTTTAGTGAAATATAACACATTTATTGCTTTCATAATCATAAAAATTAAAGTTTACTTGTTAAAGTAATTATTTTTAAAAAGGCAAATACCTGTCTTTTTGTTGTGTAATCTGCCAAGATGTTAAGTAGCTTATAAAATATCTCGAACCACGGGAGATAGCTGAGGGGAGAAGAAACAGAAATATTAGCATGCAAGTTAAAAAACAGAACCAGGATCCAACTCAAGACAGATACATTTGGGTTTTTCCTCTATATCCTGAAGAGTCTTCCTGTCATAGACTGTGCTGAAATCACAGATGGGCAAAATGCTAATTATTTCTGGGATTTTAAAAAATTGCCTGTGGAGGCAGAGGAGTGAATGTCCATTATGAATTATTCTCATGCCTCAGAGCTAGACCTGATTCACAGAGAAGAAATTCAAAGCAGACTCTGCAATCAGGCCCATCTCTGAGCGGTCACCAGGCCTCTCCTATCATACCCACCATCCCGAGGACAGGGTCTACCCAATTCTCATGACTGGACACAAACAGCTCCTGGTATCTGCAAGGTGTGCCATAGGCCCCCGGCACCCCAAGACACTCCTGTTGATACTTCAGACTGTACCTCTCCTGCACTTATTCTATACTGACCGCAAGATGACTATCTAACTCTTCACGCCGAATTCCCTGCACCAGTTCCTGACCACTGCTTCTCAAGACTTGCAAGATGGCCTGGCTGTTGCCTTTAAATCCATCCTCTGTGTGACTCTTTGGCCTTTGTAACATGCAAATCTGCTTCATATATTCAGTTAAATCCCTGCAATGATGTTCCATCACTAGGGGATTCAGCAGTTGGCACTTCTTAGGGTGGCTTTAGAGGCTTTTCCTTGTCAGGCCCTTGACCACCTCTCTGTTAATCTCTTTCTACTTGATCATGTGCCTGCTCCTCTCATGGCAGTCTCATTCCAGGAACATCAGCCTGCCTAAACTAGCACACCTCAGCCCTTTTCTCCCTCCCACCTACATGGTCTAATCTAGTTGATTTCTGCTCATTCTCCTATCAGGACCCCACTTCTTCCCTGTCTGTGCCTCATATGCCCTAATTCTCTCTTTTCTGTGCTCCCTTGGTCACACACATAGACCTCGTATAATATTCCCTACATGGTGTAGCACTCAAGGATGCTCCTGTCTTCTCTACAGACTGTGTGCAAATAGAGAGAAAGGAGCACACTTTCCTCCCCCCACCCCACCTTGTCTCTCAGTGTCAAGAACTGGGAGCCTGGCCTACAGTTCATGGTCAGTGTTTACCCAACAAACAGACAAAGACCAAAGGCAAAGTCACCTTGTGCTATGGAAAATCACTGAAAAGCATCTCTGCTCCCAAGAAGTTTTGCTACTTGCTGTAAATAGCCTGATTTTCTCTAAGGAACTTTCCTAAAGCTACACAGAACAGGCATGTGAGAAGCATCATACCAAGTGCTTGTTGCCTGCTCATGTCTGCACTGCTGAGCTAATGGTGCCCATTAATGATAGAGAGCTCTATCCAAGGCCGAGAACACATGTGACATCCTGCCTGGAGAGGGGATCAGCACCCGTACAGATTTCTGGCTGCACTGCTGAGGGTAATAAATGAAGTGAGAGGCAATAGAGAGGACAGATAAAGTGCACATTCCCCTATCAGTGACGTCTGCCTGAAGCCAGCACATGCTACTGTAAAATTTAAGTAGCTTATCAAAATATACTGATAAGCAACTTAACTTTTCACTTCTATGACAGCATTATCACTTATGTTAATATGTTTCCATCAGCTCTGGCAGCCACATATGGACTACTCCAGAGCAAATGGCTGCTGCACTCTCCGCAGTCCCTGTGACTCTGCAGAAAAATGTAAACATTCAAGAGGGATTAGGCAGGAGATAACGTCTCCCTTCCTCTTCTGCTAAGTAAACCTCAGCGAGTTAAAAGCCATTAGAGTATAACAAGTAATCCCCTCAGAAGAAAACTCCTACACAGATTAGAGGACTCTTAATAAACAAATTCAACCAAGGATTACAAATCTTTCTTTTCCTGAGAGGAAAATACCACTAGTTAAAATCAGCAACTGGGAGCTGGGGGAAGGGAAAAAGCCAAGAAGAGGAAATACTGGCCTCAAGCAAATGAAAGTGAATTTGAGTTCACTTCAGGAAAGCTAGAGGACATGTTATGGGTGGGTTGGCTTTGCCGATGGTTCAGGACCAGAGTGCAGTATAGTGAAGCAGCTTCAGACAACTAAGTTCAACTAACTGTCATGACTTCGGCGCAAAGCCTCCAGCCTCTACATTCTCACTTGCTGTGAGCTGACGGAAGGTGACATGGCAAGGAAGATGACTACCTGGCCCATAACAAACAGCTCAGCTTCTCACACTCAGCCCGTGTCTCACCAAATCAATTCTTTTTGGCTACGCTAGGCAGAACCATTGGCTGGAGAAGTTTTACAGCTACCTTGGAAACCAGCCATTTCTTTTTCCCTTCAGCCTGACTGGACACAACTGTTCCCCACATGTTGTCCCCTGTGCGTTGACAGATGAGTATCTAGTGATGGCAGTGTTAAGGTCTAAAACCAAAACCCAGCTGTCTTCTTTTTCAAAGGGTCCCTGTTTCCCGGCTGGGAGGCCAGGGTTCACAGCTGAGCTTTGTCTTGTGGTGTTTCCGGTCGTGCTTCATTAGTGCTGGCACCACGGTCTGTGCTGCCTGGAGGCTGCAGGTGAGGACATGGCGCCTTCACTCCATTTTGTGCCTGTCTGTCATCAGTGAGTCAACAATACGTCCCAATCAGAGACAGGAAATAAACACTCCATTAGGCTGCTCCTCCCTGGCACCCGAAAGGGCCCAAACCTCTTTGCTATTGCTGTGCTTGCTACCTTTACATAACTGCTTGCATCTTTACTACATGGACCTCTGTATGCTGGTTTAGTCCAAAGCTGGGGCCAAAATCACAAGGAGTTTCTGCATTCAAGAAGGACACAGTACCAGTTGGGAAGACAGACACGTAAACGGTAGAAAGTAAATGTTAGGGTGGGAGGATCTAAGAAAGTTTTGTAAGCATTTCTAAATTTCTGGATAGAATAATGAAATGGTCAAGGACCATACCAGCAGAGAGGAAAAACTCCAAAGGGGAGTGATCTACTTCCCAAGCACGTGCCAGGATCCATGCCTCTTTCACTAACCATGACTAATGTAACTGTCCCTGGTTCTCCCTTACTCCATTCCTGACAGTCAGATGAAGGGCCCTTGTTCTGGGTGAGGCCATCCACAGTCTTAGACCTAGAAATGCTCAGTTAGTATAGAAGGATTCCTCTCCACATGGTCTCTGATGTGAAATTACAATGCTCAGTCAAGAGACAGGGATAGATAAAAGAATGGGAAGAATAAGTATGCACATAGTGAGCATATGTACATATATTCTCTAGGTTTAGCCACTGAGAAGCCCTGAAAGCAGTGATACCCCAATTATAATGAGCACACTTAGTGCCCAGAGCTTGGTTTCTAAATATTATTCTCTACTAAAAGGAACCAAGGCTCCTTGAAGAAATGTCAGCTTCCAAAGCTGGAGCTGGAAATGCTTTGTGCTCAACACATATCTGGACATATCAAGAGTACATAATAACTAGTAAGGAAGGGTTCCCACTAACAAAATCTGTGACGATTTGAACAGCCAAACAAATAACAATAGAAAAGTTATACTAAAACAGGAAACCAAGAGTTGATACAGATGTAAATAACTGAAATGAAGTGTGATGAGGGAATGGAGTTACTCACATAGTCTCAAAGTTATTTCTTCACAATGTATTTGTTAATTTCAAAGGGAAAAAGAAAGATGCCTTGGGACACTAACAACTTGTTCGAGCAATGAAACAAGCTGAAATGCTGCACTACCTGAGCAAGCACATCAAAAGAACACAGCACCATGTGTATCACATTCCTGCCAAAGCAGCAGAAGCTCATCTGGAGGAAATGGTAGATAAACCCAAACTGAGGGACACTCTAAAAAGACTGTCATGTTCATAGATGCCTAGGCAATACTGAGGAACAGGAACAGACTGAAGGACACTGAAGAGATATGGCATATGAATGCAACATTGATACTGAAGTTTATTATTTAAAAAAACTTGAGCAAAAGAAATGCAAGGGTGATAGTTATATTACATCAGAAGGAATACGAATTTTCTGATTTTTAGGGAGTGCTGGGGATGGAAGCCAGGGCCTCACACGTAAGATAAGTGCTCTTCCATTGAAGGATTCCACATCCCCAACCCAAATTTTCTGATTTTATGACTGACATACAGTTATGCAAAAGAAAATAATGTTCTTTTTAAGAATGCACACTAAATTGTTTGGGGTTACTGGGTATTATTTTAGGAACATGTCTCAAATATGACAGGAAAAAAAGCCCTTAGTATTGTACTCAGGACTTTCCTTTAAGTTTTTATTGTTAAAAGAGGGGAAGAAGGTTTTCTTTTATCAAAAACACTGTAGGGGCCAGCATGACATGTGTTGGAAAATAAATGTAAAGTTTCGCAGCATGGCTATCAGGAGATACACACAATGGAGAGACTATAGCTGGTGGTAAGGATGAGAGTCACTTCCCATCTCACAGAGGATGAGCTTCAGCTAGGTCCGGAGTCAGGTGGTCACCAGTGAATGGGAGAAAGGCTGGAAGAGGTGGTGACCAAAAGTACTACAGGCAGAAAAATTCTTACAACTAAGGGTTGCAGCAAGGGCAAGTAAGAGCTGAGGCTGGGGGCAGGCGGGGCTATACTCTGAAAGGCCAAATTAATGGGTCTCCCAGTTATTCTATTATTTTGGTGGGGAACCAAAAAGTTAAGGAGGAATTACATCCCGAGGATGAGCACTTAGAATATGGTAGAAAATGATTATTTTCATCCTCATCTTTAATACAGCCCAGTGGATCTTTGCTTTATCAGAACCAGCGCCCAGTTTGCTATCTTAAAAAGGAAATCTTAATATAATCCACTGATTCACATAATTTGAAAAGATCAATATAATGTTTTGGCCCTATTTTAGAAGGAAAATAAAAAGAAAATGAATTAATAATAAGATCACACGTAAAAAGAGAATGAAAGTACAGTAAGATTTTGCCGTAAATACTCGGGCACATTATATTGGAAGGTACAGTGAAGCAGCACCTCCTGGGCAATACACAAGGCAGGGTGGTATTCATACCTATTCATACCTGGGTCCATACGTTTAAGACCAAGAAAAGTGACAAGAAATAATGGTTCCCCATTGTTCTTGGTAAATTTTTGAGAAGCACTTGAAACTCTACCCTAGGTACTCAAAGAGAGGCATTATCCTTTCTTTTCTTATTTTGTGTCTACAGATTTTGCCAAGATTCACTGTGTAGCAAAGCATCCCTTGGTTAAGGTCTCTGGCATACAGTATATAAAGCTTTCATATTAACCAAAACCCAAACGCTCCAAATTTTAAAAAGTACTGGGAAGAACACAGCCTTGTGTTCAATGACCTTAGATTGGTTCTCAGGTCTGCAAATTCCTGGATGAAATACCTTGAGAAAGCAGTCCCTCAATGACCCAGTCTATTCTATAAAAATGCACACAAACCACCAAATTTATACACCTGAAGTGCATATGAGACACCTGATGCAGGACTGGAGCCTCTTCCTGCTCCTCCCTGCCTAACTTTCTGGCTCATCTCAGCTGTGGGAAGCTCTCTGATCCCTGCTATCTGGGTCAGAGGCTCCTCCGGCACCCTACAGGAATTCCTCACACCTGCAATCAAGCAGAGTGGGTCAGAAAGCAGAGCTGTAATAAGAAGAAAATACTTACCAAGATGTGGTTGCCTCAAACAGTAAATCCTCACATACACTTAGCATCTAGCCCTGCTCCTCTGTCAGTGTCTTAGTCAAATATCTGCAGTAAAATGCAAATTGGCTGCAAAGTACAACTCTAGCCCATACACCAGGCACAAAACTTCATAAAGCCCATGTCAGAGACACTGGACACCTGCTCAGTGTTGAGGCAAAGTCACCATCAAATGAAGACCTGGCAGCACTAGCCCAGTTAACAAGCAAGGAAGAGGAATACCAAGAAAAACAAGCACTGTGACACAACAGCCACATCAAAAGAAAATGATTTCAATATCAAAGGAGAAGAGAAGCCTTTGGGAAACTGAAGTCCTCCTATACTTTTAGAAAAAATGACTCCTTTTATGATTATGCTGTGAAGGTCAAACATGAAGTATTATGAAGTCAGAGAGATTACAACCCTCTCCCCCTGAAAAACCATTTGACTCATTATTTATCTTCCAAAGAATTAATTCATTGTTGGAATTAAAAGCTAAATCTTGTTGAAGTTTTTTTTTTTTTTCCAAAAAAGTTTTTTTACTTTTTCTAGATAAAAATCCTAAACTTTTCCTGATTTTTTTACTGTGAACTCTTGGGTCTTCGTTTATAGATGTATTTTATTGCCAGGCTAGAAGGGTGTCCTAGGCTTACCCTATTAAGACTCCCAACAGTTGATACTATATGCTTTGCCACTAGTGTCAGCTCCGTGAGAACAGGAAGCATGACTCACACCTGTAACTGGTATATGTCAGACATTCAGTAAATCACAGCTTCCTGACAGATGTAACTCACCTCTATATTCTACTACGGTCCCTACATGAGTGCTGCAGAGTACCAAACAACCACCTCTTGTTGGAAGGTGGGGATCCAAATTTGGCAGGCAGCATTTTGGTTAGGAAAATGACTCAAGACTAAAAACCAACCCTGCTAATGTCCTGGTGGAGTCTGTGATAAATAATTAGAATAGAGTCAGCACATAGTCAAAGTAAACTAAAGTGTGCTTAACAAGCTTAAGATTTCTTGTTCCCCCCCCAACCCCCAACACAAGTAAACCTCACCAACAACTCTTGTTCCTAGCAAAGTGCTATAACAAAACATCACTAACACAGGCTAGCTACCTTCATTTAGAAATGGCTTTTCAAGCACAAGTGAGCACTTAAAATGGCTCAAGCATCCCGTAATCTGTCAGTGAATCAGCCCATGCTGTCCTTAGGATCTGCTTCAAACTCTCCCATTTTCCTCCTTTACCTAACTCATTTGTTCACTTTTCTCTCTAAACTTCCTGAAGACAAAACTCTAAAATGAGTTTCCCTCTCACTACACTTCCCATTTTGTCCTGTCCATCCATGTGGAGGAAGGAAGGAGTGAAGAGCCTATTTCCTACAGCACGGCCACCTACACAATACACTTTCTTCCCATTACACTAAGCCAGCAAGTACTCCAGCTATTAGGTACATAAGAGACCACCATTCTTGAACTACCAGGGTGTACACATTCCTCCCAAGTAGAAAAGTACACTGTGCCTTCCTAACCATTTTTAGCTTCACTGTGAAGCTAAATCTGGGATTTAAAATGGAGGTGAAGATTCTAGTCCCAACATCATACCTTTTAGAAAGACCCTCCCAGTATGTGCCTGGTACTCTGAGAGGCATTTGGGGTGTGCCAAAGTAAAGAGGAAACAGACACTGGTAGAAAACATCAGCAGCCCTGGGGCAGTGCCATGATATAGGGTCACTCAGGAGACAGAACAGTGGTCCCAGAAAATCTTCCTGGAGCAAGTGAAACTTCACTGATCAACTGTGCACACACTGCAAAGTTAGGAGACCCACCTGGGCTTTAGTATTAGCTCTGTCTCTTACAAGTGACAGTCTAAGTCTTTCTCTTCCTTATCTGTGAAATGGGGATAAAATATCTTCTCCCACATGACTACTTCAAGGATAAAACATGTGAACACATCTACTGCTGTGCCTGAAATAACATTAACATTGTTTTCCCCTAATAATGCTGCATTCTTACTGCTAATGAGATCAAAAGTCAAAGGAACCTAAAAGAGAGAGAAAAAAGTCAACCCCCTTTGGGAGATCAAAGCCAGTCTTGCTCAATTTGAGCATTCTCCTTTGCTCACAGCTGCTAATCTCCAGTTGTAAATTTATTATAGTATCTAGTTAAGCTCAAAAATCTCTGATTTATATCTATAATTAACATCCCATTGTGATACCTATTACATCTAGGCAGGAAAATGTTAGTAATGTATGAATGAATAGAAATATTAATTTGCAATACAAAAAACTCCCATAAAACATCTGTGCTTATATAAATCTACCCTAACACACACTTAGATTTGACTTTGGAAACAAGGCTTTCTCTCTTGGTGGGTATTCAATAATTGTTGCTTTTAGAGAGTGGATTTGTTGTCGTCTTTTTCTGTGACAGTAGTACTATGATTGAAGGAGATTGCTTGGAAGGAAAGCACAGAGGCACTTTTCTGTTATCACTGGTAAAGTGTTGGTATCAGAGATCTGGGGAGTAATGGCGCCCACACTGATAACTAAGCCTAATTCTCAGTCTTTTCCACTGAGCCCAGAGAGGGTGAGCACACAGGCCTTTCATCATTTTCCCAAGAGAGTCTACAAGGCTGCCCATTCATGTATCCACATACCTGCAAGCTTTTCCCCATTCAGATCACTGATTTTAGGGGTAAAATTTCTACTGTAATAGAATATAATGTGTTACTGAGATTTTACACAGGACTCAACTGAAGTTTTCATACTATTAAAAAAAAAATCACAAAAGAAATGGCTCCATAAGAAGTCTTGTCCTACTTTCAGTAAGTAAACAACAAATTTAATTATTCCACTGAGACACCACTTGATAATATTCTCGTTTTAGAGTTAGAAATTGAAAGCTAATGAGAAAAGGGGGAGGAAATATTTATCAAATGTTAGGCGCTTTGGAATATTACTTTTCATAACTGTATGAAACGATTATCCCATTTTACAGATGTAAAAATGGAGCCCCAAAGAAGTGAAGTGACTTCTTTAAAGTCACTTTATAAGTACTAAAAGCAAGCTCAAACACAGAACTAATCCATTATGATTTCTAAGTCCTGTTCACTCTATACAACACAGTACTAGTTTTACAATATGATCAGGAATAATAATCTTGAGATTAGAATGTAAAATTCTTACCTTGTGAATCTCACTGTAATGCCCTGATAAAATGAAAGCTTGCTTCCAAAAGTCCCTCAGCTGGAAGTGTTCTGAGCAATCCAACTTTGGATGCCTCCCAGAAATCCAGTGTGTTTTCTTACTTTGCCAGGGACACGAGTCATTGTGTCCGCTCTTTTTGCTTTAGAAATTAGTGCATGTTATGTTTGTTCAGGAACACAAACATAAATAGCTCAACTTAATGTTTTAATCAAACATGGCAAGAGAGTATTTTAAATTTTCAGTGCTTTATGTCAAGACCCAAGGTCTTTGTTACCTTAAATGTTTATTTTAGGAATTTACCTAGAAAAAAATATAGCCTTTGTTGTAGATTCTTTAACAGACTGTGTTGTCTTTTTAAATTTTAAAGTATAAAGTATTAAATGTATACTTACAGTGACAAGGAAATGCTAGATTAGATAGGGCATCAGATTTCTACCAATAGTGCTCATTTAAGTTCATTTCCATCACAGATCTCTGCTTGAATGTTATATCATTCAATCGCAAATCTCTCTATAAAAATGTCTGGTGGTCTCTTAAACCCATTTATGCTCTATGCTTCAGTGTCCTTCCTTGACAACATTTTCCATATGCTTAACTTCTCTCAGGGAAGCAATTCTGTCTCAATTCACAAAACAGCACACCAATCAACACAGGCAGGCCGGCAGGTAAAAAAAAGGAAGAAGGAGAGACAGACACATAGAGAAAAAGTACGCTATAAATGTAGCTGGCCTAATAAAAGTAATATTTTAGAAGGCAGAGTTTGAGACCAAAAGAAAATGAACCTAGCACCTACCTTCAAGCAGTCACAGAACTCTGAACTTGAATTTATAACTCAAACACTCTGTACCATATGCAACTGAGTCACAACTGGTACCATTACTGGGGATTTATGACTTATGACTTGTTCATATTTAATTTGTAACCAAACACTTCCCCTTCCTCTTAGCTACCTTAGAACTCTTGATTAACTCGTTTTCACAGGTCAAAGGTTAAATAAAGGAAGGGAAGCACTCTGGGTGAGATTGCCCAGAGCACCACATCCCAGAGTGACCCTGTGCAAGGAACATTAAAATAAGTGATAAGGCTAGAGATTGTTCCAGACAGCTGATGTTCAAAGCCTCTTTCGAGTACAAGGCAGAACCTTACAACTAGAGACTTGGCAACAAAGACAGACAGGAAACTGGGCTGCTCTCGAGTTACCTTTAGTGATGGAGTAACTCTCTCATCAAGAGGTTTTTCCCAAAATGTTTTTGGAAATAAAACTGAAGGCTGTGAAGAAAGGCGAAGCAGGAATTTGTGAAAGCCCTTCTCCTTGCTTCACTTGGCAAAGGAATTTGTCTTGCCCACCACATAGTCCTACACTGAAGAAAAGCTCCACACTATCTAAATTTTGTAGAAACTCTGGGCCAAGGTGAGAGAAGCAAAATTCTCTATAAAATTAAAGTGGAAGCACAGCTACCTGCTAAAGAGGTTATATATAACCTGTTTGACTCTGATGCTGATCTACTTAGTTCTAAGCACCTTTACTACTATGCTGCTCATGATGTACCAGTCTCTGTACTAGCAGAGACTACCATTTATTTAGGAAAGCTCCAGGAGTTTTATGTGTATTTGCCTATCAATCCCTCATGGTAATTCTAAATTCATGCCATTATATCTGAAGATAACAAATGAAATTGGAGCACAGAAAGTCTAAGTAATTTGTTTAGGTCACACAGTAGATTAGGTTAGAATCCAGGTCTGTGTGACTTACTACATCAGTAGGTACTTTTCTGAAAAAGCTCTTTTCCAGGGAACAGCAATAGTAAAGTATACACTGGGCAGCACACACACTGTACATCATATTAGGTGCTTTAAAATTGTCAAAAGGGAACAATCATTAAGCTTTTTAATGTGTGATAGCCTTCATTCATTTATTCATTCGTTTGTTTGTTCATTGCCTAAATATTAGCCAGGCATTGTACAGAGTTGAATAATGACTAATATAGGTCCCTGGTCTAGATCTGTTTGTAAAACCATGATGGCATTTGAAATGATATAACAAAAGCAGTAAGAAAACCTGGAAAGGGTGAGAAGCAACGGTGAAGCTGACCTGCAGGGAGGTAGATTCCCTCTGTACTGTAAAACCACTGAACAGATGCTGAGTGACACAGTGGCTTTTTCAACTGTGCCTTTTAACAGAAAGGGGCACCCAAAGCTAAGCGATCTGAGGAGCTGGGGTCTCTATGACATGGTAATCAAAGTTGGAACATTAGATGCCATTAGTCACTCTGTTGTGATGGATAAAAATCCTACTCTTAGCCAATTCTGATTTTTCAAATAATCTTTGTGTTTACAGCTTTATTATAAATCAGGTGAAGCAGTCTATAATGTGACCAAAGCCTAAAGTTGATGTGATAAAACTCTGAAAATATGGCTGTATTAAAAATTTTTTTAAATAAACACTAAAATCTGAACGTCAGAAGGGAGGATGCTCGGTTACCAAACCTCTTGGCAGAAATCAGTTTCTATGATGTGAATTCTTAAACTATAAGTATGAAAAGAGAGCAGGAAAACTGCCTTTTAGTGAATACTAAAAGTAGAAAATTAATACGAAGGTCAGAAAATATATGCATTTACTTTATTTTTATTTGTATTGAACTTCATAACTTATAAATGGTAGTTCTTTATTACCTTTAGTAGCAACACACACACACACACACACACACACACATACCTGTAAAACATGTGCTAAAGGGATGGCTAAATAAATTACACTGAATTCAGGCAACAGAAAATTGTGTTTTGGTATGATATACACTCATAGAAAAAGACTAGAAGAAAATGATAAAATATTAAGTGATTACTTCTAGATTATGAAACTACCAGTAATTTTTATTTCTGTATCTTCTATGGCTTATACAGTGACTTAAAATTGTTTTAAACGTTTTCTTTTATGTACTCTGTTATTCATAACTACAATTTTGGAAAAACCTAAATTTACAGTAATAGAATGATCCCAGTAAATTATAAGCTATCAAAATGACGACTAGTACATATTCATTAAAACCAGACTATGTCTAAAAAGATATTTAACACACAAAAATTGTATTTGGATATAGAAGCAGGCTCTATACTATGTACAAATGATTTTTTTTTACTTTAACATCATTGGAATGTTCTATAAAAATTATACATTACTTTTGGGCTGGGGATATAGTTCAGTGGTATGCACAGGCTTAGCACATAGGAGACCTTGAGTTCCATTCCCAGTACAAATAAATGAATGAATTTTTTTTGTTGTTGACTTCTGTATAAAAACATCATGCTCTTTAAAAAGTATGAACAGCCACATATGATTCCAGCCTACCTACCACTCCCCAGGGTGGGGTCTTGCTGGAGGGGGCACAAGGACCAGGAGGGAGGGCAGAGCAAAACAGCCACCTTCTTGCTAAAAAGTGTCTTCATAACTGTGATGACCCAGCTCCCAGACGGTCTCTCAGAATCAAATGGCAGTTTGAAGATTTTAACAATTGCTCACCCCAGAGCCTTCCCCCACCCCCACCCCCACCCCCATGCTTACCCTGATTTCAGTTCCTGGGCAGGGGTGGTTAGCTAGGGTTTTGTGAGACCTTTCCTTAAAGTGGATAAACCCTGAATAAACCTTGATGGACCGCAGAATGGGAGACTGACTCATTTATCCAAGGTCACTCTTGAGAAAAACAAGAAAAAGGAGTCAAAATCTACTTTTCCTGTTAGATTTTGAGTCCAAATCTGCCAAGCTGGGTCATTTATAATGTTCAGTAAGCACCTGTAAATGCCAGCCCTGCACTAGACAGGTAGGGTGAATAACAAACATGTCACAAGGTTGTCTAACCACCAGCAGTTCCAAGTCTCTTAGGTAAGAGATGTGGAGAGGGTTGATGGTAATGTACATGGAGAGTGCTGAAACCCAGCCCCCAGGGAGAACTGAGGGGTTCCTGAGGAAGGGCATCATGTCTAGGTTAACATCCCAGTTATACAAGGAAGATGGCTGGATGAAAGGGAAGTCACTTTCATCTGGGGGAACAAATATGACAGAGACACAGGCACAAAGAGTAACAAATGGCTCAAGGTGATTAGTCCCAGAGTAAGGAGTGGGTTAGGGTGCTTCTTAGGTGATGTTTTTGGATGGTGGGGATGGGGCAGAGTAAAAAAATCTTGGCAGCAGACATGATGACACTAAAAAAGTCCAAAGAATCTGGCTTGTGAGGAGTTTTCTGAGTTGGACTAGAGAATTTAGCTCTTAGAGAACTAGATGAGTTTTGTCTTTTTTAACAGATGACATAAGCAGCACAATGGAAGATGAACCAAAGGTACAAATCTGGAACTAGATAAATTCAAAGGCTTTAAGACTCAAACTACCCTGAGAAAGTCTGGACAAGAGGAGGTTCTAAACACAAGGACTTCTGTTAGGGCTCATTTAATGCGAATACAATTTTTAAAAGGATCTGGCTCTAGGAGAAGATACCTAAAAACTGAGCTCCCATCAGGCAAAAGGTTGCCCTGAACCTGTTACACAGAATGCTGTTTGCTTGCCTCAGAAGTGGCAGACAGTGTGGGACACTGCACAGAGGTGGCAGGTAATCAGACAGCCCAGAGAAACGGGTGTGCCTCCCTCACTGACTAGAGGGCTCCCTCAGAGCTGACACCTCATATCTTCCAGGCTGCTTTCCTCCACAAAGAGCAGCACTTCCTGTTTACCTAGTATGATGGTGGTATAGAACAAATTAAGCAAAATTTTATAAAGTGTTTTTCACAGAACATACCAGGCACTCAAAAATGAGTCTTGCTATGATTTCTAGGGGAAACAATGGGTCTTAGCCATCCATATTTTGGATAATTTTTAAATGCCCTTAAAATGCTGAGTGCCACAAGCCTATGGATATCCTTCATAATTACTGTTAAGATTGCTTCAGCCCCAGAACAGAGAGCTGGGAATTTTTGAAATATTAATTCATTTAACACAAGATACAGATTTTGTTTCAAAGACAGAATGAAAGCAAAGAAAAAAGATGGAGATCATAAATGTGTCACCAGTATTTTTTCAATCATTCTTTAATGAATGACTTTTTCTTGAACAAACACTACAAATACTTCCTTGTGCTTTTCTGACTAAAGAAATACCATGTATCGTTTCTAGTTAACTAATTCGGAAAGACTTGACCCTAGAGGATTTAGTATACTACAGTGATATAAAAGACAACAATGGTAATAAGACTCTAAGAGCTATCATTAAACAAACATATGAATGTTAACATTTTTACCTTTCACAAATGTTTGAATTTAATTTTTATGGCTTGAAAATAGAACAGCTTCAGTTAACTGAAAGACCAGTTCTGTACTTGGAGCCATTCATAGGATGAGAATGAAATTGTCAGGTGCCTCAGCACCACCAGCACTGTCTGTACCCTTCACCTCCGCTGTGAAGTGGCTATTCTCAGCTATAACTTACAGATGAGGAACAGGAAGTGCTGAAACAGGAGGGTTTTGCTCAAGATTATTATACTAGTAACAGGGAGGTCAGGATGTGAAGTTCCAGGTTCCAAAGTTCATGATACTTTAAAAAAAATTATCTTTCAATTATAGTTTACATACAATAAAATGCAACCATTGTATGTGCACATTTACATGAGCTTTGATAACTAAATAGTGCTGTGTAATCATTACTGGAAGCCAATAGAATCATTTCCAGGATCCCAGAATCTGTTCTCGTGCTCTATCTATGTTAGCTCTTACCAGGCTATTTTAAGATCATCTGTTCTCCACTTGTTCTTCCCACCATCTCCACCTTTTAAAAAATCCATTTCTTTTTAACATGAAGTAAAATTCTGACAAAAGCACCTACTGGTGTAACAGCCAAGATGTGGAGTGCTCCTATCACACACTATCTAGCTTGCTCTCGTCAGAGAAAAGGAAGCATATAGTATGTAGCCTTTTGAGTTTGGTTGTTACCTTGATCTTTTAAGCCACAGTAATAGATTGTAGATTTCCTTCCTACCACAGACCAATGAAGGACAAGTTTTAATAGTAACACAGTCTCATGGGCAGTGCTATGTATGATAACTCCAGTCTGTTATGTCATCCACCCTAAGTAAGGGGATATTATGGGGACACTTTCGCTCCATGGCATGTAATTCATAGTCTTTACTGGCCACATTAGTATAAACAAACTCTTTGTGAGATATCTACATATGCATGAGATAAGCCAACCTCTTCTATAATGAGACTGAGGCTCTCAATATCATACTATGCTTTCTCTTGGCTAAGATATTGAGCCCAGCCCAGAGAACTGGCCATAATATTCTGACTGGTACCAAGGCTTTGCTCTTTGATTAGGAAAATCAGAATCCAAGTTCTTTGCCATGGGGCCCAGCCATGCAAGGCAAACAAAATATGAGAGTAGCCTGTTGCTCCAGACTGCTCAACTGTCTCATTTTGTAGCAGAATAAATATGATCTCAAAGAATACAAGTAACTTCCCTAGAGTCCCAAAATCTATAGGGCCAAAAGCACATCCCATCCACAAACAGCTATCTCTGTCTCCAGTGAATGGCAATCTTCCAACAATACTCTTTCCACCTCTGCTCTATCTCCTAGCAAGTAGGGTATAGAAAAAGATGGTTTCTCTTTTCTCAGAGAATATATAACAGTGTTTGCCATCTTCTATATCTAGAACTGCCCTGAGACATTCCAATTTTGAAATGAATTACACATGGTCTCTTACTAATCAGGATTTGAAATGATGTTTGTTTAGCTCCCAAGCTAAATCTGTCTTCTGTACATTTTGATAACTTCTCTGACACCCATTTGGCTTAGTATTCTGTGGCTCAAGTGGTGATCAAACATTTATTGATTATGAGGCTTTTTGTTGGGTTCTGGGACTAATGGATGGATCAGCCATGATCTACAGTTTCAAGGAATTAAATGTCTAGAGAAAGAATCAAATACGCAAATCAAGTATAATCAGTAAGATAAATGCTATGAAAGAAATATGCACAGGCACCAATGATCTCTTGCACATGAGTGTGAGCACACACATGTGGTTCTTTCAGCTCCAAAAGAGGTTGTTAATAATTCTAAAATTAAATAGAAATGGTCATATTGGGAGTATTTTACAAAAAGATATTACAAGGTCATTTATTTTATAGACACACAAATAAAGACTACTCAAATACTGTACTGAGTCCAATAGTGATCCCTAAAAAGGCTTTCTGATTTCTATGAATAATTTTCTTCTTCTTTTTCTATTAATACAAAAAAAAAAACTGACACTTTTGTCTGGGTCCAGAATGTAAAATCAGGAAATAAAATGGCAAGTCTTACAACTGTGAACTTCAATCAGCTCATTACAAACCAAAGAGACATATTTGAATGCATGTTGCTACATTCATTTACCTATTCTGCCAAGCCATTCAATTACAGGACTTCAGATTTTGTATAAAAAATACAACCATGTTTCTTTCAAAAGCCAGTATTTGGTGAAAAGTGATTAGAACAGCATGCTATGATACATTAATACAGTGGTTTCATTTAATGGACAATGGCAGTTTCTGAAATGTTCCCTATACTTTAAATTATTGCACTTACAATTCATGACTACAACATGTCTCAACTTTTTTCTGTACTGCTGTATAATACACTCCACTGCCACTGTGAATGCAAACAAAACGCATTATCAGAAGAATTTTATTAGCATTTGTAATCATAAGGAAAGTCATGCTTAAAGCTAGGGAGTATGTATAGTAGGTTGTTCAAACTGTGTGAATATTGAGAAGGATAAAGCACTATAATTGAGGAAAAAATCAGAGTGGGAGAGCAAAAGTGAAAGCAAGAGGAAAATCTTACACCAAAATTTACCATCCCCATGGAGGGACAGGACACAAAAGAGCTGGAGTTTATTCTAACAAGAAGCAGCTGTTGCGTTCGAATTAGGAAGCATTCCTAATGAATCAGCAGTTCTTATAATAAATATAGTCGCCTTTGAAATGTGAGGATTCTGCTATGAGGATTTCTTTTGATATATTTTTTACATGAACTCATTAGACAGAGAAGAGGCAGGGACTGAGCATGCTTCTTGCTAAATTACTAAGGCTATCTCATCCACATCATGGGATCAAGGTTAGTTAGTCTGGGCATAGGAAAACAAAGGAAAAGTACAAAGCTAAAAGAACTTCTACTCATCAGCACCCTTTGTGGATCACTCCAAGTAAACTTTGTAAGGTTCCATGTAAAAGCCACCTCTTGTCAAAAGCCTGCCATAACATCTAGGCCAGTTAGGTTTAAAATGGAAATCAGAG
The DNA here is from genome assembly GCF_012274545.1 of Fukomys damarensis. Lineage (NCBI taxonomy): Eukaryota > Metazoa > Chordata > Mammalia > Rodentia > Bathyergidae > Fukomys > Fukomys damarensis. Next base: position 39,344,277 of record NW_022900948.1, read on the forward strand.
CTACCCAAACAATGCAAGAGGCATTCCTATTTTGCATCAAGAATCCTCAAATTCCAATGTGGTGATGATCTGCTTACAGTATATATTTTGTTCCCCAGATATCCCACTGATATTTTAAGAAAAGGGAAAAATTTATGCATACATGCATATTTATTTCACCCCCACCTAGGTTCTATATCTTTTTTTCTTGTTTCATATCTAATAGAAGATTTTTTAAATGAAAACCACTATTTCTCTATCAAGACATACACCAAAAAAATCAAAATGACTTGCTCTAATGCTAACCTTACTCACCAGCTATCCTTCTCAGACTTTTAACTTACCAATCTCCCTCCTCCTTTCCTCCCTCTCACCCTTCTCCTTGCTTCTCCTCTTCTCTGGTGGGTTTCCAGGATTTCTGGAACCTCAGAGCAAAAACCAGGAACCCAGAAGGTGACACAAATACAATAAAGAGATTGCTATAGCTGCCTTGCCTTTTTTCCCTGAACACCAACAGTACCTCAGCCTTAAACTTGGAAATGAAGTGAAAGGATATCCTCAACAGAAACACAATCTTTAGTTTCCTTAAAAACATCTCTTTTCACAAACATAGACATGACCTCCTATCTCACTAAGCCATTTTTGTTCTGGACAACAGACTAAGAGAATGCTGACCAAGAAAATTTAACTCTATCATTTCTATATCATACAGAGGAGGCAGAAACAAACAAATAGCTCCTTAGAAGAAAGACAACTTTGATCCTGTGAAGGTGGGTGAGGGTCACCCTCCTTCTTCTATAAAATCAGAGCCTCAGTAGAGTGGGGGAATGATCCAAAAGACAAGTTTAGGAGTAATAAAAAGAGATCCCTCTGCTTAAAGACCAGTGTCTATTTGGTTTATATTCTGAGTAGTTAGAAGACTAAAAGAAGGCTCAGAAGCTAAGTATTGTGGTGCATGTCACTAATCTTAGCTGCTAGAGAAGCTGAGGCAAGAAGGAAAATTCCAGGTTAGCCTAGGCAACTTAGTGGGGCCCTGTCTCAAAATAAAAAATACAAAGGGCTGGATTATAGCTCAGTAGAAGCGTGCCCCTGGGCTAGCTCCCCATTACTGCTTAAGAAAAAAAAGGCTGAGGATGTAGCTCAGTATTCTCTAGGTTCATTCCCCAGGGCTACAAAGCCAAATCAAACTCAACTCCACCCCACCCTACCCCTCAGGAAATTTGTCTGAGGTCATCTGATAAATAATAAATTTTAGAGAAATATTTGAACCCAAGTCTTCTCAGCTCCAAAGCTATACCCTCATGTTGCCCATTTGTGGCTTCCAAATTATGAATAGGTTTGATGCTATTACCTCTTTAGCACTTCTCAGTTGGCCAGGAAGCTTTCATCTAGTGTCCTCCTCTCACTGAGAAGGCAAGACAGAAAGGCATTAAGTCACTTAACCACCAGTACATAGATCCACCCTAAAAGTGGGACTTAGTGTCATAGAGACAGACTACCAAAAGTATTTCTCCCTTGTTTTACTCTAGCCACTGAACAGATCTACTTTCATGGACTTCCTTAGACTGATTCCTTTGCAGACTCGCATTCCTACAGAAATATCCACCATAGCTGGTGCTTAACTGACTCTAGCCCTAATCAAAGAAAAGGACAGCTAGGTAGTTTCCCCACTCTCCCTTATATGCTATGCTGGACAGCAACACTGGCTTAGGAGATATTTCATTTGATGAAGATGGAAGAAATATATGAAGAACTGACAAGAAGTTTAGACATCTGACATGTAACCAATGATTTCTACATAAAGATATCCTCCTTGGAGCTTCTTATAGCACCATAGCAATAGATTGTAAAGAGTTTAGAATACGGCAAATATATTTTTCTCAGAGACTGGAACAAAAGACAATTAATTATAAACTTAAGTTTCACAGTTAGAGATAGGCAAGTTACTTAACCTATGTTTTCTTTTTCTTTAAAATGGAGCTAATTACTTGGAAGCTGCACAATTCATGTAATGAATTTAGCAAAGTTTCCAGGTGGAAAGTAATCAATAAATGACAGTCACCGTTACTATTAACTCCTACAGTACAGGATCACTAGGTAAAACATGGAAACTCAGGTAAAAGTTATGTTGTAGTACTAGATCTGAAATCTGTACAAGAGGGCAGTTGGCTAGAAATTCAGGCAGGATTTCAATGTTACAATCCTGAGGCAGAATTCCTTCTTTTCTTGGAAACCTGAGATTTAGCATTGTGGCCATTAAAATGTTTTTCAGACAAAAAATGTTATTATATAGCCAGGGACTTAGCTCAGTGGTGCCACCACCTACTTCATAAGCACAAGGTCCTGAGTTCAACCCCCAGTACAAAAAAAAAAAGTTATATAAATAATTATACATATACAGATTACCCATTAAATAAAAAGGTGTATGTATCAAATTTAAAATACATATGTAAGTATCATATGCATATTACATATATCATTAGGAAAAGACTAAAAGAAAATATATCACAATGTTTATCTTTGGTATAAAGCAGTTTCTTCTACATTAAAAAAAATATATTCATGGGCTGGGGATTTAGCTCAGTGGTTCTGCCACCTGCCTCTCAAGCACAGGTTCCCAAGTTCAATCCCCAATACCAAAATGAAACAAATTCATTTAAAAGTCAGTTTCGTGTTTTTGTGGATATCCAAATGCTCCATCCATGTTTTCAAAATAGACTATTCTTTCTACCTTTGAATTAGTCTGGCACCCATGTTTTAAAAAATAATCAACGAAACTAAAAAATAATCACTGAATCTGCACTCCACAAATATATATATATATATATATATATATCCTTGTGCTGATATCACAATATCTTGATTATGGCAGCTTTACAATAAAACTTCAAATAAGTTGATGTGTGTCCTCCAACTTTATTCTTTCAAAAAAATTTTTTTTGCTTTATAAATGTATTTATAAATTCTATAATCAATTTGTCAGATTTTGTTCTTTTGCTTTTTAGGGCTTTGTTGTTGTTGTTGTTGTTGTTGTTGTTGTTGTTGTTTTTTAAGCCTAGCAGTATTGCATTGATTCTATAGGTGAATTTGGGGAAGATTTACATATGCATTAGATGCAATAATTGACTGATTTTAATTTTAAAGAATTGGTTCTGCTAATTTCAAAATCTATAAGGCAGAAATTAATGAGAAACTCAGGTAAAAGTAATGCAGTCTTGAGTCTGAAATCTACACCAGGAGGGCAGCAGGATAGAAACTCACTCAGACAGGATTTCTATGTTACAATACTGAGGCAGAATTCCTTTTTTTCTTGGAAACCTGAGGTTTTGCTCTTAAAGGCCTTCAACATACTGTATGCAGACCATCCATATTATGAAGGATTACCTCCTTCATTAAAACCCTAGTATTGTCTAGAGTAGTGTTTGAACAAATAATTGGACATGATAGTCTATCCAACATGACACAATTAACCAGCATGACATTCAGACAACACTGAGCTCTTGAGTCGATGAACATGGTTTATTTTTTCACTTATTTATATCTTCTTTTAACATACCTCAGAAATGTTTTATATTTTTTTATTATACAGGTCTTACACATATTTTGTTTAATTCATCCCTAAGTATTTCACATACTGACGTCATTTTAAAAGCCAATGTTTTATCACAATTTATAATCTTAATACCAATTTCCTTATTGCATAGCTTCCACAAAAATGAGTCAAAGTCCTAAATAAAGTAACTATAAAATGTTCAGAAAAAATATATAAAAAAATTTTCATGTTGGTAGGTTACACGAAGATTTCATAGGTCACAAAATGTATGAATCATTGGGAAAAAATTGATAAACTGGACTTGGAAATTAAAATCTTATGCAAGAGCTGAGGCAGGAGGATTGCCATAAGTTCAAGGCCAGCCTGAGCTACATGGTGAGATCCTATCTCAAAAAAAAGGAGGGGGGGAATTAAAATCTTATGTCAAAGACACTGTCCAAAAATATGTAAGAAGAAAGAAAATGCAAGCAACAGATCGGGAGAAAATATTTGCAAACTTTTTATCCAATAAAAAAAGAGATATGCCAATAGGAAAAGATTTTATGAACAAATCCTCAGTAACACAGGAACTAGCAGAAAGAATCAACACCTGGGATCTCATTTTATTGAAAAGCTTCTGCACTGCAAAAGAAACCATCAACAGAACTAAGAGACAACCTACAATGTGGGAAAAAATTTTTACCAGCTGTTCCTCAGACAAAGGACTATTATCTAGAATGTATAAAGAACTCAAAATAATCAGCACCCCCAAATATAAAGACCCGATTCAAAAATGGACATCTGAAATGAACAGACATTTCTCAGACAAAGAAGTAAAAGCAGCAAGTAAATATATGAAAAAATGTTCCACATCACTGGTCATTCAAGAGATGCAGATGAAAACAATACTGAGATTCCACCTCACCCCACAAAGAATGGCTGCTATCAAGAAATCACACAATAACAAATGTTGGTGGGGTTGTGGGGAGAAAGGAACCCTTCTCCATTGCTGGTGGGAGTGCCGACTGGTGCAACCACTATGGAAATCAATACGGAGATACCTAAAAGAGCTTGGACCAGAGGTTCCATTTGACCTAGCCATCCATCTGCTGGGTATCTTTCTAAAAGAATCATATCACAGTGATATATGCACACCCATGTTTATAGTGGCACAGTTTGTAATAGCTAAAACTTGGAAACAGCCCATTTGCCCATCAGTTGGAAACTGGATAAAAAAAGATGTTGTTTTTCTATAAAACGGAATACTATTCAGCCATAAAGAATGAGAAATTAGATTCATAGGAAAATGGATACATTTTGAGGGTATACGCTTAAGTGAAATAAATAAGTCACACATGTGTAAATACCAAATATTTTCTCTGGTGTGAATAAACTGTAACACTACATAGGATCCTAATGAGATAACTGACATTATTAAATGGGAAGAAAAGGGCTAAAGTTGTAGGGTAGATGGGATGGGTAGGGGAAGGGTAACAAGAGAAAAGAAAAAATTGTGAGAAAATGAAAAGATGGAAATAAAGTGTTTGTATATGGGGAGGATGGGGGGGGTAAAGGGAGGGCAGGGACAAGGGGAAAAAATGAGAACCAAGACCTGTCATGTAGAGGTACAAGATCCCAATAATGAATGTAACTTTACTGTATGCCTAAAATGTACCAATAAACTCAAGTTAAAAAAAAGAGATATGCCAAGAATAAAGAACCACAACTTAGTAGTAAGACAAACAACCCAAATTAAATTTAAACAAAACCATCATCAAGGTAGAAATTACAATAGCAAATAAACACATGAAAATGTTTTTAACATAATCCATTCTTAGGGAAATGCAAATTAAAACCAGTATGAAATATTACAATTCATCCAAGACTTAAATAAAAAGACTGACAATATCAATAGTTGGTGTACAGGAGCAATTGGAACTCTCATATATTGTTGAAAACTGATTTTGCAATTTCTAATACTTAATACTGTATCATAAAACCCAGTAATTTTAGCCTTGGTATCTATCCAGGAGAAATGAAATTGTATGCCCTTGCAAAAACTAAAACATGAACATTTTTATCAGTTTTACTCACAGTAATCAAAACCTGGGAACAACCCCAGTTTCTATCCAAATATGAATAAAGTGTTATTCACCCTTACAATGCAACGCTAACAGAAAAGAATGACTCATATGTGTATCAACAAAGATATATCTCAAAAATGTTATGCTGAGCAAAAAATGCTAGACACAAAGAGTATATGCTGCACGAATCCATATACATGAAATTCCAGACAGTGATAGCTAATTTTTAGTGAAATAAACAAGATTTGTGGTTGCCTAGGGTGAGGGTTGATGGGAGTGATTAAAAAAGGGCAGAAAGATATTTTGGGGATGACAGAAATATTCTATATCTTGTCTGTAGTAGCAGTTACTTATCTGTGTAGATTTTTCACATTCATTATAGACTTAAATCTGTGAATTTTAGTGTATACAAATACATACAATTCTTTCTTTCCCCTTCCCTTCCCTTCTCCTCCCCTCCCCTCTCTCCCTTCCCTCCCATCTCCTTCCCTTCTCTGATAGAACTCTGGTCCTTGCACTTGCAAAGCAGGCAGTGGCACCACTGATCTAAATCCCTGGCCTTACATTATTGTGTAGTTTCATTTCTCATGTCATTTATTTTGACATATGGAAGTTAATTTTTAAATTGACACATATTTGAATATATTTATGGATTATCTAATGAGAATTTGATGCATATATCCAGTGCTCAATGATCAAATCTGGGTAATGAGCATTTCTACCTTCTCAAACATTTAATACTTTTATGCGTTGGAAACCTTCACATTCCCCTTTTCCAAATGTTTTGAAATGTACTAAAAATTGTCATAGACTAGTTACCCAACTGTGCTACAGGATACCAGAACTAATCCCTCCCATCTGATTGTGAGTTTGTACCCATTATCTTCTCTCTCTCCCCTTCTAACTCTCAGGTGACTATTCTTCCACTCACTTCTTCTATGAGATCCATTTTTATTTATTTATTTTGCTTCCATAAATGAGTGAGAATATATGGTATTTGTCTTTCTGTGCCTGGCTTATTTCACTTAACATTATCATCTTCCAATTCTATCTACGACACCACAAATGGCAGGATTTCATTCTTTTAAATGGCTGAATAATACTCCATTGGGTATGTAGACAAAGCTTATGTATTTTTTTAACTCTTCCAGTTGATATAATTAAATGCCAGATTACATTTTCTCTGAGAGTCTTAAAAAATTGATCATTCCAGTAAAAAGCAAATATTCTGAAGGCCAAGAAAATAAAATGGAACCTGGATGCAAGAAAGGTAAGTAAGTAACAAAGCTAGCTTTAGCCTGAACTTCTCTGGCAAACCATGGACACTTTGAACTCTAAATGATGGAAGAACAAAGAAGGGATGAAAGTACATAAGGCTTAGAAACATCCAAAGGACACTACAACCTAACACAACAGGAGCTACAGAGTGTAAGGATAAGAAGTTTATTTTGTTTTGTTTTTGGTACTGGGGATTGAACTAGGGACCTTGAAAGCAGGTGGCAGAGCCACTGAGCTAATTCCTGGCCTAAGGATAAGAAGTTTTTAATAAATGCTATTAAGTAAATTTTCATTCTTGATTTGTTAGAGTGGTGGCAAACTGATACTTTCCAACTAAAACATGCTCTCACATGAATTTGCAATTCAAATTCACCTAGCATGGTCTGAAAAATGGCATATGATTTACAGAATACCCTAATTATTAGTATCCCCAGATGATAACCAGAAGCATAATTGAAATATAAATCTACTCTAGTGGTATTCATATTTGACTAAGGCTCCCCCAAATTTCTACAAATAGAATCCCATGGAAAACCAAAATAATCAGATACAAAATATAAAACTGTTTAATATGTTTAAAAACAAAAAGGGGATGTAAGGGCCAGTAATGGGGGGACAGATATGACCAAAATATATATATTGAAACTTCTCCCCAAAAATATGAAACTAGAAGGGAGGGTGAGACAAGGAGGTAGTGTGTGTGTGTATGTGTGTGTGTGTGTGTGTGTGTGTGAAAATGATCAAAGTATGTCATGTGCACATACAAATCTGCCAAAATGAAATCAATTAGTCTGCATACCAACAAAAAAGAAAAAAAATAAGATCATAAGTAAGGAGAAAACTAATGAATATGAACTGTCAAGCAGAACAATAGAAGCATCAAATGAACTTTGCAAAATCAAAAGATCAGAGACAAATCAAGGTAGGATTTGGGAGCTGGCAAGCAAACTCTGCTTTGCAGTTCAAATAGGTAAGAAAGAAAAATAGAAAAGAGAAGATAACATGAAGGAGAAGGGGAAAGTCTTAACACTTTCTAATCAGCTTTCTAGGAAATAACAGAAACACTACCAAGTTTGGCAGAAATAGAAGAGTCAATGGAAATCAATATGGAGATACCTCAAAGAGCTGGGACTAGAGGTTCCATTTGACCCAGCCATCCCTCTGCTGGGTATCTTTCCAAAAGAACTAAAAGAATCATACCATAGTGATGTATGCGCACCCATGTTTATAGCGGCACAGTTTGTAATAGCTAAAACTTGGAAACAGTCCATTTGCCCATCAGTTGGAAACTGGATAAAGAAGATGTGGTTTTTTAAATAAAATGGAATATTACTCAGCCATAAAGAATGAGAAATTAGATTCACTCATAGGAAAATAGATACATATTGAGGATATACTCCTAAGTGAAATAAATAAGTCTCACATGTGTAAATACCAAATAGTTTCTCTGGTGTGAATAAACTGTAATAGTACATAAGATCCTAATGTGATAAATAACATTGTGAAACGGGAAGAAAAGGGCTATAGGTGTAGGGAAGGTGGGATGGGTAATAAGGGAAAAGAAAAAAATGTGAGAAAATGAAAAGATGGAAATAAAGTGTTTGTAGGGGGTGAAGGGAGGGCAGGGACAAGAGGAAAAAATAAGAACCAAGACCTGTCATGTAGAGGTACAAGATCCCAACAATGAATGTAACTGTACTGTATCCCTAAAATGTACCAATAAACTCAATTTAAAAAAAAAAAAGTCAAAGGAGAAATGGCTGAGAACATTCTAAAATTACTGATCCAAAAATCCTAAGAAAGATAAATTGAGAAAAAACTCAAAGACAAAGCATTATGAAACTGCAGGACATCAAATAAAAAAACTTCAAAAGAGAGTGAGTGAATTAGTTTAAAAGGAACAATTAAGACATTTTGCAACTAGATAAAGAGCAAATCAGAAACACAAAAGAACATCCTTAACCTAATAAGAAAAATAAAGATCTTATTTGAGAAATGTTAAAATGCTCCCTTCAAAATCAGGTACAGTAAAAGGATAGTCTCTATCTATTTTTACTCAATATTGTAGTGGAAATACTGAGCAGCAGAACTGGAAAAGAAAAGAAAAGGTATAAAGAAGATAAAGAAAAGATAAAACATTCATTTAGGAATAAATATATACATGTAAAATTTTCCATCTGAAATCCAAAAGAATGTATAAACTACTAAAATTAATTAGGTAGCTGGGCAAAGGTAAGTATTTTAAAAATCTATTGTTTCTAAACAACAGAACAGAAAAATATAATTTAAAAATACACACCATTTTTGGACCTCATCCAAAAAAGAAGGTGCTTAGGAAAAGAAGTTGAGCTGAATATGAGTAAAACCATTATGGAAGAAATTTTAATGTGTTATTAAAACATACTAAAATAAGACCTAAACAGTGATACCTAGGAAGACACATTAACATAAAAGTGTCAGATGACCCCAGACTTATCTATATATTATAGTGAAAATCAAAGCAAAATTTCAACATCATTTTTAAGAAACTCGATGATCTAAATCTGCATTGAAAGGCAGAGAATCAAAAAAGAAAATATTATTTACAGAAAATAAAAAGATGGAGAAACTTTCTAGACAGATCCTAGAACTTCAGCAAATAACACAGCAAGATACTAATACAAAAATAGGCAAATTAACAGCACAGAATGAAGAGCCAGAAATAAAACAGGCCTGGCACCACAAATCCCTAAGGAAAAGAAAGACTCTACACGACATGTTACAGGGGCAATTTGATATCCAAATCAGAAAATAAGTAAATAAAACTGGATCCCAATTGCATACTATCCATAAAAGCAGTTCTAAACAGATTAAAGATTTAAATAATAAAGGTAGAATTTTAAATCTCTGGGGAAAAAATAATCCTGACAACAAGGATAGATAAAGATATCTATATCTGTATCTATATTACCACTTAGACAAAAATTATAAACCAAATATTAATATAACAAGTCCAGTAATATGTAAAAAGAATAAAGATGCCAGTATTAAGTGGATTTGTTAATCATTAAAACATTGTAATTTATCATTTTACAAAAATAAAGGAGAAATTCATATGTTCACAACATTAGATGCAGAACAATTAATAACAATCAATATCTATTTATGATTTTTAAAAAAGATAGCGTACTAGGGATAGAAGAAAATGTCCTTAATCTAAAGATAATAGGAAAGAAAGAAAAATGAAAGGCATACAAATCCAAAAGGAAGAAGCAAAGCTGTCTCTTGCAGATAACATAATTGTTTACATTTCTTAGAGAATCTATGAAAAACTAGAAGAGCTTTTGATCCCCGGTACCAAAAAAACAAAACAAAACAAAACAAACAAACAAAAACAACTAGAAGAGCTAAGAACTGAAATTAGCAAGTCCACAGGATATAAGGTCAACATACAAAAGAATCAATTACATACATACAGGAAATAATTGGCCAAAACAATACTATAAACAAACAACACTATTTATAGCATTATTTTCTTAAAAAACATAAAATACTTATGAATACATATAACAAAGGGTATGCGAAATCTTTAGGAAAAAAAACTGCTAAGAGAAATTAAAGAAAATATAAATATATGAAGAAACATGCCATGTTCAGAAAATAAAAGGCTCAATATTATGATATTCTCTCTAAACTGAGCTACAGATTTAATTTCAATCAAAATTCCACTGGATGTGTTTATAGAAACTGACAAGCTGATATTATAATATAGTACATGGATATACAAAGTATCTACAGCATCCAAAGCAAACTTCAAAGAAATTATTACAATTAAAGGATATATATATGACTAACCTTTATTTCTCACTGTAAAGCTACAACAGTCAAGACAATTTGGCAGAAGGATCCACAAATACATTAAAAGCTCCAAAAGAAATCACATATATAAAATGACTATGAAAGAGAAAGGAGTCCAGTGGGAAAAATCTTTCCAACAAATGATGCTAAAATGACTGCATAACCATATGAGGAAAAATACACATCCACCCTTACCTTATAACCACACACAAAAATTAACTTGAGATAGGTCAGAGACCTATTATGCAAAAGTTAAAACTATAAAATTTCTAGAAGAGAACATTTTCATCATATGTGGGTAAGCAAAAGTTTCTTAGGGCAGAGAAGGCATAAGAGGCATAAAAGGAAAATATTGATAAATTTCAACATAAATGCACTGCTCATAAAGGCAAGTCTCATACTGAGAGAAAGTATCTTCAAAATATATATCTAATAAAGGATCAATATAAAAATACGTAAAGAACTGAATGTCAGTAATATAAAATGGTTAAAGATTTGACCAGTAAACACATTTGGTGTGTGCCAATAAATACATTTTTTAGTCCATAATGAGATACACTAAATAGCTAAAATAAAAAGACTGACAACACAAAATATATACAAGGATGTGGAGCAACTGGAACTCAAACACTGTCCATGAGGATGTAAAAATGCCACAGACACTTCTAGAAAAGTCTGGTGATTTCTTTTTTATTTTTTTCCCTATAAGGAACATTTTTTATTGACATGGAACAGTACTATGGCATAATCCTATTTTTATCAGTATGTACACAAAAAAGCTAAAGTGAGTGCTTTGTATTTTCCATCTTTACAATAATGCTGCATTTTTAATTTTTTCACTTGCATTAGTGCATATTTGCAGAACACAAGTGTGAAGAGTTGATACATGTACATAACACATCTTAATTCCTTTTTTACCCACTTCCCCTCCCCTTCCTCTAGATTTTGTTCCCTTTCTCCTTTACAAAAGATTTATCTCCCTATTTCCTATTGACTATCCATAATTTTGTATTTCCTTTTATATTTTTCAAATTAAACTTGTCTTGATCAAAGTCAGATACGATGGTGCACTCCTATAATCCCAGGACTCCTCAAGAGACTGAGGCAGGAGGATTACAAATTCAAGCCCAGCCTGGGAAAGTTGACGAGGTGACAAGGTCATGTCTCAAAATAAAAAGGGAACTATAGCTCAGTGAGAAGGCACTGGATGCAATCCTTACCTCAAAAAGAAAAAGAAAAAGAGAGAAGAGAAGGGAAGAGGACAATAGTAATAGACATGCAGAAGTTGCAAAGTGGACTAAGACAAGTCACTTTACCCTTCGGAGCCTCGTTTTCCACATTTATAAATTAGAATAATATATCCACTCTGCAAAATTAGATGAAGCATATGCACATCAGATACCTACATCAGGGGGGATAAAACATGCAATATTAGACTGCAAGCCCTCTGGGCTGACTTTGAAAGGTGAGTTAGGACAGCTATGTATGTATGTAGGGGTGAAACACATTCTGCCCAAAACAGTGGCACAGCTGAGACACAGGTCTTGTAGCAAGACAGAGGCAGTATCACATTCTTGAAGAATCATTCAAGTAAGTGCATATCCTAAAGGGAGAAGAATGGGGAGCTGATAAGAATGAAGTAGGCTAGGACCTGTGCCATAGTGAGACAGGAGCTTAAAAAACTAAATAGATACATATCCTGTGATCCAACAATTGTACTCTTAAGAAAAAAGAAAATATATGACCATATAAAGCCTTGTACAATAATGTTTACAACAGTCCCAAATGGAACAAACAGCCCATTTGTCACCAGTAAGAGCAACAATGATATAATCAAGCAATGGACTAATAATATTCAGCAATAAATAGGAAGGAAGTGTTAACATAAAAATATGCATGAATCTCAAAAACATTATGCTGGATGGAAGAAACTTTACACCAAAGAGTAGATTAGGAAGAGTAAATTTAGCAAGATCTAAAACAGGGAAAACTCATCTATAGTGTAAAATCAGAGTATAGGTATATCTTGGAGATACTGCCGTTCCCATTCCAGACTACTGTAAAGCAAGTCTCACAATAAAGCAAGTTATACAAAAATTTTGGTTTCCTTATACATATTAAAATTATATTTAATCTACACTCTAGTCTCAAGTGTTCAATAGTTCGTCTTTTTAAAAAGTACATTATGTTGGGCTGGGGATTTAGCTCAGTGGTTCCGGCGCCTGCCTCCCAAGCACAAGGACCTGAGCTCGATCCCCGGTATCCTAAATAAATAAATAGTACATATGTAAAAAAAAATGGGCCTAATAGACTTGTTCTATGTAAGGTTGCCCCAAACCATCAGTATATAAACACCACAGAAAAGCGTCAAATAATAAAACAAGGTGTTCCTGTAGCTGTTTCCTCTAGAGGGCTGATGAAGGAATGGACTGTGAAAGACTATGAGAGAACTTTCTGGGGTGATAGTAACATTTCATGTCTTGATGTGGGCTTGAATCACAAAGGTATGTATTTATTAAAACTTACACAATGTATTTGTTAAAACTTATGCAGTGTCAATGATAGGCTTAATATCTTTATACAGTGTGGTACATAACTTGTCCCTAGGAGGGATGGAAAGACCATAATAAAATACTGCATTCTGGTTAACAAATAAATAGCAGTATTTAAAGGGGAAGAACACTGATACACGCAATTTACTGTGAAATACATAAAAAGATGCACTGATAGGCAGGTGGATACAAATACAGTACAGTGAAATGCTAATTGTAAAGTCAAGGTGCAGAGAGTGTAAGTGCTGACTATTAGAAGAAAAAACACAAAATGAAGAAGTGGTAGTAGGTAAAGCAAAATTCCCAGGTTAGTAAGAGCAAATGAAAGGATGAGGAAAAGAGAATATAAAAAGTAGCATAAAAAATAATCAGGAAAAGAAGATTAACGAGTACAGAGGGGGAATTTTAAATAAGAGTGCATAAGAATATAAGGTAAAGCTGAATTTGCAAGTGGAGTCAATATAGAGTATGTAAGCAAAAGGGAGAAATCATGGGTAGACTTGTCTTGATTACTTTTGTTGTTTGTTATTGAGACAAAATACCCAACACCCCAAGTCAAAGGAGGAAAGGTTTATTTGGCTCATAGTTCATAGAAGTTTCAGTTCATTGCCAGTTGGCTCCGAGGCAGGGTGGCATAACCCTGGAGGAAAAACATTTCACAGGAGGCAGAAGGCACCAAGCAAGTGAGCTACAAGTAACAAGCCATGACCCCAACTCTTTCTGTCCCTTATATCTTACACAGGACAAGTAGCACTCATACCCTTAATTCTAGCACCCACTATGAATCAATCCCAGCATCACATGCTTGATCCCAGCAGCATAAAGCCTAGATTCAGCCACCTCCAAAAAGCCCCACCTTTGACCATGAGGCTTTAGGAGGGAACATCTATATACAAGCCATAACAGGTGTCAAGGCTTCTGACATGATCAAATGGAAAGACAGTACCACTATTACCTGAGATAAGGCAAAATGAGAAAGGAATAGATTTAGGGAAAAAATGAGAAATGGAATTTCATATATGCTATATAAAACTGCCTATCAGAGAGGCAAAAAAAGTAACAGACAACTGGAGTTCAAGGGAAAGGTCTGTGGTTGAGACTGATAATTAATTTTGGGAGTTGTCAGATGAAATTCATAGCTGTGACATAATACTGGATTTAATTAAGAAAAGTACACTTCTCTAAAGAAGTCCAAAGGCTAAGTCCTGGAACACACCACCATTAAATGATTTGGAGAGGCCTGGAAGAATCAGAGAAGGAGACAAAAGTAGCAGAAAAACAGGAAAGAGAGATTCCCTGAAGATCACATGATCTTCAAAAATATATGGAAGAGAAGGCAGAAATTAACAAGTAGATGAAGAGAGGTGAGAACTAGGAATCACTATTCTTGGTCACTGGTGATCAGACAGGAGCAATTTCAGAGGAGTGGTGAAGGTGGAATACTGATTGAAGGGGCTTCACAGGAGAAAATGGAAAGGAACTGAAGACAAGTTCAGCAACTTTTTCAAAGAAACGGGGTGTAATGGGAAAGCAAAGTGGGTTCAAGAGAGTGGTTTCCTACTTCCACTCCCAAGATGGAAGAAATTGCCATATGCTTGCACAACAATCAGAGAAGGGAAAATGGTATTGAAAAAGAGGAAAAGAAAACTGAGGGAATCATGTTTTGAGTGGTGAAAGGATATGGGATCTAGTATAGGCTGTAGGGTTTTATTCCTACTAGTACCTGGAAAGTACATTCATGATCCCAGGGAAGAAAACAAAATATACAGTCAACTGTGAGGGGATGGGGGGCGTGTCAAAAGACGTGGTGGAGACATCTTGCAGAATTTATTTTCTGATTATTCATGCTGTGTTTGTTACAGAGGGTAAAACAAACAAACAACTGTATGTTCACCAATAGTTTAAATGTTACCATATTCTTATAATGAACAGTAGATTCAAGTGTTCATTTTGTCACTATATTCCAAATATAATTTCCAAAATGCATCAAATAATACATGTAACATTTGTATATAAAATTTGTTCTGGATAGAAGATTGAAATTGAGGAGTGGTTATAGAAAACGTGCATCTAACTATATTGTTTAAATGTTTGCTGTTTTAGTTATATAATGCTGATGTATTGTTTGCATAATATGTTTGGAAGCCTAAATTCTCTGAGTAGATGGGATTATAAGTTGTTGCCATCATCACCTTCTTCTTTCCTCCTCTTCTTTTTTTCACCCCTTCTTGTTCACCTTCTTTGGTATGCAATGTGTTTACTTCAGAGCTCAGATCTACACATGAATTGGAAAATAAATTTTAAGCAACCATATATAAAGTATAATAAGTGCATTAAAAACACTAAAAGAGGGCCGGGGATTTAGCTCAGTGGTTCTGCGGCCTGCCTTGCAAGTGCAGGGACCTGAGTTCAATCCTCGGTACCAAAAAACAAAACAAAACACTAAAAGAATATGTTATCACTGTTGCATGCAGGTGCTAAGATTATACTGAGTTTTCTCCTATTTTCTTGTGCCACCTTTAATTCAGCAGGGAAAGCAAGATGAGTAAAGAAGCATATATTGAGTACACAAGAATACATTTTTTAAAAAATAAAAAGTAAAAACTCATAGAGCCTTCCTTTTTTCACCTCTTTTAGTATTCTCAGTACCCAAGACCTCAATTTTACTTTTAACTGGATTCTAACATCTTAACAGTATGACTTGTGATGTCACTGGCTCACATACATTTTCAGATATTTCACATAAACAGAAGAAATGAGTTAAAATTGGGCTTGAAATTCATCTCCAGTGCTAGGGTAAGTATGCTGGCCTCTGCCCCTTTTGGCTACAGAAGACTGCCTACTGCCCTCTTGAAACTGACCTTGAGCCAGCTGGTCAGCATATCAAGAGCTGTCACTCCATACCCAGCAGGACTAAAACTGATCGAGCTGTTCTCTTTCTAAAAGTGGAGGTGCCAGCATTTCTGCAGCCCTATCAGGGAGAAGGTCTAAATGGAGCAGACACATCTCCTGCCAGCTTACTGGCCCCTCTACATGAAGCCTCCCAGTTCCCAGGAGGGTTTTTTCCCAAGTGTGCACATATCCCTCTCTGAGAACTGGGCCCGTTCTAGGTGAGAAGATATGCTCTTTGTTCTCTTGCCTGGAATTCCTGTAATGACTAAAGATCAACTTTGCTCTAAAGCCTGCCCTGCCTCATCTTCCTGAGCCTGATTTCCCTTCGGTCTCTGTTTGGCCTGACACTGATTCTACTTTGCCACACTCTGTGAGTTTAACATCAGAGAACCAGGGGCTGAGGCTTCTTATTCTCCACCCACCCATACCCCTCACTTTCTCATATTCCTGTTAAGTTTTCTGCAAATATCCACCTCCTTTAGCATCAAAACTTACTATCTACTTGCTAGATGGCCTGGCAGTTAACAATGGACCACCCATATACCCTAACCTCTGCAGGGGACAATTCTAGCAAATACAATGTATCTACTTTGTGAATGGCATTCCGGAAGAGTACCCACTGAAGTTTCACCTAAAAGCTGCCTATATTCATGAAGGTTGGAAATTGTACGGCACACCGTCACTTAGAATTTCTAAGGAACTTTAAAAGTCAAGATTCTTCCGAAACAAATGATCTAAAGTGCACTGGAACAACAGAGAAAGAGGTATCAGGAAAAAAATATCAAAATTCTTTCAGCAATTATGATATGCCAGACAATTCCCTATACTATAGTGTTACAACTCAACAATTTAAGAATCACCACTACAGGTAGAGAATCTAACACAGCAAGGTTTAATAATTTTCTGTAACCAGCAACTGGTAGAACGTGCTCTGACTTCAACATTAATGTTCTTTTTATCACACCATGCTAATGTCCAAATCTTCAATATAACTAAGAGCTCTCAACACACTTCCTAGCTACATAAATAATACTGAGATATTTATTTTCATTAATTATAAAAATCTTTATTTTCATTAATTAAAAAGGATATATCCTAAAGGATAAAAATAAAGATAATAGGGTATTATGATAAAAGAGTATTTTTGTTCTATTTTGTCTTCTAATACTACCAACCACTTTTCATAATAAGACAACACATAATAACAGTTTTGAGGGCCTTTTGTTTAGTTACAGGCAAAAATCACTATCAGAGTTGCAATGCCAAATTCTAAAGGCTGAATTCAACAAAACTATCACTCTAGCGAATCCCTTCAAGTCACTCTCCTGCCAAGAGAGAACCATCGGAGTACAGCTGCATTGTTGAGTCAGCTAATGAAAGCTCATTTTAAAAACAATTCAGCATTACAAATTTGGTTTAAGCCTTTACAAAACTAATAATTTTTCTGTGCTGCTAGGTATAACCTACACCACCTAAAAAATAATACAACTAAATGCTTTTACAAAAGATCATTTCAATGTATCTCTCCCATCTATCATACATGAGTAAACATTGGAGAATGTATATACAAAGAGGAATAAATATGTATGAATATTCATATGGCAAGTAGCTTGGTTTAGGCATTTCACAATGGATACATGTATCAAAACATGTCATGTATCATACACAGATATAATTTTTATTTGTCAATTAAAAATAAATATAGAGAACTGGGAACATAGTTTAGTGGTAGCACTTACCTAGCACAGGCAACGTCCTGGGTTCAATCCCCATCAACACAAAATAAATAGACATTAATATTTATAGGTGAATGACGTATTATCTTCCAACCCCACTATTGTCGTGATGAAATACTACCTACTACATACCCACAGCAGAAAGGCCCTGTGAATATTCGGACCACTTTCTTTCCTATATCTCAGCTACCTCCTCTTTTAGCCTTCTTTGAGCTTCCCATTAGCAAACCTACCTTGCCTCTGAAATCACTAATTATGACTCCCCCATTTTGGTACCCGGGATTGAACTCGGGTCCTTGCGCTTGCAAGGCAGGCCACCGAACTGCTGAGCTAAATTCCCAGCTGCTCCCCCATTTTGAACTGAGTTTCTCACATGATTTTTGCTCATCTTTAAGTCCTACTATGCCTTTTCTTAACCCCATCTATTCATTCTTTCCATGCTTCACTTTCTACTCTTCCTTTGTCTAGCTTAGTTCTATAGTCCATATCAAAACCCTAAAGATTCATGTTTCCTCCTTTCACCACGCATGTGTGTAAATATCTTATCTCTGAATAATCCAACTATTTACCTTTTCTGTGTCTAGGTTTAGGCTGATAGGCCCTGGACTATGTGGAAGAAAAAAATCCCACACAAATGTATCATACCTCTAACGATTCTACATTTATAAAGTCTACAATATCAACTAAGCCTTTGACATTATCTAACCTTTCTTTTTTCATCTAGTGGACTACATGACTATTTTATATCTTTTCTGTACCCATTCAAACTTGTAATCTCTACACAGTCTCCTCCTTTCAGCATCTGATCTCACCATCTACTTCATAAGAACAGAGAAACTATCAGGTAGGAACTGCTTCCACTTTATACCAATATGTTCATTCATTCATTCAACAAATATGGAACACCACTGGATGTTTGTGTACTGGTGTCAGATCACTTATATCTTTATTCTAGATTAGTACCTTGGTAAGTTTCTTAACCTCTTTGTGCTCCTATTCATTCATTTCTAAGTTGGAGATAACACTAGTATCAACTTCACAGAGTTTTAATGATGGTTTAAAAAGATAAGCATACAGGATGCATTAAGAGTAATGCCTGGCATAAAGTTAACGTGTCATAAACATTAGCCGGTACTGCTAATATAATGATAACATGGGCCAGGTACCAGATGGACGTATACAACTCTGTATCCACCTTTTTTCCCCTTCTGTTAAAACACCGGAAATGTCACTTTTTAAAAAGCTGAGTTTAGAAGAGGATAAAAATGAAAGGACAGCCTAGTGTAAGAAGACTCACAGACAAAATAACAAGACCCAGGTAAAAAGGATATTAAAATGTAGAACTGTGATTATTAATCAAATTTAACTCCATAAGTGCATCACTCTATCTTCCAAATTTCCAACATATTTAATTTGGCAGAAAGTTCTACCCAAATACCTCAGCTTCTGGTACAGAAGCACAGATTTGACAAATGAGAATTTCCCCTCAAAGTAAAAATGGGCCTTTAAAGGCCTGAAACTACAAATATGTATAAGACACTCTAAATTATGGAAGAAGTAGCACTGAATTCTGAAGGTGGTCAGAGAAAGCTTCACTGCCTAGATGATTCCAATGGGAATATTCTGAAGAAAAGTATCTGAAAATCCCTGGCCAAGAGTTAACAAGGGGCAGGGAGTGCCTTGATAGTGAGAAAAACTTATACCTGCTACCGGCAGGAAACCTCTTGTACATGACAAAATCTGTTTAATGAAAAAAGAGAACATATTTAAACTATTTGGCACGTGGGCCTGAATCAAACAGTACAGCATGAAAGTCTGCAGATCACCTGAGGACTGAAAGCATAGTCCCTTTAAGTAGGGAGTTAGAGTTCCAACAGCTGTCAAGGAATCCCAATCCTTCAAATACTACTAAAGAGGTAATATAAAAGAACTTTAAGGAGTAACTGTGGATGTGGCAGATAAGAGATTTCACGATGTTCTGAACACCTGGAATCACTTAAGAGACATCTGTTATCATCTGGGAATCAGAGATTAGAGCCTGGGACCACTGGCTCAGGTCAGTTCAGAACAGAATTTTTATTTCCCCACCACAACTGCTCAAAGGAGGACAGCCAAAGCACTGTGGGCTTTTCATTTTTTCCTTACATAAACTCTTTGTTAGGGTATTGTAAACTGCACCACTTTCCCACAAATCAGGGTAAATAGCTATGCATTTGAAATGAGGAGAATGATAATTTTTTTTAAGAACTACACTACCCTGAATGCTGCATAATGCCAACAATTCTGGTGTACATTATATTTCTAACAATAATGAGGACAGCAATTATTAATGTTACCATCAACAGAAAAACTAAAATTCAGATAGGTAAAATATCATGTTCGAGGTCACACAATTCACAATAGACAGACCTCAGAAATGGCTCTACATCTGTCTGATTTTGTCACTATACCTTTTCACATTGGGACAGGAGTAAAAATCACAAAACGTCCCTTTATAAAGCAAGAATGATGGCTTATAAACAAAGCCATTTAATAACTGAAATTTACTTTTAATAATACTTCAAAATTAATATGTATAATTGGAAGCACCCTTGCCTAGTAGGCTCACTAAAATTGATCAATTAAAGGAAGGCAAAGCAGGGCAGAGAGCATTTCATACTGGACAATGTTTGGCCACCTGGATCAGCCTGGGTGGTGACCAGCACATACCCTTGGCACATACCTTTGGAGCAGAATGCTCCAAAGACATTTTGGTGGGCTGAGACTGGCATTTTCTCCCATTGCAGTTGGCCCTGCAACAGTCACAGGCTCCAGCTCCCAGCAGTGAAGGAAGCTGAGAAGGTAGACAGGTGGCTTTCTAGGCCATGTTGTCCACTACTAGGTTGGGGAATAAACCTCTCAGAGTTAGCCATACTGTAAGAGAGTCAGAAGTATTCTGGCATGAGACAAGCAGCATGATTTCGTATACTTTCATGTACTGCAGATGACTGTAACTACAGGACAATGGGGAACAGGAAAATGAAAACAGATTTCATTCTAGAGGTTCCAGGTTGGTTGCCAGGAACAAACATTCCTCCATATCAGATTTCACTAACTTTTAAAAAATATTTTTTCACTGAATTCTAAAATATCTTGTTCACAATCTCATTTTTCTGGATTAGCAGAGGTATATGTGTGCGTGCTTCTGTGTGTGTGCGAATGAATGAATGAATGAATATGAATAAATACAAATATAAAATTGTTGCAAAAACTAACTCTGTGGCTTAGAGACCCTGGGCTGGCAGCACAGCACACTGGCATGAGGTTCTAAAACTTAACACAAATGAAAACAACCCTGGTCAGACTATGTGTCAGAGGCTTTGAGCTGCCTGAAGACAGAAAGCTAAAGACAGCAGCTCCTTCTTTCCTTCATTTATTCACCCATATAATTCTCTCCTTCCTTAATTCACCCACATCAATGTCTTAACAAAGTAAGTCTTTAACACATGCTTGGTTAATAAATAAAGTTATTTAGTGACCTATTTAGAGTGGACTTTCACATATTATTTAAGTGGAAAAATCCCTGTATTTAAAATGAGTTACATCTAAGCTGAGGTGCCCAAACTCAAGGGCAGTGGTGGCTAACCCATATGGCATGCAAGGCACAGCTGGCTGTTTGTTGTCACTGAAAGCTCTAAAGGGTTTGTCACCACCACTCTAGGGCATCAACTCCAAAAGTTGGGGGAGTGGTGTAATGCTTCAGCACTGGGTCTTACAGCCACAAGTGCACTGTAAGAGCACAATTGGTGCAGCCCTAGATCATTCCAGGCAGCCGTCCCTTGTAGGATATATATAATGATTTTTGGCCCCTACCAAAAACCCATAGAGCAATGCATATTCTCATCTACTCCCTTTACCAAGACACTGCAAGCAATCCTAGAGTGTGCTGGAGAAATACAGCACAACAAGGAAAATTACTTCTCCTGCAATCATTGTTTTTCAGTTAGCATCTTCACAGATCTCTACTCCTGGGTCAAATTAGAGCTGATCAAGTAGAGGGTGGGCCTATGGACTACACTTACCTTCAAAGAGAAAGGAACACTCATAATGCCCATTTGCTTTTAAAGGTTCCCATATAGTAACAGTATTAAGCTCTCATTTTAAGCATTAGCTGAAAGAGTGTTCAAAGCCTTAAAAGGGAGAGGGGAAAGTGAGGGAGCCTGCCGAGGCATCACAGCTGCCTTGAAAGCTGGAGAACGCTGCAGTCACAGTCCATCAGTTTCATGCCTGTGGTTTCCTTTCATTCTCAGAGTCAATTTAAATTACTAATAATCAGGAAACCTACATGACAAGACATCCATTAAAGACAACTACTAATAAAATCAAAACTAAATATCAAATCGGATCATAATACCGCTGGCTCCAGGGTTATCATTTAAACTTGTATGAAGTGCAAACTAATATAGTGGAGGCATTGCTCCGAAGCACAAAATTAATTGCCTTTGTGAGTTCTACCAGCTCACAAAACTCCTTCAGAGAAGTTACCATTTTGTTAACAAATAGCAGCCACTTAAAATCCTAGATGTTGTATCACATAAACGCTTGGTGGGACAGAGACATGAGGGGTAAATTTTTATTTAAATTTCCTTATAAACTAGGGGATCTCCTTGCTCTAATCACATGAACCCTAAGTGCAAGTGTATCATCTAATTTTTAAAAATGTGATGCAAATAACTTTAACTGAGAAAATATGACTATTTTTTACTTTTCTTTTTGCCTATTAGTTACTATTCAAATTATGCTGAGTAAATATATAGTCAAACTGTAGCCCAAGAAACTCAGCAATGATGGGCAATATTAACATATCAAATTTAAATGAGAGACCACCAGACCTGCAGTCAATTGACCAGAATACTACTCTCAGATTGGGTCAGATAACTTGAGTATGTAACACCTTCTCTGAGCTTTACTGGTAAACCGAGGGACAAAAGAGATCAGGACCAAACCTTTCTGGAAAATCATGAGTGAAGTTTTCTGATAAACACTGTACTTAAACTGCTTCTCTCTTGAAAGAGTAAGGTCCCCAGCATGGGCTATGCCTGACAAAGAGATGTTTATAATAGATCTTATTTAATTTCTATAATAATATTGTGAAAGGGAATGATAGTCCCTATTCCATACATAAGAAAATAGAGTTCAGGAAAGAAAGCCATTGTGCAAAATCACATATTCTGGGCAGAGTGGGGATTCAAGCCTAGGTTTGTCTAACAAAATATAACTTCTTTCCTATTTCTTCCACTAAGAAAAAGAAATACTTCTGTAAAATTGAATTGTATTATTTATACAGCACATGTCTTAAATAATCTCAGCTCATTCAAGAAAAGAGGACACACCATTTAAAATTCCTAAACTCTATTTTAATTCAGATTCTTTACACTTTCTTTACAGTTATGTAATTTTGAGTAACCTGATGGGCAAAGCACTGGAAGAGCCTTTGACAATCTCCCAGAGGATGCCTGCGGCCACTCCAGTTCCTTGCAGCTTTTGCCAGAGTACACAGTTTGTTCCCTACTATTCTAATCCACCACTGAAATACCAAATAGTGTGTTGCTGGAATGGCCCCTATCCCTGCAGCATGCATGGTCCAAATTTTCGCAAAGCAGCTACAAAAGCAATTTTGGAAACATACAACTCTTAACAACTCTCCCATCTGGTTTTCACACCAGAAGTTACAGTCAGCTCCTGTTTTCTGGGAAACTAGCTGTCTTTTCATCTTGCTGGGTATATGTTATATTTGTCTGTCAGCAAATTGGGAAATGGTCTCCATCCTGACAGGTAAATTTTGAAAAGCCTTTAAAAAGCACATACACTAACATGAAGGGAAAAAGGGGAAATTTTTCTGTTTTGGACTCTGGCTATTTGCTCTTTACAGCTTAAATGTCAAGGGAATGGGATTTCCCAGGTAGATGTACTAATGTAAAATGCATTAGTATTAAGGTTGGGGCTCCCAATCTACCCAAGGCCAAAGGGTTAATACAAAGTGACAGAATTTAATGACTGCTATTATGGTTGCCAAGCAACCCAGAGAAGGTGTACCATAAAGGCCTAATTAATGAATGAGGTAGCAAGAGTTTCTGTTAAGTTGGTAAGCAGTTCACAGTTCACCATTGGTTGGCTTTGCCCAGATGGTAATACTCTTAAGCTTTCTTAGCTCCACTGAGCAGCAGCAAAATAATGTGATTAGAGTTGCAGCACTGGCTAAAGTTCTGACATCCTTTCCATACTCAGTACAATTTCTCAAATCAGTTGAAACAACAGCCTCCTGCAGAGATTCATATTGATGGAAGCATGCTTGCATTTTGGTTCTCAGATGATCCAAGTCCAAAAGGACAATGGAATGAGTCTCTTCTTGGCACTCTGTTGCTGCAGTAGCATTAAGATTAGTCAAACTTTGGGACCCAGACTGGATTACTCATTTGAAATAGGGGCTTTGTTGAGGGAAAAAGGGTTCTTTGTAAAGGGGAACCCAGATGAAAGTAATGATTACAACCAGAGTGTCCATAACTTGCCAAACTCTGTACTAGGTACTTTACATTATCTCTAGTCATCACAACCCTGTCAAGTCTAAACCATTGCTCCTATTTTTTAAGCTAAGGTTCAGAGAGGCGAAGTGCTTTGCTCAGCCTTACATTCATTGCTGGACTATGGTTGAGCCATGATTCAGATCCTGTTCTGGCCTCTGAGCCCATTTTCTGCTCAGTGCACTATGCTGCCACCACAGGGGATGACAATCATGAAGACAGCTGCCTACCTGCATATACCCCGGCATCCAACACAGAGCTAGTGCTTACATATGTATTATCTTACTTGATCTTCATCTGACTCTGCTGGTAGTATACATCCTCATTTTAAGGGGAAGGAAAAGGGGCTCAGTCCAAAAAGTAAATGAGGAAACCAACCCTTGAAGTCAAGTCTGTGGATGCAAAGCCTACTCTTTCACTGTACCTCTAAAACAATCCTGACTCATAATTAGACTTGCCCTAACTCAATTTCTGTACTGAAAATGAACAACATGCTCAAAATTACCCCATTTCTTACACACTGTGATCATCAAATATGTGAACTTTTCATTTTAGAATGTACCTTCTACATCCAAATGAAATCACCTCACATTCAAACAGAAGGCCCTAAGAGCTGATATGATATGTTGGCAAGAGAGGATAACGAGTTTTTGCTATCCCAAACATCAGATAATTCCTGAAGAAAACAAGAAGGGGGTGGGAGCATGGGGGCACGGAGAAGACGCAGCTGTCTCTGATAGCCTAGAGCGCCAAAGGGAAATGTTCTTATTCGTCAGTGGAAGAGTGTCTCTGTATGCTGAGGACGCAAAGAGGGCCCCAAATGAACAAAGGTAAAGAGAAGAGGAAGAAAGACTGGTCTCAGGCCAGTTAAACTGTTCTCATTAATGGGGCTACAACTTCAAAATAATCAAAGTAGAGGACCCAGCTCAATCTAGCAAAGGAGCAGAAGAATTGCCCCTCTGATCCTTTCATTTACTTAAACACAGGCTTTTTATGAGGCCCAGCAACTACTACACACGGTCACTTTTCTGACTATTGGGTCTATTTAAAATACATTCAAACTCTTCACATTAATCTTGGCAGAGGTAATTTTATCACTGTCAACGTTTTCTCTTATGGGTCGGGCCCTGAATATTTACAGCTGACTCTTACTTCTCTATGGCAATGTCTAAAATCCAAGACAGGTTTCTTACTGCCATCCAGATATGTGTGAGCTGCCTCTGTTCTGCCGTTTGTGAGCACACACTTGGGGAACACAACTCAGTGCTAGTTTATGGAAAATGGAATTAGACTGCATCAGTCACCTTTGCCTAAAAGAAATGGCCTTTACTCTGTGAATATTTAAAAAGCAAAGTGTTCAGGATTTAAGAACAAAACACAAGACATCAGATTATAAATGGTACTCCTTCCAAGAGTGTAACCAAGTGAGAAATGGCTTCTGCCCTAGACTCCAAGTTTGCCAACTTGCTCATTCATTCTCACACCAACTTTTTTTCTTCCTGTCTTACCTTAACGTAGGTTTCTCATATCTTATCTCACAACTAGTCCCTCCATGCTAGAGCCCAAATGATAACAAATGTGATTATGCTATTTCCTGCTGAAGATTCTCTAGGTCACTCTTCACTGGCTTCAGGACCAAGCCCCAAACCTAACACACGGCAGGTACCCTTTCTCTCTGGATCTCCCAATCTCATTTCCTCCCAGTCCCCACAGAGCTAGAGTATGCTCCAGGCACTCTGAATGATTTGCCACTCTGCAGAAACACTGTGCTCTTTCAGTTCTGAGCCTCTACCTGTACTGTTCAAACCTGCCTGCAATGCTCTTCCTTATGCCAGTTTCTGCCCCATTCCTCACCCACAGGGGTGACACTCTTAGTTGTCCTTTAAGTCATTTCTCACCTCCTATCCCACCAAGTTATGTGAACTACTTTCAAACATTTACACATTACCACATTCAAATCACTGGTTTGCCCATCCTGTCTCTGTATCTTCAGTGTTAACTGCACTGCCCAGTTTATAGCAGAATGCAGTAAATATTCACTGAAACAATGTTCACTGAGTAGGTGAATGGACTGTATCTAACACTAACCCTATTCTACTGTGATCTTTGCTTGCTGCCCAGGTTATTAAAGAACAAAATTCAAAATTTTTCTTTCTTCATTATTCTTGAAGGCACTAAACTAGTCTAACCCTTTCTATTTTTAGCATATGGTGCTCACTCCATTTTTAAAGTCATTTAGGCTTCTCCAATTAAGCTACATTTCTCCTCCTAACTTTCAGACTTCGAAATTGAGAGCCACAATATAAAACAAGCACCACTCATTAAAGGCGACTGAGAGAGGAAGGATATTCGAGATCACACCTATGTAACTTCTAATCAACTTCTAAAAGCACATATACCCTTTAATTTCATCGTTTATGGTACTGAAAAGTAAACTCTACAGTCTCAGGCTGCTGGCTCCAGGCCAAACTCGACTTCAACTCTGGCACAAAGAGTTAACCACCTGGAGTAGCTCCAGAAAGAGGAAAAGAAACAGGGAAGGGAAGAGAGGACAGAGGAGCTTAAAATTGGGGGAAAAATTACTAAGCTGACTTGAGAAGCCTGGTTGATTCAACATGAAAGCTAAGATACAGACAGGAGGTGGCAGCATGGACTTAAGGTCTGAGTATCAAAAAGCCTGGTCAGGCCACCCCAGCTTTCGTCTCAATGCTATGCCATAGATGCCCAATCTTTCTGGGCACAGGTTGTCTTCCAAAAAGTAACCCACCTCCCTCAAGGTAAAGGATATCCTGAGAGCAGAAAGACCTAAAGAAAACAGCAATTCCCAAAAGAATCAAATAATAAGAAATATGAATTCCCAAGTGACTTGACAGCACATACAAAATGGTCAGAATCTGAACCTGCAGTTTGGTTTTGACTAATATTTTCAATTACCTTCTATGACTCAGAAGCGTGACACTGGCTTTATTGTCTACCTCTTCAGTCTGGCTCAGAAGCCATTAACAAATGCAGGTTCATGGAAACTCTTAGTAAAGATAAATTCAAAAGCAAATCTTACTCATTTTTTCTTTTCTTTTTTTTTTGGTACCGGGGATCGAACACGGGTCCTTGCACTTGCGAGGCAGGCGGTGGAACCACTAAGCCAAATCCCAGGCCCTAATCTTATTCATTTTTTAAATCTGTTTCAAGAGTGCCAACTTTATAGTAAAACATGTCTGCAACTGCAACGTCCCTCAGAGTGCAATGACACCAATTATGCCACATGCTTCACTAATTGTTAAAGTTCTGGAAATAGCTAAAAATTTAGAAGTTGAATATGAAACACTCTTTGTGATATTTTTACTCAGAAATCTTCAGTATCAGTAGTGTAACTGTGGGTTAAATGTTAAAATCCAGTGACATTCAGGGAAGGAATTTATAAAGCCTTTTAAAATACTTAAAAGCTGAATGGCTCAGGTCTTTGATGTGACTGAATGCTTTGCAAACCAACTTGAGAAAAGTTTCCTTCTCTCCAGTATGCAAGCAAAGGCAGCTGCTGGACCACAGGTTCTAGAGTGTTATTTGGAAGCATTTCAGCATCACCCTCCTTATAATTCAAACCCTGGTTTGTGTCTGTTTTTATAGGTCATTGTTGGCCAGATGGAAAATATTAAGGAAAAGATACTGCAACTAAACCAGCAGGCTGTAGCACACAGTCACAGGCTCCAGTTAACCACCAGCAGATCTGCAGGCAGGCTCTGCTCGGTTATAAGCAGAGCTCCAGTGCATCCTCTGCCCAGCAGCAGGAGGGCCCCTGCCAGCTGAGAGCTGCCACTGTGCCAAACAGACTGTGCGGGTCTCACTGCTCTGATGCTTACAGAGAAAGAGGGAGAATCGATGGGCTCCTTTGTGAACAACTTCTTGCGCTTCTGAGCTGTGACCAACTTCAAAGGTTGCATAACTTAATCCAGTCACAAATTATGCCCTAGATGTTTTGAGGCAGTTTTCTTCCTTGGGAAATAAACTGTGGTCACTTACAAACTGCATTCTAACAGGTAGACAACAACAACAAAAGAAAAACAAGTTCAGATACTGCATAACCAAATATATTTCTACTTATTATTTAAGCTAATTTTCAGAAAAATCTAACTGAATATTAGTGAATTCAGACCTTAAATGTGAAAGTTTGTGCTGTGCATTTGTACTTACATTTCTGTCTTTATTTGTAGTCCTGGCTTAGTGTTGACTCACTCTCAGGTTTGTGGAACAAAAAGTCTAAATTGCTAATAACGGCTAAACTTTACTAATAGCTTCATCTGCAACCAGATATTCTTTTCAGGACTTTGTATGTATTAACCCTCAATCCCACCCCCCAAAGTCATTTGTACCAAGAAAAGCTCTCATTTAGAAATGATATCAGGTAGGGTTAGGGTTTTTATCATTATCACTTCCTTTACACAAAGGCCTAGGATAATTCAATAGTAACTTGCCTAAAATAAAATCCAAGTTTGAATATACATCCAGATTCTTCCACTACTCCTTGCTGCCTCTACATACAATGTGAACATACTTTAGCCATTCTAAGCATGACTGTTTCTGACATGCACTAGACCATGAAGTCCTTGAGGACAGGGCTAATACTTTATTCATAGCGGAATCACCAGGCATCAGCACAGAAGATCAAAGAATGAAAAGAATGAATGGACAGAAGGAAGAGCCTCCAGACTTGCCCATGTACAATCACCAATGATAAGGCCGGGTGTGGTGGTGCACTCCTGTAATCCCAGCACTTGGGAGCCTGAGGCAGGAGGATTGCTATGAGTTGAAGACCAGCCTGGGCTTCATAGTGAGTTCTAGGTCAGTCTCAACTACATAGTGAAACCCTGTCTCAAAAAAAACAAAACAAAATAAAACAAACAAACAAAAAAGAAAAACCAATCACCAATGATAGGTAGTACCACATTTGTGTTCAACTGTCCCAAGAAAGGAATTCAGGATTTGGGATTTTCTTGATAATGGAAGAAAAAAATTGTTGAATATTGATTTTTAACCTACAATCCAGAGAACAAGTAAGGGGTTCAGTAAGAGTTCTTAATGTCTATAAAGCTTTTGTAAGAACACTCATAAATATTTTTTGAGACTGTACCAGGAACTCCCAGAAGATTTTCAAAGATGTCTATCATCCAAGAAAGCCCTCTATAAAGTAATAAAATTGAAGAGGACCCTGGAAGGGCAGAGTGAAAGGCCAGAGACTTTGTGGATAGGATCTGTGTTCAAGTCATGACTTTCAAGCAGCCATATAACCTTATCAGGTCACTCTGCAGCTCAGTGCTGTCATCTGTAATATACCCAGTTGTGACAAGAACTGAGTGGGATGATGAATTCTAAAAGTATGGCATGCTATCATCTCTCCACCTAGCTGTACCCCAAGTGTATAAAGTATATAATAAAACAGGAACAGGAGATAGGACAGGACCAATGAAAGAACTATAATGAGAATAACAGCTGCTCTATGTTCCCTGAAATTGGTTTGTTTAGTTAAGAATAAAAACCCAGAAAATACCCACTTTTTCCAGTATCCAATACAAAGTTTAATTTATACCAAGGTAAAAATTAATATATCTACTTTAGATATTCTAAAGTAAATGAAATTGAATGGTATTCTCACATGTAAAGCAAAACAAAAGAAATTTTAAAATGACTATGACACCAGTGGAAAGGAAATATGGATATTATCTCAAACCTAATCTACCTGTCTAAAGAAGAGCACTTTCAGATCCTCCCAGATGTATCGTTTGAAGCTATTTATTTTGAGATCATAATTACAAAATGGTGCAAGGGCTGTGAGATCATAAACAGAAGATGATTCGAAGAATAACCATCAAGAAACAACTGTGAAAGGTACTAAACGATAGGAAAACACCTTCAGAAAACAAAGATTTTAACAGAGTAAAAGTAATTAAAACTCAATACTTAATTTTTAATTGTACCAGTTACACTGTAAACAGAAAAGTAAAAGCAGAAAAGATATATTCAGGTATAAATCTAACAAAATAGCTGTGGGACTATATGCTGAAAACTACAAAACACCAAGAAAATAAATTTTTTAAAAATAGATGTACTGTATTGATTGATTGAAATATTCTTAAATATTCTCGAAATATTCTTAAAATGCCTAAACTGATTTATATATTCAACCGGAATCCAATCTGAATCACAGTAGGATTCTCTGTAGATTACAAAGGTCAAAGAATTTAAAGAGCAAATTTTACTTATAAAGGCAACAGAACCAGAACAACTAACACAATTTCGAAAAAATAAAAAACACAGCTGGAAGACTCATCCTATCTGATTTCAAACTTAACTATAAAGCCACAGTAATCAAGACAGCATGATACTAATAAATACATAGAACAGTAGAATAGGACAGAGTTCAGAAACAGACCCACACACAATAAGAGTTAATTTTTGCAAAAATGAAAAAGTGAATCAATGAAAGATGGTCTTTTCAACAAATTGCACTGGAACAGCTAGATGTCTGTATGCATAATAAGGCAGGGAAGGAGAGGCAGGGAGGAAGGGATCTCAAATGATGCTCAGCACCTTTAAGAATATTAACTCAAAATAAATAATAGAGCTACAGGTAAAATATAAAGTTTAAAAACTTCTAGAAGCAAACATGTAAACACCAAAACATAAAAGATTTATATGTTAAGACTTCATAAAAATTAAAACTGTTTGCTCTGTGGAAAACCACTGTTAAGAGAATGAAAACATTACCCACACAAGGAAAAAAAACATTTGCATATCACATATCTGGCAAAAGACTTGTATCAAGAATATTTAAAGAACTCTTAAAACTCAACAATAAGGAAATTTAAAAAAAAATTTTTTTTGGTTCTGGAGATCGGACTTGGGACCTTGAGCTTGCAAGGCAGGCAGTAGAACCACTGAACTAAATCCCCAGCCCAAATTTTTAAATGGACAAAAAATGTTTGAACACTTTACCAAAGAAGATACACAGATGGCAAATAAGCACAGGAAAATATAACCCAAAATAATTAGTCATTAGGAAACTGCAAATTATAAGATTCTACCACACATGTAGAATACCTAAAATAAGAAAATAGTGCTAATATCTGCAGTTGTTCAAAGTTCAGAACAACTGGAACTGTCATGAATTATTGGTACAAGTGCAAAATGATACAGCCACTTGGGAAAACCAGCAGTTTTATATAAAGTTGAATGTTTCCTCCACATATGACCCTGCAATCCTATTTCTAGGGTATTTAGTCCAGAGAAACAAAACTTGTGTTCAAGCAAAAACCTATTGGTGAATGTTTATAAAAGCTTTATTTATAATCACAAAAACCAGAAACAACCCTAGTGTCCTTCAATGGTGAATGGATAAACAAACCGTAGGCATAGTCATACAATAGAATACCTACCAAATAATAAACAAGAAATGAATCACTGATACACACAACAATGCAGCTAAGTCCCAAATGCACTTGGCTATGTGGAAACAAAGTCCATAAAAGGTCCCAAAAGGTTAATATCATATGATCACATTTTCACGACATTTCACAAAAGGCAAACATACTGGGACAGACAGCACTCTTTGTTAGGTGTTGGGAGTAAGAAGAGGGTGTGACAAATGGCAGCACAAGGGAATCTGGGGAGGAGAAAAGTATATTTTATTGTAGTGGTAGATACATGACTCTGTGCATTCATCAAAACTCATTGTTAGTCATCAAAAGAAGTTTTACTGTTATATAAAAACGAAAATTAGCTGTAGGTGGTGGCACATACCTGTACCCCCAGTACTTGGCAGGCTGAGGCAAGAAGACCACTATGAGTCTTGAGACCAGCCTGGGCTACATCGTGAGACCCTGTCTCAAAACACAAACACAAAAACTAACAGAAAAACCCCTAAAACTAGAATTTAAAGAAGTCTCATCAAATTTCTCACTTTTGAAAAATAAATACAAACACAAAAACAAACAGAAAAGCCCTAAAATTAAAATTTAAAGAAGTCTCATAAAATTTCTCACTTTTGAAAAATAAATGCATTTAAAGTTGTCTGATACCATTATTTCACTGAATTTAGTTAGGAATGCAGGCTTTGAATGCAAGAAATTGTGCCGAGTTTTGGCAAGTTTTTTAATGACTCCAAGCCTCAGTTTCTTCATTTGTCCAATGGGGGTCCTAGTCCCCACTCCTAAGGTTATTATAAGGATTCAAATAGTAAAATGTATAAAAAGCAAATAATAAGCCTTCAACAAATATGAGTTGTTATAAAGTATGCATATTTGAGCAAGTTTTTGTAAAATTCTGGAAATACAAGATATTATATTCATCCAAATGCAGAACTATTCTAAGATTAAAATGTGATAATCTGAGCCCAATAGAGGTCATTTATTCAGAGAAAATTGACTCTTTAGAATACCTAAATGACAAATGATTTACAGAATCATCTAGCTTTCTTATCAGGAGTTAGTATTAGAAATGACTGTTAGGTACCTGCCTGCCTTCAGACACTGGGCCAGGTGAAGGAGGGGAAAGTGTGTGCATTGTATGTCTCTGTATCCTCAGTGTCTACAGTGTCACCCCAAGCACCTAAAGGCACCAAATCAGTGTTTGCTTAATCCAAGTCGGATAAGCCAGAGAGTTCGAGATAAGGAAACATAAAAGAGTGGGAGGAATATAAATTTCAGAGTCAGAAAGAGCTAGATCCAAGTACTGAGAGTATTAATAACTATTCACTGAGGCTTCTTTCCTCTTCTAAAAAACCAAGGTTATTTTTCCCTTGCATGACTATTCTGAAGCCTGAGACAAAGAATACATGTACAGAGCACTCAATCCTCCACATTAGGAGGCCCTAATAGGGCTGGACTTCTACAACAGCAAAGTTCTCTCATATTAACACTTCCCCAGGGAGGGCTCCAGAACAAAGCTTAGGGAAAAACAATTTTTTGGGGGGTGGTACTGGGGATCAAGCCAAGGCTTTTGCATGTTAGCCAAATATTCTATCTCTGAGCTATATCCCCAGCCCCCAAATTTAATTTTTTTAAAAGGTCATATTTGGGGCTGAGGTAAGTATAGCACAATGGTAAAGCACTTGCCTAGCATGTGAGAGACCCTAGGTTCAATCACCAGTAACACAAAGGGATAAAAGAAAAAAAAAAGTACTAGATTTTAAGTTGGTTACCAAGGAAAACTTGTATAAAGGTCAATTATCACAAACAAGCATCATATATTATTATTTAATCTTCAAAACAAACGTTAGAGAGATTTACTGTACTCCTGGTATATAAATGAGAAAACAGAAAAGTCAGCAGGTGCTCAGGGAGAATGTAGGTGAAACCCCAGTGCTGGGAGTTGAACCTTCTGAGTTTTGTATTTGGATTTCCCCCTCAAGAGAATAAATGAATAAATCAAAGGGGACATCAATCTAAACGTTCAATGAACTTCTAAGCATTAACTAATAAAAATTAAAATGCTCTTTTTACCGCTATGGCTGTCTACATGTTCTAAACAGATCACCCAGGGAGGAATGATAAGTACCATGTATAGATCCCCTACTATGTATTTGTCCTTCTGCTGCATAACCTGTAAACACTCTACCTCCTGTAAGGTGGTCCTCATAGCTGCATTTCAGAGAGGAAAAAGTGGGTTTCAGAAGATTATGTAACTTAGATCACAAGCTGGCGAGGGAAGCTGGTAGGCAAAGCCCCATCTTTCTGGCTCCCAACTCATGCTCCTTCCACCACAGTACACTGCCCATCTCCAGGACCTTTATGATGGTCGCATAACAGTTAAAGTCTCAGTCAAAGAAGCCAATTTCAAGATTTCCTCATGGCTTACACAACATGCAGGGCTGTTCCTGAACTTTTAGAAATTGTCTTTTCATTAGTAACAAAATAAGCAGGGAGGTATATTTCCTTTGAAGAAGTTTTTGTATTAAGCAAGCATTCTGAATGCCCCAAACAACATGTACCTTTTAGAAAAATCACTGAAGCTAGTTTTTCTGCATCTTCTCTATAAATGTGCTCATAGCTGAATAAGTAGTTCTGATAAGAACTGAAAATTCTTATACTATCTACACAATCAAAAGAAGTTTTATCTTTATTGAGGCCAAAATCACAAATAAATTAAAAAATGGAAGACTTCAGTGAGTATTTGAAAGCTCTTTTGTGAGCTTGAAAGGGCTAATATTTCCATTTTACTGATAGGGAAGAACCCAGCAGCACACGCAAAAGTATGAACAGGAGTCAAGGGTCTCCCCTCTACTAACTTAATGCTTCTCCTGCTACATCAAGATTCCAAGCTAGGTCGTGTTAAAATGCTGCAAGGAAAAAGTCCCTTGCCCTGTCTTAGTTTCCCAAGGGACAAATGCTGGCAAAGAGAAAATAATAGCATCAAGCCAGTTTTTATTCTACAATAGAGAATAAAGGGGGTCTTGTATTTAATATCCTGGAAAAAAGTGAGAAAAAATGCTAATAGTCAAATCCAATTAAAACTTCGAATACTGCCGTGTATTACAGAGATTGTACCAAAACTTCTATAATCCCTCTGATCATACAGCTCAAAAACATTCATTGAAATAAGGAAAGAAACATCCAAGAAACATGAATCATGGCATAAAGACCTAATGAGCTTGCTGGAATTTAAAAAGATAATTTTGATTTGAATTTTTCAAAATCACAGAATATTTTAGTCTTATGGTGCAATGACAGCCAATGCTCTTATTTTACAGATGTAATTGCTTAGGTTAAGCATCTTGCTTAATATCACCTGGCCTGTTAGCAGTACATTCAGGACTTGAATCCAGATCTTTCCTACATACTACGCTGATGCCAATGGAAACTGCCTTAACTGACTATTGATGCTATAAAGTGATCCAAAAGTTACAAAATGTCATTGTAATTTATTCAATATTTTGAAAACAAAAATTTCACTAAAATCAACCAGGTTAGCTAATAGAGTGTTAATCCTGCCTTGGGTAGAATTATTATTGCCCTAGGTTAAATATTAGCATCTACCCAGCTTAATAGCTAGACGTAATCCCAGCACTGGAAAGGCTGAGGCAGGAGTATGGCCATGAGTTGGAGGACAATCTGCACTACAAAGTAAGACACTGTCTCAAAAACAAAAACAAAACAATACAAACCAAAAAAAAAACCAAACCAGTTTACTTTGGAAAAAGTAAATAAAAAAAAGCATAACACAAGCAAAGATTTTCATGTGCATTCCTTGATCTATAAAATATAACAACAGAAGGTCTCCTTCTCCACCCACCAAAAGGAAATTTTAAAATCCATTCTCTCTGGGTGATTTAGCAGCCATCATCAGTACACAAAAGGGGCAGATAACCTAGGGGTACAAATCACGAGCAGCTCTCATGTTTAAAAACATTTTGAAAATAATATTCTTAAAACAAATACACCTGAATTCTTAGATAATCAATCCCCACACCTCAAATGTGAGTGAACAGACTACAATTTAGGAACTGCTACTAAAGTTTTGCCACTTGCATTCTAAGCCAGTATGTAACCAACAAGTACAAATATCCTTCTGGTAAATTTATATAAGAAAATTTCTTCAAAGACTATTTAAAAGACCTCGTTTGTCTAACAGTCTTATCTGAGAAAACTTCCCAGAAGAATGAGAAATTGAAATAAGAGGAACAATATCCAGAATGCAAAGACCTGAACATATTAACATCTATCAGGGGACTTGTAACTAGCATTTGTTAAAGAGGGATTTAAGATTAATAGCTAAAATGAAATCAAATTTAAAACATATTTAAACTAATCTATGTTTGTTAGATACACAAGATCTCAAGAACAGTCATTATATACAATGAAGAGCCCTAAACAATTGTTTGCCAATTCTCTTTTTAAAAAGTAAAAACCTGTATTACCACAAAGCTGCTCATTGCTGACATCTGGGCCAGATTACATCAAACATTACATTCTTGTTCAACAAAGCGCGCGCGCACGAACGCGCACACACACACACACACACGCACACACACACACAACCTTCCCAATTTAAATGTGTCCCTGGAGCCATAATGAATGAAAACTGCCGAGTCAACTGCTTCTGGATATTCTGGATATGTGTGTGTGAGTGTGCGTGTGTGCGTGTGTGTGTGTGTGTGTGTGTGTAGTGATGTTTTGTTTGCTTGCTTGTTTTTCATTTTTTATTTAATGCATTTTCAATACATCTATGTATTTTTGTCTTCCTTCTTCCACCATTGTCTACTCAATGCTCCAAAAGCTTGTACTCCATTTCTTAATGAAACAAGCCTCATATTCTAACATGCCAAAAAAAGAAAAAAAAACAGCCACTGGTAAGAAATCATTTGAAGGACATCAGCAACTTTTGTTAAGGCTTTTGTTTTATAGTTAAATGCCATTCAGAG
This sequence comes from Fukomys damarensis, assembly GCF_012274545.1. Lineage (NCBI taxonomy): Eukaryota > Metazoa > Chordata > Mammalia > Rodentia > Bathyergidae > Fukomys > Fukomys damarensis. The sequence continues at coordinate 39,381,136 of NW_022900948.1, forward strand.
CAACTTGAACTGGACCTTCCTACCATCAAAGAGAGTAATTCACTGGGTTGCCTGGGATTTGGCTGGCAGGCCATCCTTATATTTATCTGGAGACAACTTTCACCTTTGGCTAGAAAATAGTAACACAGAGCTTGAAATTGACCAAAGTAAGGAAAGTAAATACTACAGAAAGGACTCATTCTGGGTTTGCTGAGGGTATTATTCAAATGTTGGGACCTACAAAACTTAGTTAAAACATATTTTGTGTATGAGCGTACGTATATATACAGAGGGACCCAAAAACATTTAGTCAGCTCTTAGCAGAATGTAACATAACAGGCTTTAGTAGGATCTAGAAATATTTTCACAAGTGAGGTCTGACGTTCAAAATCAGTTGTCCTCCATGTATACTCTCAAGAAACATGTTCAACCACTCTGACTTCAGTGTTGCATTTCATTAGCAAAAGTTACGAAAGGAAAGATTTGTGATGTTTTTTAGAGCTGACTTAAGTTTCTAATAATTACTTTACAGACACTGAAGCAGCCAGTGCAGTGAGGGAAAATAAAAAGTGACCCTTGGACTTTTCTTCCCAAGCTTCAGGATTCCAAATTTTCTTATTAAAAATAAGTGTTAAAACATTTATCTTTCCTAAGCTTTACAACTAGCTTCCTGTTCTGAATAAAGACAATTTTCAGATATAAATAAAACTTAGGGAGAAAGCCAGATTTTAAAGCATCTGGGAGTGACGAATTGAGAAAAAAATGTGGTAACCCTCAGAAAAATCTCAGTCCAACTTAGAATGCATAACTGAAAGTTATCTCATATTTTCAGGTCCCACTCTTATGAGATGATGAACTCATACTATCTTTTAATGAGAGGCTTGTATCTGCCTTTGATGTGTGAAAGACACTCCCAGCTGGAGAAGAGTACAAGAAAGATCTAAAACATTTGCTTCAGCTGCAAAGAGCTATTAATGAAAGTTTAGAAAATGAGGTGGCATTAGGGGGAAAATCTTTATAAAAAAAAAAAAAGATGGCATACTCTCATCTCATGAAATCTTAAGAGGAAAATATTCCAGTAAAACAAAATCTGGCAAATAATCTTCCCTCCTCTACACACGAGAGTTCTTCACAACCCCTCTACCTTGTCCAGAGCACATTTTTAATTCCCTGGTATAAAGGAGATTTAAAAAAAGGGAGGCTTCATATAATTTTCTATTGATACAAAATATCAAGGGTGAGACTCATAACAAACACAGAGGCTATAAAATCCAACAGATTCAATGGTTTACACAGGGGAATTTAGAATTCTTACAAATAAAATTAAGCATTTTTTTAAAAAAAAAAACAGCACTTACGGTGAAAAATCCATGGTGAAAAGGAACTCAACAAAGTTCAGAGAAGTCTTACATTACTAATGTTCTGAGAGCACTATCTTATTTGTCAAAAATAAGCAAAAACAAAATTTAGCTTTCTTAATCACCCTTGCACCTAAATGTATTTTCTAACAAAGGAATTCTATTTGTAGTGCATAGACAGATAAAACAAGATTAAATAATTTCCATAGGCTGTTACAGGTTTTCTATACAACATTTGGGACACTTTTCATCACTTTTAACTGGTCCACAAAGTAATTCTTTCTCTGAATAAGCAGGAGATTTGCAGAAGAGCAAATTATTTTCCTCATGATTCCCTGATAAGGATAAACAAGCACATGAGGAAAATATTAAGTTAATTCCTAGATAAAAAATTGTATGTTGCTAACCCCTAAAGTAGGTATTTTATATAACATGTTTATATCTATATTAACAACTTTACAAAATAGGTCTCATATTACAGATGTGGGAAATGAGGAGGAGACAAGTCAAGTGATATGATTTGTCACATGGCTAAGAAATAGGAACTTTATTTTTAATTGACACATAATATTTGCACATATTTATGAAGCATAACATGTTAATTTGATATCTAAATCAGAATGTGAATCTACTTCTAAATCTAAATCCTTTGCTTCAGAATACCAGATAATTAAACATAATAGGGTCACCTACCTTTTGTGGAAGAAATAAGTGCCCTAAAGTAAAGGTACTGAGGAAGGGAAACTCGTGTGTGTGTGTGTGTGTGTGTACACATTCAAATACAGAACTGGAAAATAAGTTATCTCTGCAACTTTTCTTATTCATTCAAGTACTTACAGGGCACCTAATATGGGCCAGGTATTATCCTGGATTCCTTCAGTTGAACCTAAATCCTTGTACCCTCTCTAGGAAATTACATAATTTCTCCCTCCAAAGTTTCTACATTCCTAGGCCAATATGACATTCCTTTTTTTCTTCTCACACATGCTTGGCTGAAATCACGCCAAACCTCAGCAGCTTTCTGAAGTGATAAGTCTGCTAGAGTATTTATGTTAAAAATAACAATTTCAACAGCATAACTTGAAATAAATATTCTACTCCAACAACCAAAATTTTACAAGTGGTTAAGGAAAAAGGGATATGAACTTTCTTCATATCCGGATATCTCAAGATAATTGACAACTAAGATAGCTTCCCAGCCCACCATCAGCATGTCAACAGTATGAAAATAAACTTTGTCAGCAGAAGAACCACTTCTTCTTTTTAGCCTGATTAACTCACCCATTTCTCAAAATTTCAGACAATATATTTCAGGCAATGCAGTCTTTTGGAATAAAGACAAGATCTAGGGAAAATATTCATTTCTCAACTCAATTACTATGTTGGTTCGCAGAGGCAGCAAATGGTTGAAGGCCGCTGCTTAGGATTCCCTTTGATAGTAGCAGGGGAGAGAAAATGCTTAACCTCTTCATTTCTCAATTTCCCCAATAAGGAAATAAAATGGAAAAACATTATGGTTGCCCCTTCAACTTGACAAGCAACTGAACTTTGCTACATGAAGCTCCAGAGTGCATGAGCGATGGAGCACCATGCAAAAATGATAATCCCCTAATCTGAGATTCAAATTCATAGTCTATACAGAAGCAACATGACACTGTGAGGATTCAATTAAACCTTCTAAGGGGAGAGGGACAAGACCAGGATCGTTCCCATCAAAAAAGAAAGGGCAGTTGTTTTTTTCTTTCCTTTAAAAAGAAAATACTGAGAGATAATTCTGATGTGTCTGTCCCAGTCAGAGCACTTGGAAAATGTGTCCAATTCAGGCTAGAGTGTTGCTTTTCGAGCGAAGGGTATCACAGAGCACTGAGTTCAGTCTCCTGTGCACATACATAAACACAAGTGCACAGCACCCCAACGCTCTTGTCCCCTCGGCCTTACAGCATTGCCAGTTGGCAAACCCAAGCCAGGAAGTTGTCAATTCCAATTGCGTTTAGGCCATGTAGTCCTATTAAAGAAGGCTTGCTGGTTAAGGGGCGTCCTCTGTTTCCAAAGCATGGGAAAAAAAAAAAAAGGCTATGCTTAGATTGGAGCTGGCAACTTTCACTGACTAGAGTTTTCAAGGGGCTATGAATGAGTTTAACAAAGGAGGTCTGTGGCTAGTTTCTGGCTGAAGTCCATGTCAACAGTTTTTAAGGTCACAGGCCACACTAACTAACATTTATTCCCAGCAGACCCTGTTCTAAACACAAGCTGTAAGTAGTACAAATTTGGAATTTTTCTATAATCCCTTGAGATATTCCTGATCCTTCCACATGTTTCTGCTCAATTAAAAACAATTCTCACTTTGCACCACAAGAGAGGCCATGCTCTGCAGTCTGAGTCCATCCTTAGGGTAGATGAACAAAAACCTGGCAAATCAAAGGGCTTGAGTGGGGAAGGGAAGGAATTCAGCTGGATCACACTGAAAAGTACAGACAGCTCCCCAGGGGCTCAGTTTGTGAAAGCATAAAACGGGTTATGACAGAGATCCTGAGGCCATAAAAAGCAGGTTTGAGGCAGGCGTTGGGAATAGATTCTTAGTCATTTTACACAAACAAGATAAAAATTTCTGAGAAAATTAAAAGGTCAACTGGGTGAATGGAGAATGATGATAATGTACAGAACATATGCTAAATATCCCACTGTGAAATTAATGCAATCATTTCTCAATTAAGACCAAACTCTTACATCTAACATTCTAAAATCAAGGTGCTTCTTGGGATCAATCTGAGAATTTAACAGTCTTTTTTTCACCCTGAAAGGATGTTTATACATCAATGGCACATTTTATAACTGAAGGTATTTTTACATCTTGCAAGACAACATGGGAATAACTACTTCGGACCAAGCGCCAAGTATGTGACAGGTAATGTGCATGGTGTATTTATTTTTTTTAAATCTCTCCTGTTGTCCATGGGAAGTATTTCCCATTTTATGCATGGGGAAACAGGTTCAGAAAGGTGATGTGATTTGATTATGTTCATAGAGCTAACAAGTGGTAGAATCAAAATTTAAACATAGGTCTGATTCCAGAGCTCAAATTTGTTCTACAAACTTAGGGGAAAACACATACTAGAGTTATCAGCTATCACTGTGATAGTTAAAGCACTAATGTCTGTAGCATTCTCAATTTAGAATTATAAAATATACTGAAGATAGTTATAAAAAGGAATTAAGATGGTATGTACATGTACCAATTTTACACAAGGAATGTAAACATCTTGTACTGCAAACATGTACTATATAAAAACCATAAACTACAGTGAAATTAATATCTGGATTAGAAATGACAGGCTAAAATTGCAAAAAAAAAAACCCCAAAAAATCTAATTTATTAAAGAGATACAGAAAGAAAATTAAAGGGCCAGGGATTTAGCTCAGTGATTCCGGCACCTGCTTCATAAGCACAAGGTCCCAAGTTTGATCCCTGGTACCAAAAGAAAAAGAAAAAGAAAATGAAAAACACCCGAACCAGGTACGGTGGCGCACACCTGTAATCCCAGCACTCAGGAGGCTGAGGCAGGAGGATCGCTGTGATTTGGAGACCAGCCCGGGCTACACAGTGAGTTCCAGGTCAGTCTCAACTACATAGTGAGACCCTGTCTCAAAAAACCAACAAAAAAGAAAGAAAAGAAAATTAAAAACACCCATGGTCTCATTGCATAACTATTTGTATTAATATTTTGGCATCCAAGTAATTTTCCTATATATTTCTCACAAAACACAGATAATATATCTAAACATTTGTCTCTTGCTTTTTTTTTAATATAGCATTATGTGCAGGATGTTTTCCATGTTATCAAATAATCACCAAAAAACAATATTAGTGGCTACATGGTATCTATTTATATTTAATTATCCTATTATTTCTAGAGCTTTAAACTGTTTCTAATTTTTCATTCTTATACTATGAAAAAAATCCTTGTACATACATCTATATACACAATTCTGAGTTTTCCTTAAAACAGATTTCCAAAAGTGGAAATTACTTTAAAGGCTCTGAATATATGTTGCCAATTATATTTCAGCAATATTGGACCATTTTACATCCTGATACCATTCAAGTACCCACTTTACTGCCACCATGTGTCATTTTCAAGTGGCCATGACCAAGGCTCGTATACAGTTGGTTACACACATACCCACATAAATCTCACCTATGACAATGGCATGTACACAACTGCTCTACTCTTTTATTTGCACTGACCAGTAAGAGGTATCAATGACTACCCTGAGAAGATCCCTTTCTATATTATCTCTAATTCTAAAACAAGTAGAGCTGAAGAAAATAAAGATTCTAAAAGAGTAAACAGACAACCTAAAAGTGCACTTCCCAATCCAGAGGACTGGGATGCAAGCTCTGACTGCAGACCATACTCTTTATGCCATGCTATTTGTCTTTTCAGGTATAATCAACTTTTCTTCCACAACTCCAGGGACTGCCTTTTCCTCTAGTAATGCCTCTGTAGACAATGAGGACACATTACTCTTTTGAGGTCAGATAGGCAATAATACTTAGACCTCACAGGCTGTAAGGAAGACTGAATGCTGGTGTGCTATCTTCAAGAAACAAGAAGCAAGTGGTAGTACCAAATGCTCATACACTTTGGCAGAACAAAAAAATGGTACAATTGCTTCAAAAAACAATTTTGACATTATCACAACAAAGCTGAAGATATACATATCTTATGTGATAGCTATTTAACTCCTAGGTGTATACACAGAAGTGGCTTGAGTCTATGGGCACAAGTATACTCATGAAAGAATTTCCACAAAAGCCAAGAACTAGAAACAGCCCAAATGGCCACCTACAGCTGAAGGAACAAAGAAACACTGGTATGGAACATCTCATAGCAGAGAAAACAAACTACAATTATATGGATGAATCTGAAATAAGAATAAAAACAATGATTCCAAGAAAAGAAAGATGGGAATGGAATTAACATGAGAAAAAGAAAAAAATGGAAACAAAGTCTTTGTAGATAGGGAGAGGTAGAGGGGTTGAAGGGAGGACAGGGGAATGGGGAAAAAATAAGAACCAATACGGATTATGTAAAGGTGCAAATTTCCAAGGATGAATGTCATTATATTGTATATCTTAAATGTACCAATAAAGTTAATTTAAAAAAATTATTCCAACTTGTATGATGAAACTTATACAGAGTTCAAAACCAAAGCTACATTATGTAGAAATGCATATACATGTGAAAAAAATTAATACTTGTTAGTATACCACTAATTTCTTAACTGAGGTGATGATTAGACAGCTATCTGCTATATAATTATTCATGTGTTCTTATATATGCATTCAATGCCCTTTTCTGTTTGCAGATTATATTTCACAATTTATAAAAGAAAGGTACAAGTTTGTAATAAACATTTACATAGTAGATACAATATAGAAAGGACTTCTATCAAGTACTCCCTGTTTTATTTGATCTTTAAAACATTATTTTGTTTGTATTAACCTTAATTTGACATTGAGGTAAATGAAAAAAGATCATATGCTAGATAATATATTTTATTAAAAATTCTTCTCTTGTACAATGCTGGGGATCAAACCGATGATCTCATGGATGCTAAGCAAGTGCTCTAGTACTGAGCAAGGTTCTCACTCATATATCCTATTTTTTAAAAAAAGATTTTTAAAAATCAAATTATGACATGCATTATGGCACATACTTAAATTCTAGTAATTGGAGACGCTGAGACTGGAGGACTTTAAGTTCAAGCCCAGCCTGGGCAATTTAGCAACTTAGTGAGGCCCTGTCTCAAAAACTAAAGAAAACTAGCTAAGTGTGAAGGTCCTGAGTTCAATCCCCACTACAATTAATTAATTACCACCAATGTTCTTTCCATTATAATACAAGTACTGAATATAATGAAAGGATAAGTTCAAGGGATTCTGAAAATTAAATTTTCCTCATATAAAAAAACCTAGAATTATCACCAGGGAATTTTTGCCCTCCAAAAAAAGATAACAAAGTATTATTTTTGGAAGCTAGGAGACAATGGTTATCTTTAGTCAATAAGGATGATCAGCATTAATTATACTTCCATAGGCTCAAAAAAAGGTACAAACTAAAATTTCCTTAACACTGGTGTCCAAAATTGCAAAATTTACAGGAGCGGCAGTGAAAATTTTAGTTCACTAGAAAATATTACAATAGCAAACATACATTCTTTAGAGTCTTCTTTTACTTTGGAGTTGTTTTTATTTGCAAGAACTTGTTTTTTTTTTTGTCTTAATCCCCTAATGACTTTTCATTTTCCTATGGGACAAAAATTAGGGGTGAGGGAAGGAAGGAGGAAAACCAGTCATTGCAAGATCTGAGGCAACAAACTATAGCATACTGAATTTCACCTAACTTCTTTTTCTATCACACTTTAAAATAAGTTTTTTTTTAATCAAGATTTTTAGAGCCAAGCATTTTTGCTGCATTTTGGGCTCATTAATACACATAAAGAGCTAGTTAAAATACCAGGCTGAATAAATGAACAATGGGGCACTTAACCCCACATACAAAGCTACTCTCATTTTACTTCAAAGGCTTTGAAATAGAATGGCTAGAAACCATAAATGATGCCTCTTTGAATTAATTTTGTAATAAATATTGCTTGTATTATAGATAAGGGATTAGAAATCTCCATGCAATTGTCTCACACTTGTGGAGCTAGTTAAAGGACGATTATCCTTAGTTTTGGCTAAGATTATTGGTAGTTTCAAGTCCCCTAAATATGAAATAAAAACCTATTCCACTTTTACTATATACTACAATATAGCATTTAATTTTCTCTACAATATTTAAAAATTCCATGAGTTCTGACAAAATTAAGATGTGTATAATTTTTTTCATTGAGAATGCAATATTTCTAAAATCAAAAGTATAATGCTAATGATAAAGGTTATGTTATGCTATTTTTTGCATTTTACAATACTCCGCATACTAATATAAAAGGATTAAAGGTGTAAATATACAAAGTGAAACATAGAAAGGAAAAGTAAACTAAACCCATTATTTCCCACTTGTTTTAACTAAGATTTTGGTACTATTTTTATACTTTATGTTCACTGTTTTCAAAAGCTAATAACTATTCTTCATAGTTAAGACTCAGGTAATGGCTCACATGTTAAAATAAAGAGTAGTTGAGTGGTTTTTTCTTTAAACAAAGATACCAAAATAATTAACTGAATGACAAATAACATTACAACTAGATTTTCAAAAAGAATATAAGTCTCAGCAAGAAATATTTTTTCAGATTACTAAGAGCTTCTTCCCTTATAAATCAGTTTCAAATAAATTATGTAGTAAAAACATTCTCAGGAAAGAATAATGATATGTAAAATTGCTTACAATTTAGTAACTGAAGAGGCTTGATACAAAACTGTACCTATAGCTGACTCCAATTCAAAGAATGAAACACCCCTAGTCATTATTACTACAGTGGTGAGATGACAGATCTCTCACTTATTATCTGCTTTCTAAATTCCTCTAATGAGTAAGTGTATGTTCATAATCTCAAAAAAAAAACTTTAAAATAAGTGCTTCATAACTGATTGTTTGAATTGCAGGATGTTCAAACTTCAGAAGGCTCAATTCTTTTTCTGTAGAGAGCCATACTATTACTTCAGACTCTGCAGGAGGGAGAGATGTTAGGTTTCTCCTGCTCCTCAAACTGATCACTGAAAGACAAACTTCACTTCAGACTCTTTCTGTATTCACAAATCTATCTTGCTCTTAAAATATGAGTGCAGCTTAGATACAAGTGGTGATTTTGGGCTGAAGCATATTTTGAATCATTTTCTTTCTACTTCCTGCCTATCGAAAAGCAAAGACAAAACTCAGATAAATGCCTCCTGTTTATTGTAACTCTTGAAGGAAGGTGGCAGACTTGCATGGAGGTCCAAAAAACCTTGTTGACACTCAAACTCAACCAGAAAGCATCAAATAGCCTTTTTTTAAGAATATTTTTCTATCTTCCAAAAAAGGATCTCTCACGTGGCATTCTTACACTCTTTCAGAAGGCAGGCTTAGCTTTATTGGTTTTCCATTTATACACACCCTGTATCCATTTAAACAGAGTGATCATTTTCTTTAGTTTATAATCATGCAATTGGGTTGTTCACAAAGATTATAATGGTTCTGTCCAGGAGGGAATGTAACTCCTTGATGCTAACTAGTGTTGCTGAGTCTTGAAAAGCATTAGTTCCAGGTGGCCTTACATTTATTCTTCTGAGTTGCTGTATTATGGACAAACCCTAGACTGAGGTCAGAAGACTGCCATTAGCCAGTTAAAGAACTTGGGACAAAAATCTGGTATCATTTTCATTATTTACAAAATAAGTGAGGACTGCAGGTCATCATTTCTTAAACTTTGATTTCATCTCAAACTTACTCTGTAAAGGCAAACTACCCATAATGGCTGTTCGTAATGGGGTGGAGGGAGAGACCTTATGAAACTCATAAGGCAGGAAGATGAACTTGCAACTAAGACCATGAACTGTGGGTTGAACTATGGATTCCACTCCAGATTTCTTAATGTTATGGCTTGCATCTCAATGTCCTCCCAAGGCTCCATTTGGTCAGAGGTGGGGTTTTTTCAGAGTGGCTGTATCTAGAGTTGTGATGCTGGAATTGATTCATGGTGCAATGCTAGGATAAGGGGCACTAGTATTAAAGGTGTGAGTGTTATCTGCCCTGAGTATCCTGGATAAGATAAAAGGAGCAGAAAGACACTGTTAAGGTCTCTTGTTGTTTTTGCTATCTTTGCCTGTGATTAACTGTTTTTCTCTTCTGCATTGCCCCTCTGCCATGTGCCACCCTACCTTGGAGCCAGCCAACTATGGACTGAAACCTCCACCAACTGTAAGACAAATAAACCTTCCCTCTCTTAACTTACAGGTGTCAGGTATTTGGTCTCAGCAATGAGAGAAATGTAACTAAGACACTTCACTTCAAGGAATCTTGAACAAGTCACTTTCTCTCTCTCAGCCTCAACTCTGGTATCTCTACAGTGGAGATCATTTCATAAGGTTGCTGTGTAAATAAATGAGAATTCTGTAAACCACCTGGCATATCAAATACTGATACATGTTAATGTCTCACTTCCTCTCGACATCCTCCGCAGTAAATTGTCCAGATTCAGTGTAGTCATTTCCAAAAATGGCATAATAGCCGGGTGTGGTGGCACACACCTGTAATCCCAGCACTAAGGAGGCTGAAGCAGGAGGATTACTGAGCTCGAGATCAGCCTGGGCTACATAGTGAGTTCCAGGTCAGTCTCAACTACATAGTGAGACCCTGTCTCAAAATTAAAAAAGGCATAACAACATTAGCCATCAGCAGCAATCAACAGAAATTGAAAGATGAGTGAGGTGTGGGGAAAAAACAAAACAAAATAAACTGAACCCCTGGAATTCCTAGGATAGTTTCACTTGCTGCCTTGTACTAAGTTTCATGAGCACTAAGAGAAGGAAGTGCGCTGCTTTCAAAACAAATCAAGAAAATACCATGTCTCTAACTCATGTGGAGCTCAAGTCAGTCTCAAAAATGAAAAAGTTCTGCTACCCACAGTCTTAAACACTTGAAACATCCCACCACCCTGGGCTCTAGCCGCTTGAGGGAAGGCTGAGCCAGGATGGTTTCCTCTGAAAAGGATGAGTAGGAGAAAGGGAGCTTTCTCTCCCATGGGACAGTAGGGGCTGCTGGTATTAGCCTAGCTTGCTACTGCAGAAAATCCACCTGCCCTTCCAACTGTCCAGCCTCTTAACCTTCACACCCATCTCTGGCAACAGACCACTAGGAGACCTGGCCTAGTTTGATTTATTTCTCTTTCTTCTCTTCCAAGGCAACTTTCTTTAAACTGTACATCTTGTTACTATTGTTAAGCTACAGCTCCCCAGAGGATTATGATTCTAAGAATGAAGGGATTTGTATGGCAATAAAACATACAATGTTTCTCAAACACTTCATTTTTTTAATTAAGAAAAAGTTACAACCTCTCAGAAAGTGATGTTCCAATGTGCAATGACCCCTCAGTATTTCAAAATTCTGAGGAGCTCAAAAAGGGCCCTGGTCTAGTAGCCTGGAACCACCCTGGTCCATCTCATGTGTTCAGCTTCTAACAGAACCCAAGTCCTAGGATCCACAGTGGGTGAAATTATAGATCTGTTACAACAGCAAGGCCTCCTCTTAACTGACCATTCAGAAAATAAGAACATAGTGCCCATGTTATTTTCAAGAAAAACAATTTAAAAGAAATAGCTCCAGAGAGGCAGAACCCCTCGCAATGAAGAGGAAAAGGAAACTCTTCTGTTAAATAGTCTAAAAGATCCAGATTTCCAGAATAGCACTTCAGGCACTGTGAAGAAAGGTGGATTTCTCCCAAAGGGGCCCCAGCTTTGATGCCCAAACTGCCCTCAAACATCAGGCTGTGCATTTTTGTATAGCAGGGTACCCTCAGGCGAGACAACCATAAATAGCTTAAAACAAGAATAGGAGATTCCATCTGTTTCTGGAATATTTCAGCAGCACCTGCTTTCAAGGTAAAAATCTGGGAGCTGTCCCCACAGCTTTCCTCCCCTACTTCTTCCCCCACCCCCAAACACTTATTTTAAACTAAAGCAGCTCACACACAATCCAAAAGGGCTTCTGCCACTGCACCTGCCCAAGGAAACAGGGTCCTCTCATTTTTCTTTTAAACTGTATGTGTTTTTTAAAAAAACAATGGAATAGACAGAGAAGGAAAATAAAGTTCTTAAACCTACATTTGTCATTATTTCTAATTTCTTTTTTTCTCCCTGAAAACTAAGCTCTTCTGTGTTTGTAGTGAAAATGAGTCCAATACAGATAAAAAAAGGATACAGTGCTTGTTCTTGCCATTAGGTAAGACAAGGGTCCAGAAGGAAGGATATTCTCACTCAACACCATTCAAGTTTAAACACATGTCCATATGCCTACTAGCACAGAAAGATACTTGCTCTCTATCAGGTGCCAGAAATACTTATTTTAAAAAACAAACAAACAAACTGAAGTCAAAGTTTGAAAAGTCCTGTGTAAATTAGGGTATTACTCCCCAATTTAGTGATGTGTGGCATCCCTCCTAATAACCAGAATAAACCAAGAATACTTCATGTAAGAAAAAAGCACCTCAGCTTTTGCCTGAAAATGTTAGTATCTGTAATGCCTGCCCCAAATCACCCATAGCGTGAATCTAAAATCTTAAGCATGCCCCACCAGAGCTTTCACAATCTGAACCCAGACTTCCAGGGCATCATCTCTCGCTTCTGTCTTCTAGCTAGCATTCACAGTGTTCTTTAACCCCACTATACCTTTCATTTCTCAGGGTCTTTGCACATCTCTTCTCACTGTGTGTAGTGCTTTTCTCCCATTCACCTCCAGGCAAGTGAGTACTCATCCTGTTAAAGCCTCTTTAAGGAACCCATCAGCAACACTGCTGATTCTCTAACTGAGAGATGAGCACTGCCTAATCTGTGAGCTCAAAGAAACTTATACACATATGTTTTTAAATAACACATATCACATTATACTTAAATTACTTGTTTACATATTCCCTTCCCCAAAGTTGAGTAGCTCTTCAGAAAGTGAGGATAACAGAAGGGAAATGGGAGGTGGATATGAAAACCAGAGACAGCCTAGAAACACTGTACCCAGAGGCATATTCAATTTTAGCTTTGCTAAGTGAGAAAAAGTACTTAATATTTTCATTTTGTAATGTCAGATTCAGCTCATCAAATCTTGTATAAACATGATAACTGAATGGTTTTCAAATAGGGAGTTGAGGATAGATCTTTGTGTATTTTAAGAGGTCTTCATAAATAAAAGCCAGAGACCAAATGTTATGTATTGCTTGTTCCAGGTCTATGTTAGGTACTCGTACTTTTAATTGAAAGAAAATGTTTAAAGTTAAACTAAAAATAATTTTGGATTATACCTTGGTCAACAAGTTACTTGTTCTCAAAGTATATAATAGATTCTAAACTGTTTTTATTTGAATTTAAGGGTACTTATCTGAGTTTCCGCAAGAACTTAAATACAATACCTATACAAAATGGAGAAAAATGTAGAAAAACCTGTAAATGTCCTTTAAAAGGACTAAAGAAATTTAATTTTGTGTGACATATCTCTATTAATGACCAACAATAACTTTGTGATTTTCAACTTGTATGCTCTTATTGACTCAAAACCCAAAGTTGGCTAGAAATAGCATAGGTCTGTCCTTGGTGACATTTGGGCAATTTGGAAACCACGAAAAAATTTAGTTCTAGGTCACTTTATTTTATAACACAGATACATTTTTCCGATAAATATGTATGACGTATCAGACAGACCCAAAAGGTACAACCTGAAAATGCTAAAATATTCACTTTCCTGAACTTACAATAAAGAACAACTAACTTACCCATAACTATTATTCTCCTAGTTGATGTTTTTCATTTAGCATTAACTACCATCCAACAACTCATTAAATATTATGGTGACTCTCAAGGAGAAGTAAAATCCTTTAATGGCAGGAACTAGTCAACTACGGCAGGAAATAATGCATTTGACTTTATGGTGGTATTTGTGTTACTGTGATTTACTTATTATCTAGTACAGCTACATTTCTTTCAAAATTAGCTGGTACAAAAGTGTAGCCTTACTTAAAAAAATTTAAATAAACAGGTTTATTTCTTAGGGGTTCATTCCTTCATAATACAAGTATTACTAAGTACCTATGATGTGCCAGATATACTTTGATATCCTTAGATGTATTTGTAGTGGGGGGGTGATAAAAATTCTTGGTTTTCTACTGAGGAGGTAAAAAACAAAATCAACTCAATAGTTTTTATATAAGGATGTCTAAGAATCTTTCGTTGTGAAATGAAGTTTAAATTTTATAACATGTCCTTTATGGATGCAAGGCATGCCAGTCAACATTCCCATACACGTGGGATGTTCAAAGGTGCCCCCCATACAGCTAGTATGAAATGAGGGATGTTCTGCCAATAACTGCATTTTGGGCTTCCTCTTTCATGTCCTACGAGACCCAATCTCTCACTCAGTGCCTTAAGCTTTCCATTCTCGATGCATCTCCCTTTCTCTCAACACCAGGCACACAGAATCTTAGGTGAGCATTGCTCTAAATGGTGGAGATACATAGTTAAGTAAGACAAGGTCTTTACTTATAATGGTGTGACTGTCCAGGAGGAGAAAGATAAAGGAATATCAAAGAATGTGAGTATATAACTAAAGTATACAAAGCATTCAGGGTGTGCTCAGAAGGGGGAATGATGACCTTGAGAAAGACTACAGTCTAGGAGGATGGATAGGGTGTGAAAAGCCAAAGAAGGTACAGTGGCTCATAGGGGCCACAAAGTATATAAGCTTGGGAAAACAGGCCGAAAAGAAGAGATCCTAAGAAACTAAATTCGGTGACGGTGGAAATTGTGTCTGCACAGACACTCCTGCTGAGAGCAATATCCCTCATGAGAAGAATAAAAAGTAAAAGCAGAGGTTGCTTATATTTAAGCAATAGAACTGAGCATACTATGAAGGGTGACTGGACCTCAAGCCACAGGTTAACTAAAGGGGAAAGCATCTAAAGAAAGTAGGGAGACTAACCAACAAAAGAGGATAGTGCTAATAATCTAACCAGCCCCAAACTATGCTGTCAGCCTCTGGGTGGACATCTGCACTCCCCACTGGACATGCCACCAACAGCAGACCCTTCTTCCACTTACATGCTAGTCTCAACCTAGCAACATTTCAAACCACACACACGGGAAGTGCCAAGCATATGTCCTTTATATATGTATAAGCTGGGTGAGAGAATTTTCCCCTCTGCTAAAATACTCTCAAAATGTACATTTCAGAATTCATATAAGAGCCTTTATTTTTAATCACAGTCATATCCTCTGGCACTAGAAAGTCAACAGTAAAACATTATGCCTCGGGATCATCCATGTATTACAGGTAGCACAGTGCTCTGTGGTCATTCATCTCCCTGGCTAGTCTGTGAACTCCTCAAGGGCAAGTACTAGGTCATAGTAAGCACTCAATTAAGAATTGACAAACAAATGAATGAATTAACCCACCACAGTTCTCTCTGTTATTGCGAGTGAGTATAACATGGAAAAAACATACTGATTGCAGCTATTTTTCATTCTAAAACAACATGAAAGCTATTCAACTGGCTTCTCACAAACACAAAATATGTGACCTTACATACAGGCATATAATGTGCTCACTTCGGCAGCACATATACATATAGGCATATAAAATCAAACACCAGAATCACAGAAAGGCCATTTGAAGCTTAATCTCTCAATTACTCTCTGCCTTTCTGTATCTCCTGCTCCCCTCTCCTCCTTCCCCACTTCATGCTAGGGCTTGACCACAGGTTTTCTACATGCAAAGTCTGCATGCTACCCCTGAACTAATAACTTTAGCCCATTAAATGTAAATTTTAAAATAAAGTTTCCTATTCTTAGAAATTTGCTGAATTCACTGATAGTACTGAATTACAGTATGTTTACCTACGTGTGCACACACACATACTCCAGTTTGGAAAGAAAGACACAATGTAATCTAAAATATGAGGAAAACCCTTTTTGTAAAACTTTAAGAACCCAGGTTAAACCCTCACTTCCCCGAAATGTAAAGTATAATTATACGGTGTTCTGGCCAAAAACAGAAGATTAAATTTTTCCAAAAAAAAAAAAAAGACCATTACCGAGTAGTTTCTCTGGTGTGAAAAACTAAAAGTGTAAACAAGGATCAAAATGTATAATTGGCATTGTGTAATAGGAAGAAAAGGTCTAAAGGTATAGGGGAAGTGGGAGGGGTAGAAGAAAGGTAAGAAGGGAAAAGGAAGAATATGAGAAAAGGAAAAAAATGGAAACAAAGTCTTTGTAAATAGGGAGGGGTGGAGGTGATGAAGGGAGGGCAGGGGAATAGGGAAAAAATAAGAACCAAGATACATCATGTAAAGGTACAAGATCACAATGATGAATGTAACTGTATTGTATACCTAAAATGTACCGATAAACTTAATTTTTAAAAAAAGATCATAATATTAAGTCAAAGAATAAATAACTAGTGGCATCCACATCCCATAGTCTGGGCAATAGACCTCAGGCCTGAGCCACTCAGAGAGCCTGAGAATAGCTGTGCTCAAGGCCACCATATTCTGAGGGCTCTTCAGCAGCTAGATGGCCTTAGGTAACCAAATTAGAAAAATGTGTGGTGCAGGAAAAGAGTTGACCTATTTGACTGAGAAGGATACAAAGATTTGTATCAAGAAATGCAAGCGTACAGCAGACCAGACTGACAGTAAGCAAAGGAACTTCAAACAGCAGCCCCTCTTACCCAATTGTGTGAGGTTATGTGGGTATGAGGGAGAGAAGATGGGGTGAGAAGATGAAGAAGGTGCAGGCTAGGACAGCAGGGAACTTTCTGAAATTCACAAAGGGCTTGACTTTTTATCCTCAGGCCCAGGCCCAAGCTTGAGGCCCGGGTTTTGTCATGGGCGCCTCCCTGCTGCCCTGCCCTGCTGCACATGAGCAGAGAGAGACAGGAGGCAGGCCTCTGACACCTACTTAACCAGGGCAGATGGAGGGGAGGGCATGTGGGATGCCTTTACCTCCCCAGCAGGAGGCACCCAGCAGGAGCCCACAGAGCCAGCAGCTCCAAAATCGGATTTCCACACATCCTCCCACCCCAGAACTCCCCTTTCCCCTCTGGCAGAGGAAACAGAGCATTAAGCAAGTGTGGTTCTGGTGTGTAAAGGATCTCAGAAGACCTAAAGAAGCTTTCTCAAAGGGGTCTGCACTTTTCTCAGACCTTACTGAGGTAGCCAAGTTGGGAAGCATTATTCATTCATTGACCCAAAAGGGGCAAGGGTGATACTTTGAGGAGGACACAACCCATGTCTGCAAGCCATCCCAAGTTACAGACACATACTTTATTAATAATCTTACATACACAAAATGTCCACAGAAAAGTCTAACAGGCTAATTTCTGACAGCTCCAGATAACAGCAGGAGGAACTGAAGCCATGCACAGGAGCAATGGTCCTTTCCCACCCAAGAGCTGTGATACAAATAAATAAATACAATTATCTGCAGAACTTCAAGTACAAGAGCAACACTGTGAAGTCCTTCTCCCCAAGTACAGTGACTTGTGGGAAACAGATAGGGAAATAAAGACAACAGCTGGAAAATTTAATTACAGAAGAATAACGCAAAAGCTGACATTGTTTTGCAGAACTAGCCAATAGCCAAAGCCTTTCTCCCTTACCTTAAGATACAGAAGCAGCTCTTGGCTCCTGAAGATAAGCGGCAGAACCCGAATCTCTGCTTGCTGTCAATGTCAGTGAGCACAAACGTGAAATTCTGGCCAACTTGGCTAACTGTGAGGCTGCGGCAAAGACAGAACAAAGGAAGAGATGAAGGGGCAGTAAGTTTCTTGATAAAGTATCTAATCACAACAAGTCATTGAACCTGTACCATTTCCTCCTTCAGTGGAACTCTTTATAAATGAGCTTACAATTTACACACTTGAAGGGAACAGATTGAACTATTTAAAAAAGAAAAAGACAGCTATCAGTACGTTCTAGTGACCGCCAAAAATCAAAATCATCAGCACGTTCATGCCTCCCCTTATCGAGTTCAGGCCATGAGGTGGTTCACTTAATCGGCCTGTTAATCCCGAAAAGCACATTCTATCCACCTTGTTTTATAGATGAGGAGAGTTGAGGGAGGCTCTACCCAAGATGCCAGCTGGATTTTTAAGCCATGCTCTGACTCCACTGGCTATTCCACCAGCTTGCTGTTAACAATGATCACCTGAAGACCCCGGCAGTTCAGAAACTAATGGTAACTGCAGCTGCAGAACTGAAAGGTCTTCTATGTCAGGCACAGCAAGACCCTGGAGATCCAGCCTCTTGCTTCCTCTCACAGCAACCTGGGATTTCAGTGATGCTCCCATTTTACAGAAAAAGGCACTGAAGGACAGAGTAAAGAACTGAGTCAACTTCAGAAAGCAAAGAGGAAGAGCTGGCATTCAAACTGGAATGAAAAGGGGACAAGGTTAGCTGACAGCTTCCTAAATTCTTCTATCTTTAATAATTTCTGAATTTATAAGGAACATATTGTATACTTTAGAGGAAGGAAGTACCAAAATATTAAAAATTGCAAAATTCTAAGAAATGGAAATAATGATTTAAGCTTCTTTTTTTAAAGGTACAAATTCGTGCACCAATAAAAAAATAACTACACATAAAAGCAACATAAGGTAGAAAATATTTAAAAATATAGAAGGTATATGGCTAATCAGAGTAATATAGAAACTTTTAAAAACTTACAAAGTACTGAAAAATCCTGTTACTTTGCACCCTGTTTCTTCTTAGATCTTAAACATTCTAAATCCCATGCATAAATGTACATTAAAGTATTTTAGATTTGACAATGAATTGTTCAAATGGACTCATTAATTCATACTACACTATGCATATATTGAATTTTACGAAGTATAACTTCTGATAAAATACTCAAACTGGTAAAATATTCAAATTGATGCTATCATTTACATTTTACTTTATAAATTGTCAATGGAAATGAAAAATCATGGCTCACCAGCCCTTTTCCAAAGGCAGAATTCTTACTGAATCTTTGGATATGATATGCATTAAGATTTATATTTAAGGTAGATTTTCTTTGTAAAACTCCCTTACATAAGAAAAATAAAATTAAAGGAATTTTCAAGTTCTCCCACTACAAAGGTCAAGGACCCTGCCTAGTTATATTTAAGGAAACAATTCCATCCCTTGAGAATGGTTAGGGAGTACAGGAAAATAATTTGAAAAGAAAATGTTCCACTCTCCTTACTTAACTAGGAAAGTGAACAAAAACAAGGTGGCAATTTAAAAGCAATGTGGTAATAAAGCAGGTGTAAGTAATGCTATCCCTCTACCAGGAGAAGGAACACATTTCTATAAAAGTTATAGAGCTGTCAAGGGGACACCAAACGCTACCTTCTTATGGCTGTTATGTTTTATCTATAAAGCTTGGATACTCTGTTACTATGGTGATTTAATACTATGTTTTAAAGGGGGATTATATGATTAATTTTAACAAGGTAGAGAACTGAAGATGTGTGAGAAACAGGATTCTAGCTCACATAATTAAAGTGATTGGGGAGGAAAGTAGCCTCAGTGGGGGAGGGAAAAACCTGTTTTATTAAAATATTTAAAGCAACAGGTCTGGATGAGTCTAAGATACAAATAAGGTTGTCCTTTTGTGTAACACTAGAATGTGATCACACCAAATATGACTGTTCATTATTTTAATTCAGGGGTTGACTTCACTTCTAGAATGCTTTAAATGAATACTCTCTAAGAAGCATCCAAGAGAATAAAGGTATTGACAGAACTAGATGAAAAGAAAACACACAGGATTTCTAGGGAAAGGACACAGAATGAACAATACCTGACTTGTAATTGGGTGTCATTAATTTACTACTATCTTTTCACTACCATTAAAAATGCTGAAAAATAACATCTAGCTACACTGTATGCTTAAAAAAAGATTCATTACTCATCTACTTGGTTCAAAGCCCAAGTCAATGGCTGCTAACTAGGCCTCCTTAAAACCCACAAGAACCTCAGTTTCTTCACCTAGAATAACAAAAAGAAACACCACCCAAACCAGGATGTGTGGAGAGTCAATGGATAAGTAATTAGTATTACATTAAGGTTAGTTCTTACAAGGAACAATTAATAAAAGAGAGGCAAGCTGTCACCCATTGAATAAAAACTAAAATTCACATTAAAATCATGCATCTGCATAGAATCTTCCTATCTCAGCTTTAAATTACCTGTGAGTAAAAATAGTAACTCTGCTTTGTTTCTCTCTTCTGTGATTTTTTTTTTCAGTAAAGATAATCTGGGGATCAAGTGATTCATGTTTGCAAAATGAAAGGTTCTTTTTTTGGGGCGTGACAGTTTAGAAGGAGGCAATTATTATTCTCAATTGATTAACTTTTAACTCCTAGCAGGATGAAGCACAAGTCATCAAAGCCCCAAACCAGTTGAATCTAAAATAATTTTTCCTTCGACAACTTCCAATAAACTAAGTCTGTCAGGACAGTCAAACAGAGGTTAACTTGAAGAGTTCTGAATCTCCAAGGAATTTATCAGTTTCTATCCACTTGCTGAGATAGTCTATAGGAGTATTCAGTATTTCCCATAAAAATTGCTAGGGTAAGAATCTGTCCCTTTGAAGAATATGACTTCCATGTTTGCCTCCAGTATTACCACCTATAATTTCTACAAGTATCAGAGTTTCCTAACTTGAACTGACAAAAGCCATTTATGCCAAACCCACTGCCAACATCACACTAAGTGGGAAAAAAATAAAAACATTCCCTCTTACATCAGAAACAAGATAAACCTGTACATAATCATTACTCCTGTACAATAGAGTACTTGAAACTTTAATCAGGGCAATCAGGCAAGAGAAAGACATAAAAAGGACTTAAATAGGAAAGGAAAAAGTCCTCAAGTGGTATGCCTCAAGTTTATCATTCTTTATGGCAAAGTAATACTTCCTTGTGTATAAAGACCACATTTTCCTTATCCATTCGTCGATGGACAACTGTGCTGTTTCCAAGATCTACTTATTATAAATTGTGCTGCATATCCCTATAATATGATGATTTTTAACTCTTTTGGGAAGACACCTAGAAAGAGTATATCTAGGTCAAATGAAATTTCTATTTTTAGTTGTTTGGGGAATCTCCACACAAGTCAGACAGACCAGCTCACATATCACTTAATTTTTCTTATATAAGAAACTCAATAGATAGATAGATAGATAGATAGATAGACAGACAGACACATAGACAGACCTAGAAAGCAAAATAGAAAACAGGTAAACAGGAATTAGGCAAAAGTTCGAATAATTCCCCAAACTACCTATTCCACTATTTAAAAAATATTTTAACATATGTACTAATTTGTTTCATTTATACTACTAGTTTCTTTTAGTTCATTAAAAAAAGTATTGTGGAAAGGTAGGGGCAAGGAAATAAGGGAAAAGAAAAAATATGAGAAAATGAAAAAATGGAAATAAAGAGTTTGTTAATGGGGAGGGGAGGAGGGGGTGAAGGGAGGAGGGCAGGGACAAGGGGAAAAAATGAGAACCAAGAACTGTCATGTGAAGGTATAGGATCCCAGTAATGAATGTAACTGTACTGTAGACCTAGATTGTACCAATAAACTCAATAAAAAGGAAAAAAAAAGTTTTGTGCTATTATCTGTTTCTTCTTTGTAAGAGAATCTTTTTTATCTCTAATATGGAGTATAACTACTTTGAAGATGATACATGTATTAACTATTGCTCTTCTCTTATTTTGTTATGAAACTTTTATTTTTTCAGAACATAAGAAAAAAAGAAAAGAAGAAGTGAAACCATCCTTATTTGCAGATGATATGATCCTTTTGTGGAAGATCCAAAAAGCCTCCACCAGAAGACTTTTAGAACTAATAAACCAATTCAGCCATGTAGCACAATACAAAATAAACACAAAAATCAATAGTGCTTCCTGTACAATGACAATTAACCCATGAAAAAGAAATCAGGAAAACAATCCCATTAACAATAGCCTTTAAATAAATTAAATCTGGGAAATTAACCTAAGGAAGTGAAAGATGTCTCTAATGAAAACTAGTGCTCTAAAAAAGAAATCAAAGAGGACATTAGAAAATGTAAAGACATTCCCCATTTTCGGATAGGCAGAACCAAAATGTCAAAACAGTCACATTATCAAAAATGATATACAGATTTAATGAAATTTCAGTCAAAATAGCATCAGTATTTTTTTTAATCAAAGTAGAAAAAGCAATTTTTTTGTACCAGGGATCAAACTCAGGACCTTGCACTTGAGAAGCAGGTGCTGGAACCACTGAGCTAAATCCCCAGCCCTAGAAAAATTAATTCTAAAATTTATATGTACCTAGAAGAGACCTAAAATAGCAGTAAGAGCCAAACAGGAGGCATTACAGTCCTGGTCATCAAGTTCTTCTACAAGCCTACAGTAATAAAATAGCAAGGTACTGGCACAAAAACCAACCTGTTGACCAATGCACGTATGCAGGAATAATACCTGGCATTTCAGCCATCTGATTTTTGAGAAAGGGGCCGATAAAATATGGTGGAGAAAAGACAGTCTCTTTAACAAATGATGCTGGAAAAACTAGTTATCTGTACGCAAAAGAATAAATCCACATCTTGCCCTATACTAAAATCAAAGTGGATCCAAATCCTATATATAAAAACAAAACAAAAAAATCTAATCTGCTGGAAAAAAAAAAACAGTAAAAGTCTTGAAGACATAAGCATAGGCAAGAAGACTTCCTGAACAGAACCCAATTCTGCAAGATGTAATACCAAGAATCAACAAATGCAATGACACCAAATTAAAAAGCTTCTACACAGCAAATGAAACAACAAAGTGAAGAGACAACCTCCAGAATGGGAAAAATTTTTTAACCAGCTAGTCCTTGGGACTAATAAATAGAAAATACAAAAATTTCAAAAATATCACAACCCATAAAATAAAAAAGACCCAATCAAAAAGTTAGCAATTGTATAGTTCTCTTCTCTGAAGGAGTACATATGATCAGTAAGTACATGAAAAAATGTTCAGCATCTTTGGGCATCAGAGAAATGCAAATCCAAACAACCCTGAGATTCCATCTCATTCAACTACAAATGGCTATCATCAAGAAATCAAAAACAAAGACAAAACAAAACAAAAACAGATGCTGAGGAGGATGTGGAGAAAAAGGAACATTTCTACATTGTTGGTGGGAATATAATCACTACAGAAATCAGTATGGAGACTCCTTAATAAACTAAAAATAGAAACTCCATTTGAGCCAGCTATACATATCTCTCCTGGGTACAGTATCTTCCTGAAAGTGTTAAAAGGCATCATACTACATGACGCTTGCTTACCTTTGATTCTAGTAGCATAGCTCACAATAGCCAAATCACAGAATCAGCCTATAAGTCCACCAACAGATAAAGAAAATGTGGTATATACACACAATAGACTACTCATCCACAAAGAAGGATAAACTGGAGTCATTTGTAAGAAACAGATGCACCTTGAGACCATAATGTTAAGTGAAATAAATCAGATACAGAAGGTTAAATATTGCCTGGTTCTCTATGAGGCCAAAAATATAAATAATTTAAAGGCCAAAGTAAAAGAGATAGTAAGAAACAGAGAGGGAGACGAGATAAAAAAGGGACCTGGTGAAGGAGGAAGAGGGAATGAAAGGGGGAGGAGTAAAAATGATGAAGAGTCCTTCTGTATATATCAATTCCCCAAGATGAATATTATTATTATGTATCAAAACATATACTAATAAAAGAAAAACTAAATATCTAAAGGGAAGCTTGCTAGTTGGAGAGTAGACAGGAAGAGATATAAATAATTTTTTTTAAAATCAGAGATTTCACAATGATTAAAACAGAAAGAGACAAAATCATCTCACTCTATTCTGTTTTACAGATGGGAAATTGAGACTTTGGGTTTTATTTTCCAAACTTGCCAGGGGATGAACCTGAAGAAGGCCTTTCACCTAATTCCTATTCCCTTTCTCCTCCATAGAATTAGAGATTTATAGATCCTGGATGACACAGCCCCAGGAGACAGTTACATTATGTATCCCTGTCCCCTTTCTGTGCATGCCCGATTACAAGACAATCACGTTCAGCCTAGGCCACATGGGCCAGCCATTAGCTCATCAGGCTATGGTCCCACCTGGTCCCAGCTATCAAACACCACTCTCCCCAGCTTCGAACCCTACACTGTTCAGGTTGCAGCACAAACTAATCAAGAATAGGTCAAATATCCAAGCCAGCTTCTGGTTCAATGTCCTTTCTATTCTGCCACATCTCACTGAACATAATGAAAACCCTCCCTGAGGAGTTTCACCTCAGTTTAAGGAATTTAAATATGTGAAGAATATTGATAGTTGTCTTAGTAGGCAGAGTATAACTCTCACTAAGCAAGAGAAACCATATTTGAGTACATTGAGAAATAAACCCAGGGTTATTACAGACCAGGGTCTGAACAACCCTTCGGTGTGCTTCCCATGCCTATGTGAATATGGAAAACATGAGAGAAAAGCAACAAGGGGGTAGAGGGTTATATGCAGTAACCATTCAAACCAAGGACTTAACCATGGTACTGTCTTTTAAATGCCTGTCAGCCATTCACATCTCCTAAAGCAGCATTTTTCCTAATCTTCAATTTGTCTACAAGTCTAGAGTATGAATGATATAAAGTGTGCAGGTAGGACAGTTTGGTTCTAGTCTTCTGATGAGAAATGAGATTTTACATGCCAGCCTCACTTTAAGCTTATTTAACCATTTTGCATATTGAGATACAATATGTAAGATAACAATACGGGCACTGTAGCAAATGGTGGATATACAACACTGAACAAATAGGGCCCCTCCCTGTATACAGCTTACTATCTAGTTGGAGAAGAATAATAAATAAGGGTAGCCTTAAAAAAAAAACCCATACAGGACTGGGGATTTAGCTTAGTGGTTCCACCGCCTGCCTTGCAAGTGCAAGGACCAGAGTTTGATCCCCAGTACCAAAAATGAAAACATCCATATAGCTTGAGGAAGTATTTTGAAAGCAAAGAACTATCAAAGATAGAAGAAAATGGCACAGGAAGAGAGAATCATGCAACTAGAAGCAGTTTCT
The DNA here is from genome assembly GCF_012274545.1 of Fukomys damarensis. Classification (NCBI taxonomy): domain Eukaryota; kingdom Metazoa; phylum Chordata; class Mammalia; order Rodentia; family Bathyergidae; genus Fukomys; species Fukomys damarensis. Next base: position 39,406,304 of record NW_022900948.1, read on the forward strand.
CAAGAATGAAGCTAGGCGTGGTGACACACAACTGTAATCCCAGCACTCGGGAGGCTGAGGCAGGAGGACCGCTATGAGTTGGAGACGAGTCTGGGCTACATGGTGAATTCCAGGTCAGGTCAGTCTCAACTACATAGTGAGATCCTGTCTCAAAAAAAAAAAGAATGATAATACTGACCTAAAGAATAGGATAAAGAAGGGACTCAAGGCAGAGAAAAGTGCTGGGCAAAGGTTCTAGAGACTTGAAGGAGCCAACTGTGTTCAAGGAATGAAGCAACTGTGTTTAAAGAATTATGAGCATAGCTAAACCATGGGAGACAAATAGCAGCAACACATGAAAATGCTACATAAAGCAAGCACCAGAATATAGAATATCTCACAGGTCATGGTGAAGAATTAAGACTTGGGGGAGGGAGATATGATGGAAAGCTATTTCATGGTTTTAATCAAGAGAAAAACAGTCTGATTTACTGTTCTGAAGATTTGATCTGACTTATATGGAGAACAATCTGGAAAGCAGAAAGCAGTTAGGTGAGAATGGGTGGTGGCTTAACTCATGCAGGGAGAGTAGAGATGGAGAGCGGTAGACAATTCAAGTTGTAGACAGCAGGTATGAGTGACAGGCTTGCAGACAGAAAACTAGAAAGCAAAAGCTAGAATATCAGCATTTGATAATAGGAAAGATTAAAGAGGAGATCCTATTTGAGATATGTTAGGTCTAATAAGGCTGTAAAACCATCTAAATAGAAATGTCAAGTACAGAGCTGAACTAGTTAGGAAAGCAAAAGAAACGTTTGGCTTGAAGCTACAAATTTGGAACTCATTTACACACAGATGGTATTTAACACCATGGTAAAGATGAGACTTTAGGGAGAGAGCAAAGAGAAAAAGAAGAGCGTTCAAGACTCATTCATAAAAACATCAGTTGAGAGAATGGGTAGATAAGAGACTATTAAAGAAAAAAGGTGAACCACAGGGCAGAGCAGAAAGGAAGAGTTAACTGTATTGATGTATCAAGAAAAGAAAAGAAAATATGTCTACTACACTGAACAATATAGAGGTTTCAGGTGACCTTGAGAGGAACAACTCTAGTTGAATGACAGATGCAAGAAACAGACTGAAGGGCCTGGGATTTAAACTCAGTGGTGCCACAAGAACAAGGTACCAAATTTGATCCCCAGTACAAAAAAAAAAAAAAAAAAAAAAAAAAAAAAAAAAAAAAAAAAAAAAAAAAAAAAAAAAAAAAAAAAAAAAAAAAAAAAAAAAAAAAAAAAAAAAAAGCCGGAAGAGGTCTAAAAAAAAAAAAAAAAAAAAGAAGAAAGAGAAACAGACTGAAGAGGTCTAAGGAATAAACTGAGTGTAAAGATGCTCTTCCAAGAAGTACAGAATCCAATAGTAACTGACTGGGAATGAAGAATCAAAGGTAGGTATTATTTTTAGACTGGAAGAACACCAGAACTTGTTTTTAAGCTGTTGGAATGTTTCAACAGAAACAGAGATTTATGTTGCAGGAGAGAAAAGATGAAATATTAAGACCTGGACTTGACATTAGAATCCCAGATATGCTTCTCACTAGCTATGTAAGCATAGATAACTTCTTATACTCTTCAATTTCATCTGTAAAGTCAGAATAATATTTTGCAGAATGGTTCTGAGGATGAGAAATAACATATGTAATTAAATAGTATATTGCAAGCCAGGCATAGTGGCGCACGCCTATAATCCCAGCACTTGGGAAGTTGAGGCAGGAGGATCGCTGCGAGTTCGAGACCAGCCTGGGCTACATAGTGAGGTCCAGAGCAGTCTGAACTACATAGTGAGACCCTGTCTCAAAAAACAAAAACAAAACAAAACAAAATAAATAGTATATTGCAGGTACACAAAAATGATTGGCTATGCAATTCTAAAATTCAAGAGGTGGAACTAAAAACAATTTGTCATCACCTATTAACTGTAGCTTACTAACAGTTACCTGCTGAGCTATCTACTATGAAGCTAGTCTTTTCTTCAGGCATGTGAAGTGGTGGGCAATAATCAAGCTCTGTTAAACCACCATACCTACCAACTTGTAGTTCCGTGTGCCTCAAAGCTTCCCTCCATAAACACACCTTTCAGTTACCTAAGCCTCAAGTTTCTTACCTTCCCTCGTCAAAGATCTAGACAGTAAGAATTACACCCACCCAATCTGCCTAGGGACCAGTAGCTGGTCTCAGTGCCAGATAAAAGCAACACTTATCTGCTTGAGGATCCCACCATGAAGTTCTAAAAACAAATATCTGTCCAGTCCCTTGACTAGGTGAGCCTAACAAGGTAAATGCAAATAACTGTAAAATTTAAAAGAATTAAAAAAAAAACAAACTAGAAGAACAGTAGAGACAGTATCTACTTCCCTCATTTTATTGATGAAGAAATGAAGGCTGTCAGGGCAGAAGCCACTTATTTCATAGCACAGAGCAAATCAGAGGTAGCATCCAAACTAACAGTTCACTAATATCTAACCATGTTTTTAAGGTTTTCAAAATAATCTAGGGCACAGTCAAACTCATAGTGCAAACTAAACCAAGGGACTAAAATGGGCCAAATGGACTCCAGTTTTAAAAGTAGAGCAGGCTTAATATTTGGAGGCAGAAACAAAAAGAGAAGTCCAGGAAAATATATGCTGATGTGCTAATCATGTTTTGTCTGTGTGCAGTTCATTTTCTCCAGTTAACTGAATTTTCCACTTTCTCAATGAATGTATACTGCTTTAAAAATAAAAGCTGTTTGATTACTTACTCTATGCTGTGATAGATCTAATAGAGGCAGTATGGTTTAAGTATGGCAGAGTTGGAGGCCAGGCAAATGGGAGTTCTGAAAACATTCTGCTAGTTGATAGGAGAGAGACCTTGTGCTCGTTACTGACCTATCTGAACCTCTGCTCTTCTATATGGCAATTTGATAATGGTAACCTTGCAAATGTGTGACTTTTCAGGGCAAGAAAAGAACACAGTACAATAGCTCACATGTAACAGATACATAGGAAGCTAAAAAATAGCATTTGAACCATATCTGCATCCGCGGTTACATTCTAAATCATTAAATGATGCCTCTACCCTTGCAAAGAAGATGTCATTTCACTTCATGCTCCTGTCATATGTGGGTACAAGTATACACAGGGTAGCTGAGTAATGTTCTGGGTTCTGAAAGAGGATAAGCACAAACATAGAAAGGAATAGTTGTTCCATTGTCCAATTCATCTCTAATGTTTTGATTAACTGAAGCTGGATGTCAGCTATCAAGTGCAAGCAAGTAGTAACTGCCATATGAATCAGGACAAGCTTTTTATTTATTTTAAGAAAATGCTTTCATCAACAATAGTGAAAAGTTTCTGACAGTGACACAGGGAACTCAACAGTGATTCTTCACTGCTCTCCCATAGGAGCTTCAAGGACACTGAAGGGTAGAAGTAACTCTGGACTGGGAATAAGCACCTGTTTCTTTCCCAGCTCTTTAACTACATAGTTGTGATGAAAAGCGAGCCACTTCCCTCTGCTGATCTTGGCTTCCCTTCTGCAGAATGAGATGTTTGAACCAGATGAATCTCTGCTTTAAAATCTTCCACTCCTGCTCCCACAGACTCTCAAGGCCTCCTGTGGCCAGAGCCCAAGCTCTTAAAGCACATATCACCCTCTTTCCAGCACGCTCCATCTGCTCTGGCTGAACATCTCCAGGCTCACTCATGGTTTCTCCTCTGCTTTGCTGTGCAGTGCATATGGGGAGTTAGGTTCCCCTTTCCACTATCCACTTCTTGCTAGCCTGGCAGACTCAACGCAAGTCTGACCCGCCATAACAAGTTTTCTCTGACCATCTCTTTCTAACCTTCCCATCCTTTCAATTGTTTAAGAAGTCTTTATAACACTTCTTGGTCTAAACTGAAAAACACATGGAAGGAAGGGCTCGAAGTGTGACAACAACAATGCCCTGTGCGGCATATCCTGAACCATCCTCTGCTCTTCTGAGGGGAAAATATCACTATTATCTCATAGAGCTGCAGGGAAGAATAAAGAGAAGATAATGAAATAATGCCCAGCATTCAGACTAGAATCAATTAAGAACTCAGATGCTAATTTCCTTCCTCTATGACTAGTAACTACTCTTCCCTACAAGGTGATCTCCTGAAAAATGTATTCATTTGGGAGATGAAAATCTAGGATGAGCTACACCAAAAAGGACCTTGGGTAAGTCACAACTTCACTGAAGTCTTCATTATTTCAAATGAAAATAATAGTATTTGTTCTTATGTCTTATGGTAGGATGATAAAGTGAGATAATACATGAGAAAGCACTTTCTTCTGAAGAGCTACCAGCATTATTATTTTTCATGCATCCTACTTTCTGAAAGAAAAATCTTAAAACACAACAGATAGCAAGATGTCAGTGTTAACAGGTGATTTTATGATGACTGTGAAAATCTAACTCTTGATACAGACTAGAAATATCAGAAAGTTATATCACTGTTCCTCAGAGTAGAAAAGCAGAAATACTGAAAGGATTAGGAAGTCTTCTGTTTTGGATGCGATCACCTGGAACACTGCTCATCTCACGCTGCTGTATTTTCTAAGTTAAACAATATCAAACACACCTGGGGAACTTTGTGGGCCTCAAAATCTGAACGTTTGACAGTGCTAACTCCAAATTAATTGAAACATTATGACATAAAGACTTTTTTATATTTGTAAATGAACTTTATTTTAATTATCCCTTCTGCCTTGAAGTATGCTACAGTTAGAGGAGGGCAAACAGAAAAAAAAGAGTCCCCAAAATCAAGTGGATTTTTTATATTAATAGAAAAACACCCATAGTACCAGTATGTAATATAATTCAACGTATGGAAGAACTATTGTATATGGCAGGGGTTAAAATACATCCATGAAGGCCAGAGATTTGGCTCAGTGGTTCTGCAGCCTTCCTCGCAAGCACAAGGACCCGAGTTTGATAACCAGTACCAAAAAAAAAAAAAAAAAAAAAAAAAAAAATTGGAGGTAGACAGATAGACAGATAGATAGATATCTCCATCCATGAACGGTCACTTCTATTAGTAAGTTATTTTTTGAAAGTAATATAAAGAATGAGATTAGGGGAGAGTAACTGGAGAAATCTGTTTTAGAAGAAGAAAATTTTTCTGAAACAATGAAAAGGCACCCAACATTATTGGTAACTAAATATATTTCAGAATTATCACTGAAAGAACTCTCTTTTTTGTTGTTGTTGTTCCATTTCACAGTGCAATCATTCAGACAGATAAATAAGTACAGGGGTGTCTGGTATAAATGAGAGGAAGAGTGTGTTTGGTATGAGCATGTGCATGTTGGGCCAGGGCAGAGATTTAATCACATCATGCATTTCTTCTAACAGTATTAGTTTACTAAGTCAATTAAGAAACACCTATTCAAAATAGATCACCATTCTAACAACAAGTCATGCAAAAATGTATTCTTATCTTTCTTTGTTAAACATCTAAGTACATTTTAAAAAACACTTCTGATTTATTACTACACATAAATATGCTCTGGCCATAATTTGTAATACTTTTATAAATTACTGCAGGAGATTTCATGCATCACTAATTCATACATATAAATGTGAATTTTGCATTAAATATCTCTAAACAAAACACTACCTTCTTGATATTTCTAGAAGAAATGGGATAAAGAAAAGAGAACACTCATTACAAAGACTGGCCCTCTTGAAATTAAACCTATTCTGTTTTGAGCATCAACCTATAGGTACCATGGTTAAAAAGAGCTGTGTCTGGAAATACAATGGTTGATTGGCTTAAAAAAATAACATGTTAGAACCAAGGAGAGCAATGATTATAAATGACTGGCAACATTCCAAAGTTGCTTTTTAGTATTCCTTTAAACTCCTTTGGCTACCAGTTCTCATCTCACACCATTGTTAGGTTTGTGCCAAATAAATCAGGACATTAATACTATGAAGTGTAGAAAAGATCCATAGCTCAAACTACCCAAATATACTCTAAACCACTAAAATCGTTCAGACCCTGATTTGTTTGGGTATATTTAAAAACTTGATAGAACCTTCCTGAAGGTGACACATTTTATAGCTTCCTTGGAACATATTAGGGAATTTAATGACAAGGTTATTTTCTACAATCTTTCTGTCACCAAAAGAGGAATTATTAAAAGATAATGTGTGTACAGTCTCATAGTTCAATTTTCCATTAAAAGAAAATTAAACAGAGGCAACAATCAAGAGGACAAATGAATTATTGCAATAAATAAAGCTTTAATTATAATGAAAAAGACAGTACATATTTTTTGAAAACTAGAGAGTGGCTGCAGTGTCATTTCATTAACATAATCAGTAAATCACAGCTTTATAAAATAAAAATAAAAGCTCTTCTAAAACACTGGATTATCTTAAAAAATAACAAAAAAACCTTCAAATTATTTTAATTACCTTGACAGTCTTATATTTGTACCTCTCCAAGAAACAGTTTATCACAACAAATACTAAGGAAATGTTTAGATGGTTGTATATTTGTTAAGTCTAGAAACCTACAGAAAATGTTGATTTCCCCAGAGATGCTATCATTCTTAGCCATCTAAACAGAATGCAAAATACTATTTAGCAACATGCCTTTTAAATAACTCAGTGCCTTTAAACAAGATAGGCCTATGCTGATTTAAATTGTAAGTTGAAGTTTAGGAAAAACAGTCTATGCAATAATCATAAGTCATGTAATACTGTTTGTTTAAGCCAAATATATTTCTATTTAAATAAAAATTAAACAGCAGTGGATTAAATACCAACCATTCTTAATCATAATTTAAGTCTGACAACCAAAATCAAAAATTTAATCCCTTACAAAATACATATCACAAACTAACCAATACAAAGCTCTAAGCTTTAAACTTTTTGATTGTGTCAATAAAAACTCCAGGAAAGGAGAATACTGCAACTCTCCTTGGAACATGGGTGTTTTAAATCATGGTTAAACAGACAGAATGTTAAGAATGGTATGGTTTTTATTTTCTATACCAGGTTTATTGACAGTATTTTTTTCCTAATAAAGTTTGAAAATCTGACACTACCTGTCCACATAGAAGGGGAAACAAAACTTGGTCAAAGTCTGTAGAACTTCCTGTGGAGAGAAAGAGAGATAATTTATACATCTAATGGGACCAATAAATCTAACATTAAGCACAGCACACAATCTAGCAACTTTACCCTGAAGAAAGAGGAGACAGATGAAGAAATATGGGCTTTATCAATTACATGGGAGGAGTACCAGGCAGTCAATCATGTGAAATAATAAACATGATCAAACTTCATTAAAAATGAAAAATTAATCAAGAGTCACACATGGGCAAGCAGCAGGAGCCATGCAAGAAAGCTCTGAAGGGAGGGAGGCGGTTGGGTTGCTGAGTGTTAACACCCCTCCAGGGACCATCTCCAGCCTGACCATATGGATCAGAGTGAATAACACAGAGCCACATGGGTTTGGCCTGGCAGGGCCGCTGTTGCTGGCACTGTTTTTGCCTGTTACCTAGGAACAGAGGGGGCCGGGATTAGACAACGCTTCCTAACATCAATAGGCTAAATCACAGCAGAATAGAAAGCCAACTTGAAGATAATTGTGCCTGAACACCATCAACTACATTTCTTAAGAGTTTTAAACTTTATTTACTCATATATAAAGAAGCTGCCATTACTGGCATAAAATTGATTTTGGAATCAAACTATAACCATTGTAAGTGAGCACTATTTTTAGTTAAATATCATTATTATAATGATATACTTACCTACTTATAATTTATGAAAATCCAAAGCAAACTATCACCTTAAATGTCATTTTCACAAAAACAGAGGTACATAAAACTGAGTAAATTATTCAGGAGAGGGGCAAAAAAGTGTAGTCATATCTCAAAGACTCATTCATAAAAGACAATCTTCTTACACTGGCATATGAGATTAACAGACATTCCACATATACAGCATATATCAATAGCACCGATCACATGTACAAATAATGACTATTTCCTTCATAGAATTTTCTTTACTTCACTTAATTTAATTGCAGACTTGCAAAGCCCACAGTTGGTGCTTATCATAAGTTCACAGACCAATGTCATAAATTTTAAAGGTATTCCTTTCACGTATTTGATTTGCTTTGTAACTATTTAAAATCTCAACTTTTAAGACAAAATGAAGAACACATTTTTCAGTCACTGCGAAGCTGGTTCAAATTAAAACAAATCTGCCCATTGAAAATCCTAATCCAAGTGATAAATTAAAGATCCGTTTACAAATGTACCACTTTTCTAACCAATAATAATGAATTATCAATGCTAACTGAATTGATGCTTCTCGCTTCATTTATTTTTAAAACCAGTTCTATCATTCAAGAAATAAACCACATCAATCTAATAACCCACTCAATGAAGCAGAAAGCACACTGACTTGCTCTGCCAGAGCATGTTCCGCCTACATAATTCAATTGAGCATATCCTATTTTTTAATATCATCTTGGACCAGTACTATGTATATCACAGCACTGTTAAGGCATGTCACAAAAGAGTAATGAATAGGAAATGAAAAAAATGAAAAAAAGTAAGAATACCTCAACATATTATCAGAGGTATTACTTATAAATTAGTTAATTTATAATGTGACATTTAGAGGTCCGTACATATATATTGTTTTTAAGCGAACTGTTTAAATATATTACAATGGCTAATAAAGAATCAAGAGTAGTTTATCAGGACATAATATTATTATTAGACAAATATTAGAAAAGAGACCATATTAAACATTCATCTTAACATCTGCAGCTTTAATTAATTGTAAAATATACTACAATCCACATATATCAAAGTCTTATGACTTCCATGTCTCCCCCACAAAAAAAAAATCTTTTCAAGTTTCAAATAACAACATAAAGAATCTATTAACTTCAGTATATGCACCAAGTATTCTTTAAAACTCAGTACCAAGTGTTCACTCATTGCCAATATCAGCTACAAAGCCAGTTATCTTTTACCCCTCAAAAGTTTCAGGTGCATAAAGCACTTTTCTACTCTATGCTGGAGTCAAGCTAGCAAAGGGCCTCAAAGATTTTTGCAAGAAAGGACCCCCATGGCTACAAGAAAGCATTGTGCTCTGCAGCAGAGTCAAAAGAATCTAATATGCCCAACTTATTACTCACTACAATATAGAGACTACTTACCACTTTCTAATTTGAAGAGTATTAACCAACCTTGAACTTGTCTGTCAGATAATGTCAGAACAAATACCAAAACATCCAACACAGGCTGAGTGTAACTCAACTTCCCACAAGCTTTCCTTTTTACCCAAGAAGGAAGTGATAAGTCTAATTAAGGAATGGGGTGGGGTGGGGGGAGATAGGCAAACGTACGCACATGTTTGTACATTACAATATGTTTCTTCATGTTTGTGATATTGCAAGAGCTTGATATTCCAACTTAAGTCAAACAAGATGGTAGTGTGCTGTCACAGCAAAACAAAAATGAGCATCTACTCGGTGCTAGGCATATTTGCATATGATCTCAATCAAAATCAAATTAAGTTTGGGAAAAGGACAGGAAGATGAAGGAGAAAAATTGATAAAATAAACCAAATCTTTTTGTATATAAATATTCAAGTATTTATTTCTGTCAGAAGGAAAATATAAGACCATTCACTCTCCAAGGGAGGGCTTCCAAACCCTGCCTTAAATTTAATTTGAGCACTCTGGTTATGGCACTGTCCCAGAGTCTCTTGATATTAACTTTTCCTGGAACAGTAGTAACTCCTTTTTTTCCCTCTAAACCTGTGACTCTGGCTAGGGAACTTCTTTGTACATGGCAATTTTCCTGTTCTCTCCCCCATATGAGCTCTTTCAGACAACCAGCCTCAGTACAACTTCAACTACTGCCACATAAATGGGATCTCAGAGATGCAGCACAGCTGATGAAATGTAAATGACCTCATTGCTAAGGCAAGGGGGTGGGGAGGATTTTGTGCCAGTTCTCCAGATCAATTCCCAAGTTTATATTTTCACAAATCTTTTTATGTACAGTTTGATTTTTTAACATTTTAATGAGCAAAAAAGAGAATCTATAGTAGCCAGTCACCACAGTTAAAGTGCAGGGCATGAACTAGATCCCAGGAGGGAACCAGTCCACCATGTCACCACTGGCTTTAGGACATTCGCCACCTGGTTCCATGTCCCCAGGTTCCAACTCTTTTCATAATCAAAACACTGCTGACATTATAAACCCCAGACGGTTTTTCTAAAATCCCTCCCAATCAATATATCCAACACATAACTTATTGGAGACAACACTGAGCTCATTGATTAAGGTGAGTTCAGTAGCAAAGTTTTCAAAATAAATGAGACAAGAATACAGCATACAACCCCTTTGTGTCACCAGACAATTTATGAAATAGGCAATTTCCAAAAGGGCTTTTCTTCCTAACAAAATATATGATACTTCATGTAGGAGGAAACAGGAGCAGAGGGGGCAGGGATGCTGTGTTGTGGGGAGGCAGTTGTACAAACCTTTCAGTTATGCATATATTAAAACAGCAGACTGCATTGTGTAGCAGAAAATATCTACAAAGCTCTGTCCATAAGGAGATCTCAAGCCTCAGAGTAGGAACCAAAATATGAAATTAACACACCTGACACTGATATGCCACATGAAACTCAGAAACAAACCCAAGGTTCACCTCAGTGTACTCTGGGTTCATTCTACCTAATGCAAATTTCCATCAGTCAAAAAGCCCATCAAAGGAATTTGCTTTAATCTCAAAAAAGTAGATTATGGCACTGAGCCATTCTCGTAAAAATCTAGTAAAGTTTTAAATTTATAATATTATCCATTATAGAATCCTATCTGGAAGCAAAACTTTTAAGACTAAATTTGATGAAGTTAGCAGGGGTTCTTAATCATGAGAAGACTCAACCAATTCACTCTGAATTGGGGTGTATGGTGGGGGATGTAAAGATAATCTTATAACAGCCATCCTTTCAATGTCAAATACTTTTTTTTTCTTGCTTAATTGAAACCTATGAACAAAAATTACATAGTTTTATTTGGCAGATGAAGACAACTAACAATCACACACACACACACACACACACACACACACACACACACAGACCCTCAACAAATAAATGCCATCTGAAAGATAAAAGCACAGGCTTATTATAGTGTTCACTGGCGTTACAGAACGTTGGGGTAAGACACATGCTCAATACTTCAAAGAGGGGAAATGGGGGGGCAATTAAATAGATAGTGTGAATAAATGAATGTATTTTAAAATATATAAAGCCACAATTACCCTCTTTGTGGCTTGCCTAAAGGTGATAGAGCAGTTGGTAATTTACCTTTGTCCAAGTAAAAAGAGTAAAAGCAAGAAAAGAGAGAAGATGGTGGGAGAAATTTCCTGTGTTTCTTATATCTAATTTATTTGTTTATTTCAAATTGTAGGTTCGTGATAAAAAGATCAATTTGGAGCTCAAATTCATAAAATACTATGTTTAAAAAATTTTTTAATCGCATGAGGGAAATGCTGACCCTCTAAGTCCTGCAACTGAGAGCAGTACCACTGAGTTGAAAGAAGAGCTTTTGATTGATGATCTTAAAATTCAAGTTGAAAGTTAAAAACAACACAGGCAAAATCCAAACATACAGAAAGGTAACAAAATTTCTACTTTAAGCCAGTCCAAGTTAAAACCAAGAACTCCAAGGAAAAGCTAAAAAAGGTTTTAAATGTTTCTGATTAAGAACATAAAGCAAAAGTTCCTGGAAGCTTAATTAGCATCAAGTTCAAGAATGTTGATCAGAAGTTTCCTAAATGTGAAAACAGGAAGTAAATTTTTTTCTCCTTCACTGTAAGTGTCAAATTAAAACCAAGATCCATGCTATGGTTAAAACCAAACAAAAAAAAATTTTTTTTTCAGTAAGAAAAAGCTTTGAATAAGGGATTTTACAGAAAGGCCTTTCAACACTGAACATAAAAGCAGGGTCAAGTTTCTAACAACGATGCTCAAATGCTACAGAGTCTGCTTCCTTTCTTTGGTAGAAATATTCAATATTTACTCCTAGCTTTTTATGAACTTTAATTTTAGAGTCATGCATGTGTTATAATTATGGTAATTTGTTTAAGTACCTAATATTTGTAATCAATGTAATTCAAAGATAAAATTACAAAAAGTAAATTCATCACATTCTATAAACATGCATCATATAAAGTTTAAATTACCAAGGACAATTAAGTGGGGAAAAGGAAGGCTTACATCAGCAGATCCACTTCTATAACTGCTTTTAAGTATGTATCAATCCCCAAGACCTTTGAAGTCCAAAGTAAAAATATAGGATCTAACAAAGACTTAACAAAATTTACTTTATCCTGTTGCATACTTCCTTTCTTCAAATAATTACCTAAAACAAAGTTGTTTCATAATTCCAATACTATATAAAATGCTATATTCTAAGACTACCTCTTATTAATTTTAAACCTTACAGTAAAGGAGTTGAAAACAAGAGAGCTATATTTATAAGGTTGGTGTTAAATGTCAATAAAATTCTTAACACTTGTTTCAAATACCTCCAAAGTGAACACGTTATTTGGTTGCCATCTCTTACAATTAGTAGTTGGAGGCATCAGTAATGTTAATTCCTCAGACTCAATAGTATTACTCTAAAATATTTTTGTCTTGCTCATTTCCTTAGTCATTTTAATTCCTGTTATCTAAACTGCATGTTATCAATGTTTCTAAAAGGAAGTGGGAAGAGGGGCCACAAGTCAGCACATACCAAAGGAATAGGGTCCCAACAGTAAAACTGCAAACAAGAATTCACTGAAAAGCAACTTGCCCTCAGGAAGATACTATTAAAAAAAGAAAAGAAAAGAAAAAAGAGCACTGATAGAAATACTATTTTGTAAGCATATTAAAAGCTGTCAGCTTTTAAATATTTTAAATGCACACAAAAATGTGCACAGATGGGCATCTTTTCTGCTCACATTAGTCTAGAAAAAAAAATCTTTCATTATCAAGCTCAAAGTCTTTGAATTTTTTAAACTTAATTGTGCCTCTATTTCTTACAATTCACACCCCAAGGCCAAAGCTTTCCTGCCACCAGTCCTTCAAATCTGACTTGGACATTACACGGGAGGAGGCTCCAAGCCTCCCTGAGGTCTCACTCCTTTTACAACACACGAAAAAGCAGTCGATAATGGGCCCATGCTGAATTCACTGCTCTCCACGTCTCCTCTTGGGACACAAGCCTAGCAGATGTGATAAAAACTGTGTCAGAGAAGTGGCTCTAGTTTGTGCCTTAATGACAACTTAAACCTCTAAACCAATACAACCAAAGGACTAACAGAACTGGCTGTTACCTCTCTTTCCTGCCAATCTTCGAATATCTTTGAACTAAATTAGCACCTCTACCCACAACTTCCCCTGCCACCCCCAAAAAATCCATTCTAATTTTAAAAGATAAATGAATTCAGCAAACACATCAGTGGCACAAGTGTCTGAGCACCGCGTGTGTGTGTGTATCCTATAATTAAGCCTCGACACACATTTCATATCGTTTGTATATTCTCAAGGTATGATTGAGCATTCAGATGTCTTAAAGGACTGCCTGGTAAATTCCCTCCGATCACCACCCCAGTAACCACATTAACATATCACTGGTAGACTTACCGTTTCCAAAAAATACCTAGAAGTCTAAGGATTATTTTTAAATATGTTCAGATGTAGAAAAGAAAGGTAATATTCTGAGTTATTGAAACATTCTAATTATTAAAATTTACACAGGAGAATTTTTTAAACCATAGGTGGCTACATTTTTAAGTTGTAAGAACTCTTTGTCTTACCTAATGATATGGTACCAAAAAAATGATTTAAGTATGTACTTCTGATAACATTTTCTAAATTCTATAATTCAGCCTTCAGATGATAGGTCTTTTTACCCAGTATCTTGAAAGCCTATTCAGTCACAATTGCATACCCACTTAATCAGCAATCATTGTTCTGGGATGCAGGACTTTGTTGTCAAGACAAGCACCAAAACCTTAAAATTTTTTTTTCAGAACTGGCATAAGAAAAAAGTGATCTTTGTCAGACAAGGCCAAATTTATGCAAATCTTTTATAAACATTCACAAACATTTATTTAGCTTTTGAAATGTTGGCCTCATTTGAGAGCATGAAAATGAGGGGAAAATAGGAAAACGCAAAGGACAGCTTAGAAACTGGCACACTACATAAATATTCAGAAGGAAGATTATAGGATTCATGTTAGGCTGTCTTAGGCTTCTCCAAAGTCCACACAGAATTGCAAAGAACAAAACTAACGAGAAGTACAGCAGATGTTAGACAATGCATCGGCCTCTTTTCCTCTCTCACTTGGCTATACTTGGACGCTTTTATATTTTCTTTCAATATGGTTAGGTCATTCAAGGATTCTCCTATAGACTCTGTATTGTGGCTACAGATCTATAAGCTGGAGGTCTGTCAGCTTTCCAAAAGTTTCCAATGAAAAGGCATTATGCAAATTTTACCTCTCTTACCCTCTTTCAGGGGGGAAGAAAAGCCTCCAGTATGCAGTCATCGGAGTATTGGAAGCCCCAGCCTTCATTTCTGTATAGCTGTGTTTGCCTCAGGGCCACGCTGCTTGTTTTGACAGTGGATCCCCCTAGATAGTTGGGATTAGTCGAGCTTGTTTAGATAAACTTGAAATCAAGGCCTTCTCTAGGTAGACAGCTAGATGTAGCTACCGAGTTTCCAGCTGCCTTCTCCTTTCATCCCCAAACAACTGCAGATTCACAGTAGCTATCACAGCCACAGGCTATGTCACATACATAAGTACAAAATTAAAGGCTGCTAAAAGAAGCCTTTGTAAGTCTTAGTGTTAAAATAAGGAATCTGTACTGCTTGGTTTACACAAATTATTCTAGCACTACCAGTATGGAATGAAACCATCATTTAATAAGGCATGTTAATCAAGGCTCCTAGCTTCTTCTGATCATAGTTTGGTAATATACCTAACCTTCCGTTTATTAGCTCTTGTAGGAGAATAATAGCAGAAATGTTGAAAGGAAATAATAGGCTTTATTTAGCCAGTGCCAGGGGACCTTAGACACCATCAACAAGCACTGTGAGCAGAATATGAAAATCAAAATGTAAATATCAAATCCGCTTTTGAGACAGTATTATTTAGCAATTGACTAGACAGGGTCTCACTAAACAGTCATCTCCAACTTTGGAACTTTTATTTCTCACATCTTACAGATTCTGATTGAAAGATTTCAGACTGAGGAAATTTACACTGAGAACACATTGATGACATTGCATTACAAAGATAGAAGGCAGGTGATACAAAACATTACAGAAGCAAAAAAATGTGTAACTGAAATTTTTCTAAAATTTAACACTCAAAGATATTAATCTATTGCACTGAAGGGGAAAATGTCTCATCAGAGGGCCAGCAAAATACAAGCAAAGAAAATAATCCAAAGAAAACAAACCCACATTTATTTTAAGAGAAAGCTCTTACCTGAGGCTGCCAGAGATAAACCAAGCACAACAACAGGACCAGAATGGGCTTAAGCATTTTCTAGAACTCTTCTGAGATACCACACAGTATGGAAGTCCTTTTACCCTCTGATACACTGTCAAGTCACACAAGACAGTTTTCAATCAAACAAGCTCACCTATCACCACTGAAAATTTGTTGCCAAGACTCAACAGGTTAAGTCACTATTTCTATAGAAAGCCCCAAGGCATTCAAGATGTCCGGAATTGCAACAACTTGGGCTCTTATGATATTTTTGGTTCATTTCATGTACAACTTATAACAAAAGAAGGAATTAACATCTCCTTTTTCTCTAAAAGGCCAGACAATAACTATTTTAGTCTTTGTGAGCCATTTAAATGTATTCTAATTTTTTTATAACCTTAAGAAGGGTTTAAAAAAAAAAACCAGTTCATAGGCCATACAAAACAAGTCCTGAGTAGGACTTGGCCATCTGGCTGATATTTGCCAACCCTGTCTACACACAACATAACACAAACTCACAAATACCCCAAAACTCAAATTCAGAAATTCCTAAAAGGTAAAATGATATTGTCAGTCATTTTGGTAACCCAACAATTCACACCTGATTGTTGCTAAATGACCAAATGTCTACTGCATACAAACATGCTACTTTCAGAAAAAATTAAATAAAAATACAAAGTACTAAAAATAAAACATATTTCCAACACTCAGAATTCACAACTATTTCGTGGCATGAACTCATCATAGAAACAATTGCTCCTTTCATTAATAGTTCACTTCTATAAAGTGAAGTCCTGGGGCTTTTTTGACAGATAAATGAATTCATGTTCTCTAGGCCATTGAGAGTTCTTCCATTTGAATCAACTTTATAATATTTTGAAAGCAATATTAAAAGAGAATGAAGTGTTTTTTGGTACACTACTCGCCACTCACTGAAACGTGGGTTACTTGTCTAGCATTCTATTAGACAAAGAACATACGGAGCCAGGGATTTAGCTCAGTGGTTTCAGCACATGCCTTGCAAGCACAAGGTCCCAAGTTCGATCCCCAGCACCAAAAAAAAAAAAAAAAAAAAAAAAAAAAAAAAAAAAAAAAAAAAAAAAAAAAAAAAAAAAAAAAAAAAAAAAAACCATAATGGGGATCCTTCTGCCTGTCATTACTTGACCTCTGGCCTTCTTTACAAACCTTTTTTCCTTAAGAGTGTTTCCCAGAATTTTATCTTCCCCCTTCTCCCTCTGCATCTTCCTCTACTAATAATCAATCTACATTTCCATTTTTACTATCATCACTAGGAAATGAGTAAATGACTCTCAAATTCAAATCTTCACTCTGGACTACCTTCCTGGCTCCATTCTGCTCTTCCAACTGCCTGTTGAACATTCTGCATCGTGTTACATAGGTCTTCAACATGTCTAACACCCAGACACACCAAATAGGTTCCTATACATCTGCTAATCTCTTTAACCTCATTAGAACAGGAAAGACTGTCAGACCTCTAATGATCCTCATTGGGGGACAGATGATCCATTTGTATGATTTAGGTTCAAATATTTGCCACGGTTGTTTGATTTTGAGGTAACTGTGAAGAAAAGCTTCTGATTTATTGAAATGTTTCCAAATGTTAGCAAACAAGACATAGGATGAAGGAGTTCCTAAAATCAGTATTTCAGTCATCTTAGTAAAGAAAACTGATGTTTCCTTAAGATAAAACAGTTGGTACCAAGCAATATGTTAGAGGCCAGGGATAAAGCAATGACCCAGCAAGCTATGGTCCTTTTCTCCACAGAGCTTGGGATCTAGCTAGAAAGACAAGACAAGTAAAATGAATGCACGAATACCTAATTCAAATTGCACAGGAGCTATGAGAGAAAAGAACAGAGTGCTTTCGACAAAATGGCAGGAGCAGGAATTTAGATGGAAGTTTCAAGGAAGTCCTCTCAAAAAGTAACATTTTAACCTGAGACTTGTGGAATGAATAAGGGAAGATAGTCACCAGAGGAATACAGAGAGGGAGACAAAAATGGCAGGAGGAGCAAGAACCACTAAATAAGAGCATTTGGTACATTCAGGGACTTACAAGAAGCCTGGCGGGTGAGAACACAGGAAGTGTGAGAGAGCATGACAGGAGGTTGGACAGGTTGGCAGGGGCCTAATCACGAGGAACTTTATAGATTGTGTGCAAGAATCTGGAATTTATTGTTCTGTATTGGAAGTCACCACAGAGTATGGATCCTTTTACGTTGCGCTTACACATGGCTTTCCAATTTCTTATGTACCCCCAAGACTTGGAGGCTATTCTTGGTGAACTCTTCACTCACACTGCTAAGTTCTATCCACTTCTTGTGGCTCTCATTCTTTTATGAAATGAACATTATGAAAAAATGTCCAACTGGTGCCCATCAGGCCTCCCAGAGGAAAAGAAGCCTGACACAGGAATATGAACAACAGCCCTAGCATTAAAGAAAGAAGTACTCAAAGAAGCAACAAAGCAACAAATCTTAACAGGGCCACCTTAAATTTCTCCCCAGAACCTGCTCCCTTATATAGTTGGTATTTGTTCTGAGCTTCTGAAGTCCATTTTCCTATATACAGAAAAAGAAAGTACTCTTTTTTTTTTGTACCAGGGATTGAACTCGGGTCCTTGCGCTTACGAGGCAGGAGGCAGCACCACTGAGTTAAATCCCCAGCCCAAGAATGTGCAATTTTTTACAGCAATAATCTGCTACATATCATTAATTCTAAGAAGACACTGATTATAAAACTAGTATTTTTAAGATCCACTTGGAGAGGGAAAAAAATGCTGCAAATGAAATGATGCACTCTAAGACATGTCTCAATGTCAGAAATGTTAATGTAAGAAAAATGCGCATCTTGGAAATGGCGAAATATATTTACAGGTCTGTTTTTCGAGTAGACAGAATACCCACTGCCACTGCTTAGCAGAAGAGCACCTTGTACACAGGAAACATCCACTGAACAACAGTACTGAAAAAATTACTGCATGATAGTCTGGAGAGTAAGATGGGGGGTGGGCAACAGCATTAATTAAGCACTTCCTATTACAAAGCACTCCACTACAAGTCTACGTGCCTTCTTGTTTAATCCTCATAGTAAGTGGTGAAAGCACAGAGGCCAAAGAACAGACTTGAATTTCTCAGAGAATCACTTTAAGGTTAATATTTATTCTTGACATAGAAAGTAAAAGGAATAAAGAAGACTACTCGTTTGTATAAATCTGATATTAGTAGTAAAAATTTTTAGAGCTGGGGATTTAGCTCACTGGATCCACCATCTGCCTTGCAAGCACAAGGACTGGAGTTTGATCCCCACTACTAAAAAAAAATTTGTCATTTATACCCAGTAACATGAATCATAAATTCAAAGTAACTATGTAAGTTTTTCTGATAATGAAATTAATCTCTTCAGCCTTTATTTTGTTTCTCATATGACAGTAGCTATCTGTTCTCTGGAGGGAGTTAAATGACAGCCTCAAAGGAACTGACAAGGCAGCTATTAAATTCCAGGTCTTGTGCTAGATGTTTTGCATAGGCGCAATGATCCTACCAATAATCTTATGGAGACACTGCAGTCCTCATAGATGAATTGAATCTGGAAAGCTGAGTGGTTTCAGGTAGACTGGTGAAGTAAGCTCCCTAATTCTCTTCAAGAGAGATTCTCAAGCTCCTAGCTGATTAACATTCTGCCTGTGCAGAATAATGCAAATAAACAGCTACAACTTTGCAAAAGCAGCCCTCACCGCTGAATGAAGAAGCTATAGGCCTTCTCTCATTTCATTTTCCAACTACAATGCTCAAGTGAAAGACTTGTGTTGCTCTATTAATGGGCCTAAGGACAGGGAAATCATTCTTGCCAATCTTCCCAAAACATCAATGTGCTCCCTTTAACTCTCAAACATACCCTGGATTTGATGCTACCCTCATCAGGGCCTTAAGGAGAAGGAAATTGTGGCTTGCTTGGAGGGCAATGAAAGAGTAAATAGCTTTTTCATCTATCTGCCTTGTCTTGGGAAACTAGAAAGTAGTATGAGAAGATTTCAATTACAATCACTTGACTTCCAGGTCTTCACCAACAGTAAGGACTTTTAACTACATTCTAGGACTTAATACAATTTCAGAAATCACTGACTAAATGGGAGCACCAAAACCTTCTCTTTGCTTTATTTTCCTTATGCTAGAAAATATTCACTGAGCTAAACAAACTCAGGTACTATGTAGATAATTTGTTCTCTTGCCAATTCTACAAAGTTGGTATTCCTTCCTCATTTTATAGGTGAACACAATGAGCCTGAAAATGAAAAGCCTCTGCCCAAAAACCATATACCCGCAGTCAAATTTCATGTAACACAAGGATATTTGTTTTCTAACTTTTCTTTCAACCAAACATAACAAAAACAAAATCTTAAAAAGGGTTCATTTCTTAAAAAATAAATGACACTTCAATAACCAAAAAAGCCATTTAAAAACTCAGGGGATATTTCTTTAAAAATGAGACATGAATAATGGAAAATATTTCTAGCTGCCATTCAATCTGTTTATTAAAACAGATACATTTTTTTTGGTACCAGAGATCAAACTCAGTACCTTGCACTTGTGAGGCAGGCGGAGGTATCCCTGAGCTAAATCTCCTGCCCAAAACATATAAATTTTTAAAATCCAAAATATTTCTCAATTTGCCAGGAGTTTAGATCTCTAGGAATAAGTATCAGTCGGTTGACAGAGTGCTCTGATAAAATAATGTGTTTGGTAATTTAAAGATTATGCTTCTAAAACCAGATGTTACATAAAGAGGTTCTGTGTTTGAAGTACACTCAAGCAAAAGAATCTTACATACCTTTGGTTAACCTCTGCTAATTTAGGATTTAACAAATGTATATATTTGTTTTTCCTTACTAAGATCAAATTTAAGCCCAAAGATCACAGAGTGAACACTATTCAGTTTATTATATATCAAATATCTTAACATTCATGAACAGTACCAGGTCCTGGAAACTTGGACACAAAGCAGGCAAGAATCTCTGATTTCCTACCTCAGGGAGGGAGATAATACATAAACAAGTATGAAGATAAAGATATTATAAGGTCTACCTTGGGATGTGAAAGATTCCTTGGAGGAGGTGACATCTGGGTTGACTTGAAAAATGAGTCAATATTAACTAGATAAATAGGTTATATAAGAATATTCCAGGAACAAATGCATGTGAAGTAACACTATTTCAAATGATCTTTAATAAGCTCAACTTTTTTTAGAAGACAATCTCATGCTTGAAGCCCAGGAGGTTTGAAGAATAACTTTTACTTCTATCCACCAACCTCCCACCTGCTACACACACACACACACACACACACACACACACACACACGCCCATAGCCTAGGCTTTATATTATAGGACATTTGAAATCTGAACTTGACCAAAGTTAAGACAGTTTGAAATTATGATGGCTAGAGGCATCTTAATTCTACTATACGGTACATAAGAATTTTAAACATGAAAGCTACCACAGTAATACAAAGTGCTATATGCAACCAAAGGGGTTCATTTACAAGGACAATGGGACCCATTAATAAATTTCTGAGGTTTTAAACACAGGAGTCTCAACATACAGATTTCACAATTGCAACATAATAAAAAAAAATCTGAAACCCTTTAGGCTCCATGTTAAACATTTTTGTATTTTTATAAATATTCAAGAATAGTTTCTGATTGTATCTCTTCTTCTCTTCACAAAATAGTCTCAAACTCCTTCTTGACTTCTGTAAATTTTGTTCTGGAACATTGTGGGATTAGAAAGAGATTTCTCCAGAATTCTTCTTGAGATGGGACTGAAATTCTAGAGGCAGGGGTTACCAAAAAACAAAGTGAGAAACCTGAAGTAATAAAGACTACAAAATGAGGTTACCACCAGATGTGGTAGCACACGCCTGTAATCCCAGAACTTGGGAGGCTAAAGCAAGAGGATTGCTGTTAGTTGAGATCAGCCTGGGCTACATAGTGAGTTCAGGGCCAGCCTGGACTACATAGCAAGACCCTGTCTTAAAATCAAAATAAAAAGAAAAGAAACAATAAGAAACAGAAAAGAGAGGTGGGGGGAGGGAGAGGGAGAGGGAAAGAGACATAGAAGAGAGGGAGGGAAAAATCGAAGGAAGGAGGGAAGGAAGGAAGGAAGGGAGGAAGGGAGGGAGGGCAGAGGCAGTCAGGCAGATAAGGTTGCCTTGCTACCTCAAATCTAACCCTAATAATGTTACATAATTATACAAATCTTGGTTATTATTAGATGCCTAGTGTTATTCTAAGCACTTCATACATTGCTTTTTTATTTTTGTTGCTGTTTTCACTTCATACATTTCAAATCACTTAACCCTCATCACAGTCCTATGAGGACTTCACCACGGTCATCTCTAGTTTATAAAGGATAAAATGAAATCACAAAATAATAAACAGCAAACCTGAGATTCAAAACAAAGCAGCCAGGCTCCAAAATCCATGCTCTTAATCACAACTCCAAAGTCTATGCTTACATATTTCATACTATTCACTGAGCCCCTAATTTGCCTTAGCTTCTAAGAGGGGCTATAACACTTCCACAGCTATTTCTATAATTGAAGAGTTTACAGACTGAAAAAGAGACATACATATATAAACAACAGAATGTAAGGAGTGATGTTTTAAGTGCTCTCCAAGTGCTGAGGGCAGAGTGCCTAATTTAGTTAGGGCAAGTTTCACAGAAAAGATGATAGAAGCTGAACATTTAACAGTGAACTTAGAAGTGTACTGGTGTGGGAGCAGGAGGACAAAAAGGAGGAAAACATTCCAACCATAGAAACAGTTTGGGAACAATATATAGTAGGATGACTAAAGCATCCTAGGAAATATTGAGGCATTCTATGACTGAGCTATAAAATAAAGTGGCAGGAAACAAGGTTAGAGGTTTGATCAAGGTCTTGATAAGGCTGGGATCAAGATCAAATGATGATAGGCCTTAAATCCAAGTTATGAAATTTGGGATAGATCTTGAAGGCACCATTAAGACTTCTGACTAAAAAGAAATGTGTGATTTAATTTAGGTTTTAAAAAGATCTCTCTGGCCATATTATGGAGGACAGTGACTGCAGGATCACAGGGTCATTGGCCACTAGGAAGAGTAAACATGAGAGAAGCTTAGAGTTCGAAAGCAAAGGGAAACAGATGACATGTACAGACTAGAGAGCAGCTTAGCTTAAGATGGATAAGGACCTGATGATGCAAGCTTGCAGGTACATCCAAGGAACAACAGGGACTGACTGACTACATGAGGCTAAAGGCAAGACAGAGACTACAGCTCTCAAAAGCAGATCTGCTTAGTTATAATCACTGTATAATTTACTAGGAACAAGGCCTTCCAAAAGTACTCAAAGACACCTAAAGTTACAGGCATGTACCACTAAGCCTAGTTTATAGGTATTTTGGAGCTACAATAAAATGAAGAGAACACATCTAAGAGAATGTATAAGAATTGAATAAGTTAAAAAAAAAAAAAAAGTCGGGCGTGGTGGCACATGCCGTTAATTCCAGCACTCGGGAGGCTGAGAGAGGAGGATTGCTATGAGTTTGAGATCAGCCTGGGCTACATAGTCAGTTCCAGGTCCATCTCAACTGCATAGTGAGACCCAGTCTCAAAAAACACAAACAAAACAAAACAAAAAAAAAAACCCAAATACCAAAAAACAAGAATTGGATAAGTTACCATTTCCTGGAGTTAAATTCAAATAAACAGTAGTACAATATAGCTTTTAGAAAGAATGGCTCAAAAAAATTTTGTATTTTTCATAAGTTTCTTCTACATAACTGTAACACCTGGTTGAGTGAACAAATTGGGAAGAAACTTTCAGCTTGAGGAAAAGCCTTGACTCAATTCTTCAAGTGAGTTTGACTTAAGATTTTAAAATTTGAGTATTTGCATTAAGAAGTCAATTCAACTTCATTCCCTTCTGATACTGACCCTTGTGTGGAAATGGGGGAGAGGATTTAAAATAAAACCACATCTAATAAGAGGGGAGAATCTCAGGATCATGGGAATTATATGAGTACATTTTACATACTCTGCTTTTAAAAGCAATGATAGGACTTGTCTCAATGGTGATAAATCAGACTTCAACAACACACTGGAAAGTAAGAACGATTATGTGATTTTTGCCCACCCTGTATGTGAGAAATACTTACATCAGCCAAATGTCAACAATGGGACACTTTTAAACGTATGCAGATAAACAGATGTTTAATCTGGGACACATTTGTACATTTTCAGCCTATCAATGAATTTTTTAGAAAGCTGTAATGCAATTTATCACAATAGCTACATTTCATGGCAATCATAGTAACCTAATATACAATTCAAGAAAGCTGCTTCAGCAGGGTGCTTTGTTGCCATCATGCTAGAAATCACTTCCCATGCGTTAAGAGCCTAAAGAGATTGAGAATTTATAACTATGGATGAGGAACTTACATTTCTACCTACAATCTCCAACTGCCAAGTTACTAAGAAATATGAAAGCAGTGACCTTTTTCATGCAAGTGGTTGAAAAAAACCCATGAATCACAGAGAACCTTAGAAAGCACATATCTAAAACAAGTCTAAAAGATGATGCTCCTTAGGGGCAGCTCCAAGACTTTTCACTGAGGTTTCTCCACACCAATCATGTTAACTTTTATTAATTAACATCTATGGCTTCACATAATGAAGAACAAGAAATTACAGAAATGTAGTTACATAGTAGTATCACCACCCAAAGATCCTGGTTTCAGAGACATTCCCAATTTCCAGGTGGCAGAACCATTTTTCCAAAACCATCAAAACATTGTGAACCTGAATTACCTTTATATAGTGTACTAGACAGTAAATTCCTGCAGAGAAAGATGGAATCTGTTTCTCTCATCCTCATTACCTGGTATAGTCTGTCTCTAGTCTATAGAAACTATACTTACTTACAAATCACTTTTCCAATTAATACACAAATCAAACCTAAGCTTCCAGACTGTTTTTGCAACCAAAAACAGACCTAAATGGGAAAAAAATCAATTGTAAGTTAGTGTTTTTAAAACAAGGATGTAGAGCCTGGTCTATATGACCACTAACTACATAAGTAAGTACTATAGATTACATTCAAATGAATTCACAAATTCTGTTCCATAATATATAGCATCATAAAAAGATTGGCTGTGTGTGACGGCACATGCCTATAGTTCCAGATGCTTGGGAGGTGAGGCAGGAGGATCACTTAGGCCCACAAGTTTGAATCCAGCCTGGGTTACGTAGTAAGACTAAGTTTAAAAAAACAATTATTAGTGCAAGGACCCGAGTTCAATCCCCGGTACCAAAACAAACAAACAAACAAAAAAACCAAAACAATTATTTTTCCAGGATTAAATGTGACCTCATCATTTAAAGCAGACCTAATTTGAGCCAGCGGTAGTGGTGCATGCCTGTAATATTAGCATTCAGGAGGCTGTGGCAGGAGGGTCATTGCCTCAAGTTCCAGACCACCCTAGGCAACATAATGATTTCAAGGCCAGCCTGCATTACAAAGTGAGACCTTGTCTCCAAAGAAAGAAAGAAAAAGAGAGAGGGGTGGGGAGAGAGGGAGACAAAGAGAGACCAACAGACAGACACAGAGACAGAGAAAGAGGACCGACATTATATGAACAGGCTGGAAGCATAACAGTACCCACTCTAGAGAAGAATGGAAAAAACAAGGAAGCTCAAGCATTTACAACAGAAAAGGGATATAACCATCCTGGGAAAGTCTAATTCCATTCTTGGTGGGCTTACTGAATACAAGGCCCAAAAACCACAAATTCAAAACATCAATTCTACACATGTGTGACTTATTTATTTCACTTAGGAGTATATCTTCAATATGTATCCATTTTCCTATGAATGAATCTATTCTCTCGCTCTTTATACCAAATAGTTTCCCTGGTGTGAATATTCTGCAACAATGCATAAGATTCTAATAAGATTACTGACATTTAGAAATTTGAAGAAAGGAGCTAAAGGTGTAGGGAAGGTGTGATGCGTAGGGGAAGAACAAAAAGGGAAAAGAAAAAAATGTGAGAGAATGAAAAGAGGAAAATAAAGTGTTTGTAGATGGGGAGGGGAGGAGGGGGTGAAGGGAGAGCAGAGGTAAGGGGAAAAAATGAGAATCAAGACTTGCCATGTAAAGGTACATGATCCCAACAATGAATGTAACTGTACTGTATCCCTAAAATGTACCAATAAACTCAATAAAATTTAAATTAAAAAAAAACATCAATTCTAATTTGAGGAACTATGGCTTAAATAAGTCACTACACATAGACTGGCAGAATGGCTGTACAGTCAATGTCACATTTTATACAGATAAGGTGCTCTCTTGCTTATGCTTACCTACTCAATAATAATGGAAACCAAATTTTATCACTTGTTATATTGGAACAATGAGGCTTCCTTTCAGAGTTACAAAAAATTTAGGAAATACGTATTTTATGTATATTTTTCTCATTAAACAGTATTCCTGCAATGAATTAGCATTGTGAATCAATTTTGCAATAAAAATGTTTTGTCTTTGGCTTATCAAAATTTGGACATAAATAACATGAAAGTTTTCATATGTTAGAGCTCACTAAAAGAATTAACTCACCAACATGCAAGTAGTAAGTAGTAAGTCTTGTCTAACTATTATCTCTATTGTCTTTCCAAACAGAAACTTCCAATTGATTTACAAAGATTGTTTGTGATAAGGGGAAGCTTAAGAAATGTGTTCTTTATAGCATACCTGAAATGTGAACAGATGAAAACTCCATATTTAAGCAATTACATGCAGAACTCAGAAATGCCAATTTCCATCATAATTATCTCAAGTTATGCCACATATTTTTATTCCTTTTTAGTATACAGTTGATGAATGTTTTTGTAATTTGCTTAACTGCCTATAGTGAAATTTTGAAATCACATAGGTCATATAAAGCCATAAAAAGGGCACCTTTTTATTTTTCCCAATGTACCATGTTTCTACATTGCTTATAGAGCTTATACAAGAAACACTGTTAGTTTCTATATAAAGATTTTCATAAATTTTTTATAGTTTCTATAAATGCATAAAGATTGTTGGTTTCATTACAACCTCTGTTGCAGTGCCAAAGGAAAGAAAAATTACCTGCAATTCTAAATACCAATCTACATACACTTGGGCGGGTAAGCATGCTCGGCTCTCTCTTTATAGAGCTCTAAGACACTGTATTTCAGCAAAATATAGAGAAACACACTGGAGAAGCAACTTCTAGCATACTTGATTCTAATCACCACTCAGAACAAACAGGCGATAAAACGTAAAACTGTGAGAACAAATTATTAATTCTACATGTTTTAATAGAAGGAACATTATAACTAGTATGTTTTAAAGCTATACGTGTAATACCTATTTTACTTGACAGATTACAAGGCTATATGTGGAAATTTCTCTGACAGGCTACTATATTTTTATTTTAAACTATCTCATCCTACACATTACAATTATTAAGCCTTATGTTTTTTCATTTAAAAAATATAAAATGCTTTAAAGCCAAAGAGAATTTTTGATGAAACTGGTGACCATAATTTGCTAGAATGTTAATTTAACTATTCTTCTCTCCTTTAATTCAATTAGTATTCAGTAAAACTGCACTAATCACAAAGAGTAAAGTTTGCCAATTATTTCCATAAATATGAATGAACACAGTAAATATAATGGAATAATTATAAATCCACTTAATTAACTACATAGCTATTCATTATTTCGTTAATGGTTCAAAGATTTGAACATATTTTTAATGTCTGATTGGCACAGTATCTTTTAGAAATCATTTCTAAAAATGGAAAAAGTACCTTACTGTGTGTCTGTCCTTTAGCAAAAATTTTCTACTCAACAGGCTTCAATTAAGCACTATATTACCTAAAGTTTTTGTAAAAGAATGCAAAGAAATCAGACTAAGCTACCTAAACCCAAGTTAACAAAAAATTTTACCTGCAGTATAATAATCCTAACTAAAAAAAAAATTTAGATTATTTCATATTATATACTTTTTTAAGTGCATTAATAAGCTATTGGAAGGTTTTTTTAAAACCACAAGATCCTTTTCAAGCCAGAATCCTACCAAGTATGATGGTTTAGTTTTTAAACTAGCTAAGCTTTAAACAAAACCAGATGAATAAGTAATATGAACTCTTAAAAGACCTTGCTTTTGCTTTTTCTCTTTTAAAAAATATAGACACTGAATATCTTTTAGAAATTAACAAATCACGTATATTCAGGTTTAAAGATATAAAGCTTACCAGATTTTAAATGAAATATTAAATGCTACAATGATTTAATGGTTTTTAAAACCATGGATGTCACTGTGGTCTGAGGGTGTCACAGACAACTTATGGATGGGAAAAAAAATGGAACACAGAGAAATCACTTTGTCAGTAATTACAATCAAGGGTCCTAAAATGTGGCTCAGGCTGCTCATTACTTCTTCTTTCTGTATCAAGACCCTTATTTACATTTCAGATTACATTTTTTATGAAACAGAAAGATCTATCAGAGCTGAGAGGACTGAAATAATGAGGGGAAAACATTTTAATAAAATGTGTTGGGTCTGCATTACTTCCATGACAGAAAGAAAGGCTTCCTCTGTAGTGATGGATCATTTATTCTGCTTCTAAAAGAGAAGCAAAAAGATGAAACTGATGAACTTTTACTGCCCATTTGTCTTTAGCAGACAATTAAGACAGAGAAGATCAAAATGGATTATCATACCATGCAGACAACTGGCCCAACAGTAATACATCTCCGGGACCACAGATTTGTAACTCTCTTTTATCCCTCCCCTTTCTTCTTACTTCTTTTTCCACTCTAAAGGCAGTGCTAGCTTTGTGGCTCAAGGAGAGCCAAAAGGCTGGTCATCATTATTCAGTCACAGATGTCAATCTAACCTCCCTTTTTTCTCAGTTTCTAAAGCAGTGAGCCACAATAATTTGTGACAGATTCTTTTACTGTAAGGTACAAAGAACACACAGAATAAAACATCTAGCAGCAGCAAGTGTCTCTGATCAAGTGTGCTGGTACATGGGAAATACACTATATGTAAAAACAAGCACTAGTAGTTTAGGTGAATGAGGGAAAAGTTGTGTGTGTGTGTGTGTGTGTGTCCGCGCGTGCACGCGCGCGCCTGCACACACATGTGCACAGCAGTAATAACTGTTATTCTTTGTGATTATTTCAAATATTCCTTAAGGGTTACCTCATAAATATTTTAAAACTAAAGATATTGTCTAACTACATATTTAGCTCTTAAGTTTGTAATAAAAATATTTCTACAAAATTTTACAATAGTACACAGCAGGTAACAATAATCTGGTTTATTTCAACTAATGTTAAGATTAAAAAAATACATAAAACTACAATCTAAATGATAAGAAAGGTAAACAAGAAATAAACAGTTATCATTCTCTTTACTAGTAGATCTGAAATCTGAAGGGAAATCTGAAGGTAATGTCTTCAAAAACAAAATAGATTGCTCATCCTTTCTTGAGTATTTTGTGGTAAAAAAGGGAAATCGTGTATCTCAAGTTAGAGAAGATGCTAAATATGACAATGATGTGCACATTCTTATGTTACATCTAGCCCATGACTATGTTTCTCCAAATTTGAAAATGATGTCTTTAATCTAAATAAAGAAGAAACACAACCACTAACCTGAGCACCTTCAAAATAAAGCTATCACTATTTTTAAGTTATCACTATTCTTTAGTTTCTACAATTTTAAATATTCCAACTTCAGCATATGAAATGTTTGTAAGACCATACATTAACCAAAGTAAAGATAACTAAATTCATAACTTCGTTATATCCAAACAACAAGTTGGGTTCTATTTGCAATGATGGACGAACAAATAGTCTGTTTCTCTGTATGTACATATACACATATAGTACATACACATACACACACAGTGCCTCCTCACACACATGAACATATAGCATGCTCAAAAGAAATAAATATGGAAAGATAACTACCAAATTGTTACAGTAGTTATCTTTTTATAGAAGATTAATAATTTATATTTTCATTCCTTTTTAAAATTTATTTTTGCAGTATTGTTTTCTACATTTTTGTTAGAATATATTACCTACACGATTTTTAAGTTATACTACAAAAATAGGATGCTGCTTAAAAATTTTCAGCTTTAGGAAGAAACTATGTTTAAAGAAATAGACCTAGATAAGAGCTAATTCATTTTAGGTTTTCTCCCACAAACTTTCTCTCACTGGATAATCCAGATCATGAGAAAGGCTTTTTACCTAGATGGAAGATTTTACAGCAATAATTTTCTTAAGAGCTATGACCTCATGTATTTTAAACAACACTTTCCTACTCTAAGGACTCAATCCTTTAGCAATTTTTAAAAAACATATAAAAAAAATAACTCTGCTGGTAGAAGTTTTAGCAATGTTAAGATTTTAATATTTTAAAAAATCTTATTGTAGTCTTGAGATCAGACACAAAGCAAACCAAATCTGTTCTCTTGGGTTCTTATACTAAA
The DNA here is from genome assembly GCF_012274545.1 of Fukomys damarensis. NCBI lineage: Eukaryota > Metazoa > Chordata > Mammalia > Rodentia > Bathyergidae > Fukomys > Fukomys damarensis. The sequence goes on from NW_022900948.1 coordinate 39,436,480, forward strand.
AAAATCTCATTACAATGCATCTCATTATACTGATGATCCAGTTATATTCCTGGTCACATTATGACCCCTGTATGCATAAAGATACCTTGCTTGCTCTCTATATGACAGGCCATAATGCAAAGGTGTTACTGCTGCTCTACTGGATATTTCTCTTTCATTATATTTACCCTCATTCAAAAACTTCTAATAGAAAAAAATTAAATGGATATACTTCAGAAACATGCTTTGATTGTATACACTATCTCATATGTGAAAGGTTTTATAAAGTTGTCTTAATCAGTATAATCAAGGATGCCTTTATTTCAAAAATGTATATCTAACTGAATATTTGAACTAAAAATATAAGATGCCAAATAAAGCTATAAAACCTCTTTAATATTTCTCAAGATAGAACATAGTATCCTGAATGTATAACCTGGAACTAATTATACAAAGCAGAACCTCAGCATTATTTTATTGGGTAAATTGCAGAATACTAGAAATTTGCGATCTGGCCAACCTTAACTTTCACTACCATCGTTAGACCCACCTTCACCCTCAGACCCCTTCTGCCTTTGTATCTTCTTCCAGTACTACTATAATAGTTCCTTCATCTATTTCAAACTACAGGAAATATTATAAACTTCCCTCGCTTTTTGGTTACATTGCTTTTTGACTAAACAACATTAAAAGAAAATTAAAAAGCTCATGGGCAATCCAAAAGGGATTTCCTAACGAACTGCAGATTGTAGCATACCTCAAAGTGAAAAGAGAAATCTGTGATAGATTTTTCTTGCTTAGTTGCTGTGCAACTCCCCCAAAGAAAACAGCCTAAATCTAGCACTTATATTTTCAACCACTTCAATATGTTTTACTTTTTGTCTTTGGTTCTTAATTACTGCTTCTCTTCCCTTCTAAAAATTCATTTATCTCTTTCAGTAAAAAGAACAGTAATAATATGTTGAACAACTTTGAAATAAATTTTGTCATGTAAAAAATTAATTACGCATTCCGAACCTGGTCACTGTAGTCCTCCGGGAATTGCCTCTGCACCTCAGGATCTGTAAATAATTGACAGATAATATTAATTGGCTTTGGATTAGTGAGCAAGCAGAGGATCACACATTAATATTTGATCAGAAGATGATAGCAGCCCTGGCAGGGGATCCAAGGGGGGCAGCTGAGGCTGCTATGTTGATGAGCACAAGGAAGGACTCAGCAAGGCACTCCCATTACCCTCCTCCAGAAATATAAAAAAGAAAAATTTTAAAGATCTGATGCTACTGTTAACTTTAGACTATTACCTAATGCAAAAAATCTTGCCAGCTGCAAATTGCCCTCAATATATTTTTCCAGAGAAAATGAGTCTTAAACCTGCTTGACTTTTCTTCTCTAATCAGCAGCAGCCTCCTTTCATCGTTACAGATGTTGGCTTGATAAACCTTAAGCACCAGTTTCAGACTGAGGAGAAAAGGAGAATGAGAGAAGAATTCTTTCAAGGAACAAATGCAAAAGACTCAGAGCTTTTAAAAATAAAGTAACTCCTTCCCCAAATGCTATGAACACTTGCCAAAATGCATATAAAAACTAAAGTTTTCTTTAAAATGGAAACAACATTTTTGGCTTGTCAGTGTAAACCAAGTGTTTTGATATGATGTTCTCTCTGACATAATTAGACTTGTTCAGAAACCATAAAAATACAAAGATAAAACTTCCCTGGCTATCTACTTAGAAGGGAATTACTAAAAGGGTCAATTGATTCTTAAATCATAATTGCAAGATAATTCAATACCATGTCTGTAAATCAATACAGTAGTATACTAATTAAATACTATTAGCTCTTCATTTACTATTGATCGGGAAAACATTCAATCTTTTCCAATAAGAAAAAGATCTGATTTTTCAGAGATGCATCAGTGGGAGGAATTAGAATAGTATCTATTTTGGAAATCATGTACTAGTGCAAAAGACTTATGAAAAAGCAGTCTATGAGTGTCTCCTGTCTCATAGTGATCTCAAAATATTTACTACTCACTTTTCATATCTATCTGTAAAAGTCACACTAAAATATCAATTTACCTCTCGGTGCAAGTAAATTCATAAAAAAGTTAAAACTTTCCATTTCACAATACAGAAACTGTTCACTGTCTTTCAGTGAAGAATCAAGAGGAGAAAAAAGGAAAGACCCTATTTGTTCATTATACTTAATTCTAGAAAATGAGTTTTCAAGTCAATAAAGTTAGTGGAGGATAAATTTAAAACTACAAGACTAACAACAAAAGCAGGAATATTCAAAAAGTCACATCATAAGTAGAGCTACCCAAAATGAGTGGTGAGAAAATGTTGAAACTATATACAGATCATTTCAGCTCTTAGGATGTCTACTAGTTCACTTAAAAACTGGAATTCAGTTTTGCTCTCTACTCTCATACTCAACTATAAGGAAAGGAACTACAACACATCTAGATTGGGACTAAGAGAATGCTAGAATAATAACATCTATCTATACTACCACTCAGGGTTGCTTAGGTAAGCCAGATGAAAAAAGCTATTGCCAATCTTTGGCCTAATTAAAGCAGTGATGGTGAACCTTTTAGAGCATTCAATGATACAAACAGCCTGCTGTGGCACACTGGCCATAGCTTCACCACACTGGCCTAAAGAGCCGAAACTGCACAAAGACTTGGCTCTAGTGAGACAGTAGGCCAGAGGGTGCTGACCAGAGCAAAAGTACTACAGCTTAAACTTAATCTGAAATGCTTGGGACAATAAGAATTATAGATCTTTGAGCCAGGGATTTAGCTCAGTGGTGCCAACGCCTGCCTCGAAAGGGCAAGGGCACTAGTTTGATCCTGGTATGGGGGGGGTGTGGATTACAGATCTTGGAGTTTATCACATTTTTAGAATATCTGTATAGGCTTTACTGGTTGAACATCTCCAATCCAAAAATCTAAAATCTGGAATTAGAAGTATTTCAGAATCCCAGGTTAGTGAAGCTCGACCTATAGTGGGCCTATAAAGAATTAGTTTACAGGATCCAAAGGACAACACGTTACCCAGAAACCCTCTAAAAGTGTGTCATAATGGCTTGAAAGGTAGAGGAGATCAGGAAAGTGAGAGGAAGTGTGGGAGGGGGGCCACCTAAAAAGAATGCAATGGCTACAACATAGGGAAATACCTTAAAATTTGGTAGAGAAACCAAAAATATGCAGTTATAAGCCCCTGAGGTACATAAAACAGAGGTTGGAAAAGCCACAAAAATCATCTCTAGCTTATTCTTTTTCTTCCAATTGTCATGTGGTTAACACTCTTCAACTAGAAAATTGCATAGAGAAATGACTCCTACATAAATCTTTAATATCATGTCCTCTTTCTCGCAATAGTTTGTGCTTCCCGGGAACCAAAAACTACTAATGGAAATAAAAACCAAAGATTTTATTTTTCTATCACCATTTCATGAGGGGATGAACATCAGAAACCAAAATTCGACATGTATGCTTCGATTTTAAAGATGTTAAGTTTCTTGTTCATAGCTGGGAGACAGTTCTTAAACCTCTTTAATCAAATCTATCGATAAGAAACCATGTTTATAAGAAATGTGTCACCATAAAAATAAGTTCTACTCATATATACAACATAGCAGAACTGAAAAAGAGGAAAATAGATAAAAAGAAAAATTAACCCATTTTTACACTCTGAAAGTAAAGATGACACTGGCATGCTAAATGTAGGCCATTCCAACTGTATGCTCCTAAAAACTACCTACACAGGGCCAGGGATTTAGCTCAGCAGTTCGGTGGCCTGCCTTGCAAACGCAAGGACCTGAGTTCAATCCCAGGTACCAAAAAAAAAGCTACCTACACAGTAGGCGACAAAAATATGGTTGATTAAATTCTTTCAACTGTCCTTAAGACCATCCTTAAAACAAGAGCCCTAGGTTTTTAACAAAATAATATTTCAAGAAAGTATCCACATTATTACTCATGGCAATTCAAGCACAAAACTTTTCATTAGTTTTATGCCCTTGAGGCTCCTGAGTGTTACAAAAACAAACTTCATGGGTCCTAAAAATTCTCTAAAACAATGCTTAAAAAAAAAAGGCAATGCTTTTTAAAAACAAACTCCAACCTATTAAGTTCTATTCAATTAGCTCAAAGATCCAGTCTGATAGTTAATAAACCTATTGAAAGCCATTTTGTAAAAAAATTAAGAGACTGCAAACAATTTATTGGAATTTTCTTAAAATGTCTATTTTGCACAGGAGGTTGAAATTTTTTTCATATTGAGCTGATCACAATGCCATAATGTCACCAAAATACCGACATTGGAAACATCTGAGTTAAAAAGGTCCAAATACAATCTGCTTTTCTCAAGCAACACAACACCCGCCTTACTAACAGTTTCAGCATGGCACATGTACAAAACCTAGCACCCTGCAGTTAAGCAAACCGCCTTTAAATTTTCTGTCTGGCAGCAATCCACTTGCGTGTCTGTATGTTTTTACAAGTACTCTATGTATTTCATTGCGTCAGCTGCATTTCTTTGAGTTTTAAATGGTCTGGGAACATTTTATGAAATGTACTATATCTTTATATGGAAAATAACATACACTGGAAAACTGCATCAGTCTAATATTTATATATCTCTTTCTTTATCCACCATCCAATGCTATATATAATTGCTAATGTTCCAAAACACCTTCTCACATTCATACGCTCACCGCCAAATGCAGTGTCACCAAACAGCTAACTTTCAACACAAAAATCTGCAGATGAGAGTACTTCCATGAAAGAAAGTAATATAACAATTTGCTGAGGCAATTGGCAGTAAGAATAGAATTATCAGCATATGTGAAGCTTTTTCCCTAAGAACTGTCTCTCATAGAAAATTGAAAACATAATATAGTGATACATGGAACAGTCTTCTTTGCTTATCCTTCTCTCAGCCACCTTCCCTAATTTAAGTAACAATTTCTTTCACATTTAATCAGTTTCACTTCATTTTATGGCAAAAAACATTGTATTTAAAATATCTTGCCAACAGTCTATTATCATTTGATAAGAGTCCACATATCTTTTCACCAAACACAGCTAAAAGAAGCAGTTGGCTTTTATCAAGATTTCGTATCATGAAATATGATGGGCCACTCCCTTCTTCCAGCACCATGATTGAAGGGGCTATCCCCACAGAACTGTGTGTCCACTGCTTCCCTTGAAGATCATGAGACTGCTGTATTTAAAACAGACATTTCATAGTGTAAGAATGGAATCTCACTCAGGCAGAGAACATGACCATGCTAAAAGACTCTATTTTTACAGCAAGAAAAAAACTGATCTCCAGAACAATAATTTCTTCTTTTTCTTAAAAGTTAATTTTCCTCAGCCTTAATAATTGATGTTTTCTAGTTTTCTGCTATACATACTTTTAAATCTTTAAGATATACCATATTGCCACAGTATGTTTAATTACTAGAATAAGAGTTTGGGCAAGACTTACTGGAAAGGTGCTATAAATTATTTTACACAGGCTCCAAAATCCTTGAGTTCTGCCTTAGGCTTAAAGGTCCTAGAAAACGTGGTAGACAGATCTTTTACAACAGAAATACAAAATAATTCATAAAATTACTGGTTATAATGGCTCATTTGCACATCAGTAACTAGTACATGTACACACACACACACACACACACACACACCATACCAAATTATTTTTCCTGTTTCCCTGTTACACCAATGACTCCATTTAAAGAATTAAGGCATGACATATTTTTAATTGATTTTTGCAAAATATAATGACTTCATTTTGTATGAAACTTCTAACAACTGGATACTAACCAAGCGTCACAACTTCTGTAACTGGGGCTCTTTTAGGAAATTTAAGAGAAGCTGGAAATGTTAACCATTAACTCGGGAACCTACATTGCTTTCACTTTTAAAATGCTAGGTATCAAGCAGAAAATGTTACACTTAATGCCTTATCCAATCATTATCTGTAGGATTATTTCAGTCAATAAGAGACAAACTACTAAACACTTTAAGGCTTACCGTTATTTTTTTTTTTTAAATCTTCCCTTTAAAATGCACTTAAACGTCAGCTATAAACAGCATAATCTCATTGTTCAATTTCATGGAGTTTAAGATACATCTTCCTCTCCCCAGAACCATAAATGTTAATCCAAGCTGTAATCAGATTTAATTTTCCAGATGAGAAGATGGGAATATGCTGCAAGCGGGACAATAATCCATTCCACTGTTGTTTCACTAATGGTATTTTCCAATTTTACACACCAAAACTGTAGATTCAGAAAACAGTCTGAGAAATTATACCACCATAAGAACACCAGCTCAATCTTTCCCAAAATACAATCAGAAATAAACTTTCTTTTAATCTTCAAGGACAAAAGTTAGTAACACAGAACTAAAGTTTTCTCATAGCATAATTGTAAACGACTGTGCTAAGAGCTTCAAGGACACTGCCTGTTAAATCTATAAAACCTACAAAAATTTAGCTTCATTTACTTGGTAAAATATATGAATCATTAGCTTAGCATTTTAACAGAACACAATTATTTCAGTAAATTATTTTTTATAATACTTAAAATGTGTTTATTAATATATATTTTAAAAGAATGTTTCAAATATTCTACATAGTTTTTCTTGACAATGAAACAAAAAAATTTTGTCTTTTCTTTCAAATTTTGTTAAAATAAAAATTACTTTTAAAAAAACCTCTAATTCTAAAATGCAGATTGGCCCTAAAATTTCAAAGAAGTCTAACTCACAAATTAGAAGAAAGTCATTTCAAAGTACTTTAAATGAATATTTATTTGGTTTATGTATACAAAATTTTGTTACTTAAAACAAATCTATTCCATGTATTAACTCTTTGCTCTGAAACATGAAGACTGTAAGATATAAAAACATTGAGTCATCCTCGTTTTAAACCATGATTCTATTCATTTCCCCCTCCAAAAGTGTAATTTAAAATATAATTAATTACTTCTTTACAGCAGCTAGAATGATAACTATAAGAAAAATACAAACAGCATTATCTAAGAAGAGCAAAACACACCTCAGTATGGCAAGTAAGGAACTGTTCACGTGTCCGATTATCTTCTCAAACTTAACATACTCTGCCTTTCAGACATATCCTGCTCCAATGTGATTATTTATGCATAAATAGCAGACACTGACCTATTGTTTTCAGTTGTTGGAGTTATGAATGCAGTACAGTTACTAATTAAGTGAATCAACAAGTCCTAAATGCATCAGCTGCTCTACAAATAATGAGTCCACTGACATTATACAGTAAAATCTAGAGCATTTCCTCTTCCTTCTGGAGAATGTTGATATATTTTAACCAGAAAATGCCACTACTTAAATAATGATTTGGAATATTTTTCGTAAGTAACAATCTACAAAAGGAATATACCTGATCCTTAACTAAACTTATGCCACGTATACCCCCAAATCAAACATAAGTGAAATTTCAAAGGGAGCATTAAGATGGAAAAGAGATTAAAGTGTGCTAGACAGTAAGAAAGAAAAAGAAAGTCAAAAGAGTAAGTTCACTTAACATTTATCTTTTTCTCTACTACAGAACATAGTTTTCAACTTTCATTATTATTTAAATTTAAATATTTAGGGCTTTTAAAAATTAGTCCAGAGTTTGGAGCAAATTTCTAAAATCTGTTAACTTGATAGATAACCCTTACAGGTGTACACCTTTTTTAATAGCTATGATCTCAGGCTTTTTGTAATTCTTCTGAGTTACAATTCATTTATCCTGTGTTCTCATGTGCATGTGTGTGTGTTTCTGGGAATCAAACCCAGAGCCTCAAGCATGCTAGGCAAGTACCCTGCCACTAAGCTTTACCCTCAGCCCTATCCTGTCTTTTCTAATAATTTTAAGTGTCATATTGATGCCAAGGCCTTCATAAATAAAATAATCACATTTGTCAAATATGGTAAAAGGCGGTAACTTATTTTCTTAAGTACTATACAAAACTATTGATGAAATACCCACTATGTCCTAGTGCTGTGATAAGTGTTTTATAAAAAGTTTCTGACTTTACCTGCATGACAAATCTATGCTTTTAGAATTATATCATTTTTTATCATAAAGAAAACAATAGGTTTGTCTACTTTTACAAAATCAGTATTAATTCATGAAACAAATACTTTAATGTGGCAGCCCAGTTGACTGATAAGTCCTCCAAGAACTTAAAGCCTAACTAACCCTAACTGGAGAACACAGGGAATTAAATAAGCAATTACTGGGGCTTGCTAACTGCTATACTAGGGATTAGCACAAGGGCAATATTATAGTTTATATCTGGATGTCTTCCAAGAGCTTCACGCATCCATTGGTGGGATTTTAGGAAGAAGATTGGATTATGGAGGCTTATAGTTGACTTGTTGTTCAGAGGTGGGGCCTGATGGGAAGAGGCCGATCCCTGCAGGTATGGGTGGGGAGGTTCGCTGGTACCATCTCACTCTACTTGCTGCACCACGGCTTGCACAGCTCTCTTCACCAGGCCCTCTGCCGTGCCATACTGCCTTGGAGCCAGCTGACTACATACTGAAAAGTTAGCCAAAATAAACCTCTCTCTCAATTGCCAATGTCAGGTTTTGTGTCACAGTAACAAGGAAAGGGACTGAGAGAGACATTTAGCCACATCCACAGGAGAACAGTAAAGGCTCCTTTACTGTGGTAAAACAGTGGTAAAAAAGGGGTATCACACACCCACTTCCTTACAATATAGAAGTTACTTTATGAAGCTAGGTCCCATGTTTCACTTAGCTTTTATCTCCTACAACATGTCTTGCCTGTTATAAAATACCCAACAAATATTTGGGGTATAACAGAACAGAATAAACTCATTAAACACACTGTCCAAATGGGTAAAAGACCACTTTTCAAACACCCAACTGAAACCAAACCTTTGCATCCTATAGGCTTCCTAAATATCACAATGGCATGTAGAAGGCGTATAATAAATATTAGCTGTTATATTGTTAATCCCAATGGAAAAATAAGCAAGCACTATAAATTAGATGGCTACAGACATATAGGTGAGCCTAAAATTGGAAATATAGGTGTTCCTGAAATAAACTTTTATAAACCCAATTAAAATTTTCCCATTGCCTTCTATTACTTAGAAATGTTATAACTTTATCAGAAACTGATTTTCTCTACGTTGTCAGTGGTTCCAAAATCTTTAAACTACAGTTTACATGCCTCCTGGCATCTGTTTGCTAATGATCTGTAAACATCAAATGCACTAGGGACTCTCCAGATTTACAGAAACCCCAAGGTGAATCTGTATAAACTGAAGGACCTCTCTGCTAATTTCTTTGTTTTTTAGATTTGCAGACTGATTTTCAAAAACAGAGGTCCATTAAACATTTTTGCAGTAACAATTATAACACATACTATGAGCTACCACTTGCTAATGCCATGTCATGGGATTTTATTTACCTTATTTAACTACAGCAATCCTGCCAGGTGAGAAGATGTATCTGTATTTTATAAATAAGAAAAGCGAGGCCCACTAAGAGCAAAGCACAGTTAATAAGAGCTGGGATTCAGCCTGTATCCATCAGACTCCAAGAATCCAACACTGGCTTTCTTTTTTGGCTTTATGTATTTATTTCCTCCTGTTGATCTGTCTTCTAGTCATTATTATGACTCAACAATAAGAATACATCTGGACAAATAACTAAAACATGTTGTCATGAAACAGGCCTTAGCAGATTATGAATGAGAGCTTTCCAATTCTTCTATTTAAATTCCTTTGCCAAGTTCAGGGTATAAATAAAATTACTCCAAAGTAACTATCACTCAACTAACTAGTAAATACAATATTTAGGAGATGAATTCACATTTAAAGCTTAGGATAATTTTGAAGGCTAGAGATTATCCTTATACCATCTATGAAAAAAAACCATTTGCTAAACAGAGTGAATAAGAATTTAGAAAAAATGATTTCCTACTTAAGAAAATGAGTTTCCAAGTACCTTTAAATCACACTAAGAACCCTAGTGCTAACACCAAACTTGTGGGCATAACAATAGATAAAAGTTGATGACACTGTAAGAACAGACACACTATGCCAACCAATGAGATTTTCTTATATTATACAGACATTCTGTCTCTCTCCTCCTGGGAACATTACTGGCTACCATTATCTGTATCATCAGAGAAGCAGTGTCTATACCCCATGCCACCTTTTATAAATGTGATAAAATACAAGGACACTATACCTTCCTTACAAGCTCAAGGTCCTGAGTTCAATCCCCAGTACCAAAAAAAAAAAAAAAAACCAAGAGACATATATTTTTAAGTTACCATGCTGTGGTAATAAATGCATCTATACTGCTGTACAATCACCACCCTCCAACTACAGAATGTTTTATCTTCCCCAACTGAAACTATGAACTCACTGAACACCACCCCCACCCTCAGAATATCACTCTCCTTTCTGTCTTTATGAATGTGACTGCTTTAGACACACCACATATGTGGACTCACATGCTATTTTGTCCTATTGTGAATGTCTTCTTTCATTTAGCATGTGTCTTCAAGGGTCATTCACATTGTTCATTCATCTCCATCTCCAACCATACCACCATGGTCAAAGCCACTACCTGGATTGTTACAATCACCTCCTAATACTCTTCCCTGATTTTTGCCTCCAAGTCTCTAGAGTCTGTTCTCAAAACAGCAGCCAGAGGAATCCTGTACGACTCACACCTGGTTCTCCTTTTAAAGTATCTCCTTTTCCCATAATCTGACTCACTTTCTATTATTCTCCTCTCCTAACTTGGGTCCTGACTTTACCAGTCTACTTTCTGTTCCTCATACACACCATGCTACCATTTCATGGCCTTTGCCTTTGATGTCACTTGGTCAGCTAAATAGCATGGAATGTGATATCATACCTTTAATTACAAGTTAGCATCCCAATATGGTCTTCTTCAACCACCACATTTAAATTATGATTTCCCAAACCAGGCACGGCGGTGTACTCCTGTAATCTCAGCACACAGTGGCTATAGCAAGAAAATCACCAGGAGTTCAAGGCCAATGTGGGCTACAGAGTAAGTTCAAGGCCAGCCTAGCATACATAACAAGATCTTGCCTCAAAAAACCAAAACAAAACAAAAATTATTTACTATACCCACCATTCTTATTCCCCTTTCCTATGCCATTTTTTTCTTACTGCATTTTTATCATCCAACATGGTATACAGATAACTTGTTTTTATCCTACTAGAATTACGCTTTAGGAAGGCTTACCTGTTCTGTTCACTACTATATAAGGAAGGAAATATTATGAAATGTAAGTAATTTTTTAAATGTTTGTTTCAAGTTTGCTTCAAAAACTGGAAAAGAACATAAATAAACTCACATGACACAATATTTACATCATCATTAAATTTAGATGGTTTCTGTATTAACATGCGAAAGTGCTTAATTGCATTATAAAGAATTGACTCAGAATATAAAGACTTAGGGCTAGGATTGTAGATCACTAGTAGAGTTTTTGCCTAACCCTGGGTTCAATCCCTAGCAAAATTAACCAATCAATCAATATCACACCGTCAACTAAGTGTGGTGACCGGCCTACACTGAGGCTGAGGAAGGAGTAAAGCAAGTACAAGTCCCACCCAGGCAATTAGTGAGAACTTGTCTCTAAATTTTAAAAATATTAAAAAGGGGCTGGGGAGGTAGTTCAGTGGCATAGCACTCCTGGGGTTCAGCCCCAGTATCACCAAAACCAAAATTTATCACACTGTTCTCAGCACTTTAAACAAGGCTAAAAGACTAAACACTGATCAAAATGTCCAGCCATAAGTCTTTGAGTTGTAGATCATATGTGATTTCCCCTATTTTCTGCATTTTTAAAAGGTTTATAATTTATTTGAAAATGAACTTTGTAAATAAAGAAATATGCTCCTGGGAAATGAGATTTAAACAGCATATAATGTCCCTATCCACCTTGAGGACTCCATACCTGATTGCTTGAACCCACACTGACTGATCTCCCTAGGTTTCCATAATATAATTCAGCACCTGACTGTGCACCTAATCATTTAGTAATTCTGAGTATTACTTCTTTCATCTAAAAACCCTTCTTTCTAGAAAATAAATTAGTTACCCCCCAAACCAGAACTTAAATCTCCTTACTACCTGCCCATCCCATGGTTAAAGGCACTACTGCTTTCAAGCATAGTGCCCAGCAGTTCCATACACACTGACTCAACCAGACACTACTCTGTTGCTTTTCATAAACTTCCCAGAGCCCACTGATTTGGGAGTTCCTCTAGCCAAGCCTCCCCCAAAATATTTTGCAAATACCTATTCTCTCTGCCACATACTATAATAGGCATAGATCATGTCCTATGACCTGAGTTTCACAACTCTTAAGTACTTTTTCCTCAGATGACCAGGAGAGGTGAAATCACAGACTGATAATCATGCCCATGGCAAAGGTAAAAGCCAAGATACAAATTCACAGATTTAACTCTAAAACCTAGAATCTATTGTGCTTCTACAGCAGAGGTTATCAAACTTGAGCACGCATCTATGTATCTATGGCCTGTGCTAGAACACTGAGTCACTGCACACATTCTTTAGTAAACTTTTACACAATCACAATAGTCATCCTTGCATTAAAAAAATTTGACATAAATATTAAAGTGCTAGATTATAAATTAGACTTTTATAAGCTGAAATTATTGACAATTGAGTTTTCTTGACTTTAAAATTCTGTCATTCTATCAACTAAAATCCTGACACAACTCATATCCAACTCTGTAAGTATCTTTAAGAAGGAAAATAACTCTGAAGGAAGCACTTTTCTCATTTTCCCTGTGGCTGACCACTCTAGAGAGTTAAGAAGCATCTCAGAAAAGACAGCAAATAATTTTAAAGTCCTTTCAATGAATGAAGTAAAATTCTACATTTAAATAGCTGTAGCTACTTAAATACCAATTAATTTTGCTTTTCTAAATTAAGGACTTAGGTAGGACGTCTTAACAATGACACACTGTTTTCCATTAAGAAGTGATTAGCTCAGTGTCCTAAACTAGACCTACACATTTGACATAGTGATAAGAACTGTAAAGACTCCTTGTTTGAAGACACGACTAGAACTTGGTGAGCAATCAACTGGCCTTTCCTTCCCCTCATAGCCTTCAAAGTTGAAAGCACTTCCCAAGACAAGGGAATTGGACACTGCACGTTTACCACCTGAATGATGCCAGAAAGCGGATGCAAAGAGGTGAAGTTTTATAATCCCCTAACTCCTATCACTTTCCCCTATTAAAGGTTAAAAGAAAAGTTTAAAAGTGTGACAAACAGCTGGAGAGTGAAGGATCTGGAGACATAAACACTCTCATACATCCGATAATAAGAGTGTGGTTGGATGGAAATCTGATACAATTTTTCTGTAGCACAGTAGAATCAATTTTAAATACCAGTGCCTGCCTCGCAAGCACAAGGACCCAAGTTCAATCCCCAGT